>NC_053395.1:193443095-193764864 GCF_905171765.1 Bufo bufo | reverse complement strand
TGAGATTTGAAAATCTCTAAATATCAAGACTTTCATGTCTGTGATGTTGTGGTCACAGCTGCAAAAAGTGTTTTGGTACAGGGAAATCTTTCCTTTCTTCTTTTATTTTGTGGTGATGAGAGTTCATTCTTGTTCTAAGCCTTTGACCAGTTTCACCAACATAGAGACCCCCAGTAGGACATTATAGACCACATTTGGCATGGTGCAGGTGAAAGTACCTGGGGTTTTGTAGTTCTTATGTGAATTGTTGTACCTCGTCAGTAGTTATTATGTATGGACAGGTCTGAAATTTGGTCTGTTTGCTGGGGAATGTTCCTACTGTTGTTGGAGAGGACAGTGAGCTTTTCACAATTATGTTTTTAAGATTAGGGGGCTGCCTATTGCATAGGAGTGGGGGTTCTGGAAATATGGATTTGAAACAGTCATCTTTTTGCATTATTGAATGTAGTCTCCGAGCAACCCTCGTTAGAAATTTTCGTGTTTGGGTTGAAGATGACTACTAGACTACTAGTACCCGATAATTTTTTTTTTTTGTTTGTTTCGTTTTGTATTGTAGGAGCTCAGTCCTTGGTAATCTGGTGGCTCTAGCAATTTGGATTTTCACTGTAATTGGATGTTTTTCTCACTCATAAATGTCTTTTTGGGGCTTCCAAGGTGTTTGTCCCTGTCTGTAGAGTTTGAACATATTTAATTGTATCTAATAGCTTGACTGTAGAGGATGAGTTTTTTATTTGTTTGGGGTCAAAACTGTCCCACCTGAGGTATGTTATGCAGTCAGTTGGTTTCTGGTAAAGTGATGTTCCTGTTTTATTGTTCTGTATCTTGATGATGGTTTCCAAAAAGTTTATTTCAGTAAAGGAGTAACATAGTAACATAGTACATAACATAGTAACATAGTAACATAGTACATAAGGCCGAAAAAATACATTTGTCCATCCAGTTCGGCCTGTTATCCTGCAAGTTGATCCAGAGGAAGGCAAAAAACCCTGTGAGGTAGAAGCCAATTTTCCCCACTTTAGGGGAATAAAAAATTCCTTCTCGACTCCAATAAGGCAATCAGAATAACTCCCTGGATCAACGACCCCTCTCTAGTAGCCATAGCCTGTAATATTATTACACTCCAGAAATACATCCAGGCCCCTTTTGAACTCCTTTATTGTACTCACCATCACCACCTCCTCAGGCAGAGAGTTCCATAATCTCACTGCTCTTACCGTAAAGAATCCTCTTCTATGTTTGTGTACAAACCTTCTTTCCTCCAGACACAGAGGATGTCCCCTCGTCACAGTCACAGTCCTGGGGATAAATAGATGATGGGATAGATCTCTGTTCTGACCCCTGATATATTTATACATATTAATTAGATCTCCCCTCGGTCGTCTTTTTTCTAAAGTGAATAACCCTAATTTTGATAATCTTTCAGGGTACTGTAGTTGCCCCATTCCAGTTATTACTTTAGTTGCCCTCCTCTGGACCCTCTCCAGCTCTGCTATGTCTGCCTTGTTTACAGGAGCCCAGAACTGTACACAGTACTCCATGTGTGGTCTGACTAGCGATTTGTAAAGTAGTAGGAATATGTTCTCATCACGGGCATCTATGCTCCTTCTGATGCAACCCATTATCTTGTTGGCCTTGGCAGCAGCTGCCTGACACTGGTTTCTACAGCTTAGTTTGCTGTTTATTAAAATTCCTAGATCCTTTTCCATGTCAGTGTTACCAAGTGTTTTATCATTTAGTATGTACGGGTGACTTGCATTATTCCTTCCCATGTGCATAACTTTACATTTGTAAGTGTTAAACCTCATCTGCCACTTCTCTGCCCAAGCCTCCAATCTATCCAGATCCCTCTGTAGTAGTATACTGTCCTCTTCAGTGTTAATTACTTTATACAGTTTAGTGTCATCTGCGAAAATTGATATTTTACTATGCAAGCCTTCTACAAGATCATTAATAAATATATTGAAGAGAATAGGGCCCAATACTGACCCCTGAGGTACCCCACTAGTGACAGTGACCCAATCTGAGTATGTACCGTTAATAACCACCCTCTGTTTTCTATCATTGAGCCAGTTACTTACCCACATACAGACGTTTTCTCCCAGTCCGAGCATTCTCATTTTATATACTAACCTTTTATGTGGTACAGTGTCAAATGCTTTGGAGAAGTCCAGATACACGACATCCATTGATTCGCCGCTGTCAAGTCTAGAACTTACCTCCTCATAGAAACTGATTAAATTAGTTTGGCATGACCGATCCCTCATGAAGCCATGCTGATATGGCGTTATTTGCTTATTTCCGTTGAGATGCTCTAACATAGCATCTCTCAGAAAACCTTCAAACAGTTTACCCACAACAGATGTTAAACTTACCGGCCTATAGTTTCCAGGCTCTGTTTTTGGACCCTTTTTGAATATTGGCACCACATTTGCCATGCGCCAATCCTGTGGGACATTCCCTGTCAGTATAGAGTCTGCAAATATCAGAAATAAGGGTCTGGCTATGACATTACTTAATTCCCTTAGGATACGGGGGTGTATGCCACCCGGTCCTGGCGATTTGTCTATTTTGATCTTTTTAAGTCGCTGTTGTACTTCTTCCTGGGTCAGACAGGGCACTTTTAATGGGTAATTTATTTTTACATTCTGCATGTCATCTGACAATTTATATTCCTCAGTGAATACAGTGGAGAAAAAAATATTTAACAGTTTTGCTTTCTCCTCGTTGCTCTCTGCGACTCCCCCCTCATTACTCTTTAAAGGGCCGACACCTTCAGATTTATACTTTTTAACATTTATATAATTGAAGAACATTTTAGGGTTAGTTTTACTCTCTTTGGCAATTAATCTCTCGGTCTCTAGTTTGGCCGCTTTTATTTGTTTTTTACATGTTCTATTTTTTTCCTTATAGTTTTTCAGTGCTTCCGTGCCACCCTCCTGTTTTAGTGTTTTATATGCTTTCTTTTTGTCATTTATTGCTTTCTTTGCAGTTCTATTTATCCACATTGGTTTCTTTTTGTTCCTCAACCTTTTATTCCCATACGGTATGTACCTCTCACAATGAGATTTTAGGATGTTTTTAAAGATATCCCATTTTGTGGCTGTATTTTTATTTTTGAGCACTTTGCCCCAGTTAGTTAGGCCTATGGCCTCTCTTAGTTGGCTAAATTTAGCTTTTTTGAAGTTTGGTATTTTTGTTCCTCCCTGTAAAAACGATCTTTTGAATGATAATTGGAAGGTTATTACTTTATGGTCACTATTTCCCAGGTGTCCACCAACCTGCACGTCTGTTGTTCTGTCAGGTCTATTGGTTAATACTAAGTCCAGTATGGCCGTCCCTCTAGTAATTGAGTGTTAAATTGATTGTGGGATGAAACTGATTGAAATTTTAATGGAATTTTTTTAGTTGTTGTTCACATCCAGTCCAAATGATTATAATATCATCAATGTAATGATAATAGGTTAAAGGTTTGATGGGGCAAGAGAATAACAGGTCACTTTCAAGCTTGGCCGAGAACAGATTTGCATATTGAAGTATCCTTTTGCTTCCCATTGCTGTACCTGTCTTCTGTCGGTATATGCTTTCCCTAAATGAAAAGTAATTATGGGTGAGGATGAATTTTCCATCCCAGATTTGGTGCCAATTCCTTTATTTTTCATAAAAACCTTGCTGGCTTTTAATCCATCCTGATGTGGAATATTGGAATATAAACATTCTACATCCATGGTAGCCAGGATGGTTACCTCTTCTAGGGGACCTATTGCAGACAGTTTATTTAGCAGGCGAGTTGTATCCTGAAGGTAGCTGGCTATCTATCTTAACAGAGGTTTAAGGACACTTTCCACCCATCCAGAAATTTTCTCAGTGATGGTCAGGGACAGACTAGCCGTAGACCTTTACTGGGAAATTTCCTGGTGGGCCGATGCCCAGGGGGCAACCTGAGCCCTCCTCATGACGGCCCAGTGGAAGTTTTTGGGGATGTATTTTGTGCTGCTGGTGGCAGTATTTTGTGATTAATGGTGGTAATTGGCTCTGTTGGGGTGGTATAATGTGCCACAATATGGTATTGTTGGCCCTGCCTTCCATCAATTTGGACCCGACTACAAAATGGGGTAAATTTTGGTATTTTTTTCCAGGGCCCCTTTAAGCTCCCAGTCCACCCCTGGTAATAGTGACTACTCATGAGATTGGGCCTCCCTGGATATCCAGGTTTGTGTATCTTGGGAAGCATGTACAATGTCCCTTTTCTTGGAGTTTCTGGTATCAGATTGTATTGTAGGTACTGTAGGACAGTAGCGGCTCTTGAGAGTACTCTTGTCTTGGGTCTGATTTCAGTTTTGTATAGTAGTGTATGTCTGTCAGTTGCCTGTTTGCTTCTGTCATGTAGTCAGATGTGTTCATTATGACTATATTCTCCTTGATCTGCTGGTTTAATGATGATTTCCTTACTGTTTTTTAAAGATTGCATTGCCCTCCTCTCCTGGACACTAATGTTGGATAGATGGCTCGCGTCTGTATTCAAGATGGTAGATTTTGCCTTCAGACAGATGGCAAAATCTACCATCTTGGATATCTGCTAAATTGTCTGTGCAGCCAACTTCACATGAAACATTCTGGAGATTGTCACAACCACGGCATTAGCAATTGCAGTCATAATTAGGATTTATCTCACAAGGTCAGCCAACTCCAATAAAGAAGAGTCTTTCCACGTGTTGCATAACATGTTCTTATACAGAAGCAGTTTTTCACTGTTCATGCGCCTGAGGTCGAACCTCCTTATCTCTATGTAATAAGCTCACACAATGAAGTTTATTGTGCAATGAATGAAGTGCCAGCCAGACTCACGCTGTCTTCAGCTGTTAGAAAACTACAACTCCCAGTATGGATGTCAGGCCTCACTGAGAATTTTAGTTTTGCTGCAGCTGACCAGCCACTAACTGTCACGGACGTTCCTGTGACAGGTGCCAGGATATCAGTCAGACTGGCAACCCGTGTTTGATCTGACAGGTTCCTTGTTGATCAATTTGTGTCTGTGTTGTTTCTGGTGAGGGCCACACCCCTTGCCTCAGGTGTTGCTTATGTGGTCTCTTACCCTTCCCTATTTATTGTGGCTTCTCCCACCATGCTGTGCGGTTTATAGCTTCAGTCTTGTTTTAGATAGCTGGTCTTTGGATATCGGCGGAGTTCCTGTGCTTCCGTAGCCATTTGAAGTTAAGTGTCTTCTTTCCCTTTTGTTTATTGTTTGGGTAATCTTGTGTTGCTCTTTTCCCTGTCATTTGTGTTTAGGCCTGAGGGAGACTCCTGTTCGTCCTACAGGAACAGGTTTTCTTTTGTCCTGACATTAGTACCAGGGTCCTACAGGGTGATTTAGGACTTTAGGTTCCTGTGTATGAACTCACCTACCTCTGGAGTCAGTTCATATTTGCAGTCAGTCAGGACTTTGATTAGGGTTACTCTAGGAGGTGACCAGTTCCTTTCCCTAGTTTCCAGGCCTTTTACCCTCACCCTTTCCCTCCTACGTTCAGTGTGGGTTTCCCTCCCACACCGAAACGTGACACTAACACAGAGTTACCCTAAGGCATTATTAAAAAGGGGGCCACAATATTATTTTTGGGGCTTATACACTTTAAATGTTCTGGGTTTAATTCATGGTGGGCAAGTTAGAGTTGTACAGAAGGATTTTTATTTTTTTATATATGGCTCAAAGTGGGTTAAAAATAAGAAATGCATTACTCACACCCGTACTGATCCCCCACTACTGCTGTCCAGGCCCGACACACCACAGGAAATGGCAGCAGATGCATGCTTAGCTAATCAGTGGCAGCAGTTGTGACCTACCTTAGTGAATGGCTGAGCAGGCATCTCCAGGCATGTCCTGCTGTCTGCCAGGACGGGAAGTGGAGAACGGCAGCAGCAGGGGATCAGTATTCATGATCCTTTTTTACCTTTTCTAAGCAATATATAAAGAATGTAATCCCGCTAGAAAACCTTATCACTCATCTGCCAGCCAAGTTATTTAAACCTGGTTTTGGGTGCCTAATTAGGCCTCATGCGGACGCATTCATTTCTATAGGGCCGCAGAAACTGCTGATGTCCTCAGTGTGTTGTCCCCATCCATGCAGCTGTTCTGCAAGTTATAGAATATGTCCTATTCTTGACCGTTATGCTATTACACCAGTTGACCAGCTCTGCTACACCAGCCATCCAGCTCTGCTGTGCTGGACATCCAGCTCCACTATACTGCTGTCCATCCAGCTCTGTTCTACCAGCCCTTCAGCTGTGCCACATCAGCCATCCAGCTCTGCTACACTAACTATGCAGCTCTGTTGGGCTACATCTACACGACGACATTTGTCGCGCCAATGTCGCGCGACAATTTTTATAATAATAGTCTATGGTGTCGAACTGCGACATGCAACATGCTGCGACTGCGACAGTCGCAAAAAATCCATTCAAGATGGATTTTTCTGCGACTGTCGCGTCTCAGTCGCAGGATGTCGCATTTCGCATTGCGACACCATAGACTATTATTATAAAAATTGTTGCGCGACATTGGTGTGACATAATGTCGCGCGACAAATATTGCAGTGTAGTCGTGCCCTATCTGTTGCGCGACTTATTGTTGCGCGACAAATGTCGTCGTGTAGACCTAGCCTTACAACAATCCATCAGCCCTGCAATTTCAGCTCTGCTATAGTGTACTCCAGCTTTGCTACACTAGCCCTTTAATTCTGCTATGCTTATCATCTGGCTCTGCTTCATCTGTGAGTTCAGCCCTGCTATATCCATGTATTCAGCTCTGTTACATTTGAGTTTACAGTTTGGTTAATCCAGTGCTGCCAACAGCTCTGCTATACCACAAATTAGTGTTGAGCAAATCGAAGTATTCGAAGTGGACTTCGATCCGAAGTTCAGAATAAATTTGATTCGCCATGAACCTGAATTTCATCACGCTTCATGGTAACGAATCAATTTTTCCTAAAATGGTGGCTAAAAGTAAAAAAAAAAAATCATACTCACCTCATCCACTTGATGGCGGAGAGGCCGTCCACTCCTGTCTTGATTGAAGAAAACCCGCTAAAGCACCTGCGGCGAGCATGATGACCTCACCGCGTGATCACGCTTGTTGTGACATCATCACCCTCACCGCAGGTCCTTTGACGGGTTCCTTCAATCAAGACGAGAGTGGACGGTCTGTCCGCCATCAAGTGGAGGCAAGAAGGCAGAGCAGCCTGGGCTCCTACACACCGAACACCACCCCTGGGCACTTGCCCTCATTTGTATATGGATTAAACTGCGTTTAGAAGAAAATTACAAAGGTACCATTTGAATCATTGATAGGTGTGCTAGAGAGCCATGTAGGTGGTGTATAATGTCATATTTTATTGACAGACTCCCTTTAAAATGTGACCCACAAAGAGGCAGCGCTGAAGACTCCTCACCGTGCATAGTTTCAGTGCCGCTTACAAATACCCTGAAAGTGATAGTGTTACCAGTTAATTAAATAGAGAATATTATATGTAGGATTACTTTCCATGCTCAGATCTTGTTTGTACGTGATTCCTTTGAAGGCTATAATGGACCCATTGTGAGTAGGGTTTGTACAACACTTTTCTTTGGTTTTGAAGGCGAATGTTTATATTCTCGTCGAGGACATTCAATGCTTTAATCTCCTTTGGCTTTACGTGCTTAGATAATGTTTATGGGTTCCTGATTGTGTGGAGTGTTTACATCTAAAGTTTCCCGGGATAGCTAACCAGATAAGGATCTGATGGTAACCACTGATGTTGCAAGGTTTGTGGATTGAGAACTACCATTAAAGTCTATGACAACAATGGGTTTGCTGGATTATTATTATTAGATTATCATCATGGGACGTATTGATCAATTTGATCAGAAGATGATTGCAGTTGACCAGTATCAGGTAGGCTGTCAGGAAATTTATAGCTGTCATCAGTATAACTTGAGGTACCCTACATCCTCATGGTCATGGAAACCCAGGGCACGTGCACAATGTGCCCTCCCTACAATCTGGCCCTGAATATCCATATGCTCTATTAAGGCAGATTGATGGGGTTGTATTGATGAGACAACTTGGCCTACGAATAACATTGGATAGGTGATAATTAGATGGTTCCTGAGGGTCTGACCATTGGGCTCACACTGATCACAAGAACAGAGGTCCCCTAGTGAATGGAGTGATAGTGCACATATGTGCTCATCACTCAAATCACTTCTATAGGACTTCTTGAGATTGCTGAGCACTGTACTCGGCAGTCAGCAGTGGTCATGATGCGCACTACTGCTCTGTTTACACATGGGACTTGAGGAACTCCATTCTCATGGTTGGTGAAGTTCCCAGTGCATAGACCCTCAGTCAGACCCTCAAATTATCACCTATCCTATGGATAAGTTATAAATGTTGATGATGGGCCAGATGTAGGTAGGGTGCCTCTAGCACTGAGTTTAAAAGGAGGAGGAATCTTTACTGTGAGCCTCAGTATTTTTCAAATTACATCCTAGACACTTTTATACGGGTGTTATATGCACTGCTCATCTCCAACATCCCACCTTTCAGTCAATAGGGATCTCCTAATGACCATTAGTCAATTCTGTTCAGCCAAGAAGAGGTGAAGACACACTTGTGCTTGACACTCTTTTGAAGCCTAATGAAATTACTGGCTGAACTGTTCTCCATGACTCCTACATAGACATCAATAGACAAAGCCACTAGTTTGCACACCCACCTCTCCTATAGATAGATGTAATAGGGGTCTAATGGGATCTGAGTTCCAAAGCTGAGATGGAAGCCCCAAACAACAAGTGGGCATTAAAGAAGGATCCTCACTCAAAGCCAGAGCAGAACCAGTAAGCAGAACTGGAGCCGACTCTAGGAGACATGTATTAAATGGTAAGTATGGAATCTGCTGGAATCAACACTTTGATGGGTGGATATTATTTATTTTCTCCCTAATGCTCTTTTTATGTTGTGATACGTCACCACTGTATCTGTGCATTTTACATGGCTGTCTGCTTCAGACAAAGAACAGCTTTGTACATTACATAGACAGTCACTGATTTCAACAGTTGATTAAAACTGGGTATGAGAGAAAGTTGATATCCCCTTTATTGTAGGATGGGCCATGAAAATTGAATCTAGTGCACAGTGAGCCCCTTTAAATGTAGCTTTAGGGATCCATCTGCACAGTTTCTTGCGCAATTCAAGCCCGAAGGTCCTTAGTAATAACATGTTTAGTTTACTTTTGGTTTGGTAGCCCTTTAAGTTAATAAACATTTCCAGATATCTAAATACTATACGTACATTGGACATTATGGATAGCCTTCGGCATGACAAGTGTCAACACATGGAAGATATCTGTAGAAAAGTTGATCTGCGATGTTGATTTTCTGTCATGGGTTCTGTAGATGAAAAATTATTCATGTTAATTGACAGACATGGATTCCATCAACGGAAGTTAGATAGTGACATGGGAAATTAAAAATAAGATCACCAAAAATTCTTTAAAATATGTTTAACATAAAAACTTGACTCAATAGAGCATTTTTTGATGATGCATTCACTCTAACTAATGGCGTCGATATCCAAGACAGCAACCTTCTCACACTCACCATGAACGACAAGTTGTTAAGAATACAGTAGATCTGAAATCCTTCATGTATGGACGGCTGCCTGCAGATTCTTGAGTAGAGGACATTTTTGGGCAGGGTATACAAAGGTCCAAAAGTTCTGCCCTGATTGGAGAAGGCTCACATCACAAGTCCTGATATCAGCTAGACTTTTATCTTCAAACTCTCATAGTATATTGTCCCTTTGTTCTTCTGGTCTTAAGGTATTCTGTAGGCTCCGCTATGTGAAGTTATCATATTTATTCAACTGCAGGCTACACAGAAGTTAGTAAATTAGACTTTAGTGATAACAAAGCCGGAAATTTTTTATCACAAATGAACAAACAAATCAGATATTGCCATAGTAACACCGAGTCAAATACTTCATTGAGTTCTATTAGTGCTATGTGGATATGCCAAAACCCTTCTGATGGTAACTTTAAAAGGGCATCTTTAATTGTCCTCCCCTTACTCTTTAAAGTATTGTGTACAGAGACACATATCCCTTTTTTTCTAATCTGTTTTTATTTTATGATTTTGGATTTTTTCTAATTATATTTCCTGAACATGATTATGAGGGCAGCCATCTTTCCTGAGCTGTTGTTAACAGCATTTAGAGATATGTTTTACAGCAGCCACATGGGTCATCAGCATCAGACTTGGGTTCCTTGGGCCTATCAAAAGAAATTACTCTCAGGGCTCAACCCCTATATCATCGATAAAGTCTAATTAATTCACAGCCTGAGGCCTCATGCACACGGCCGTTGTGGGTACGTTCCGTGCATTGGGGACCACAATTTGCATATCGAGAGCCATTCTACTTTAATGTGTCCGTGATCCGTCCGCACCGCAAAAAAATAGAACAAGTTCTATTTTTTTGCGGTGCGGAGGCGCGGCCAGAAACACCACGGAAGCACTCCGTAGTGCTTCCGTGGGGTTCCGATCCGTGCTTCCGTTCCCCATCTCAAGTGAATGGGTCCGCATCCGTGATACGGCCACGGGCACACAACGGCCGTGTGCATGAGGCCTAAGACATAGACCCATTGGCTAATGATTGGTTCCAAAAGCAGCTCCAAATGCAATTTTTCCCTTGGATTTTTGGGACCCATTATTGCTTCATAGACTGGGCTCACTGGAGGATCCTCTGTATGCTGGTGGGCCAGTCCGACCCTGTGGGCCACAGACAGGGGACCTCAATGACCTCTATGAAAGTGCTTTCTAGGCATGCTTTAAACAATAGGTCATTTTCTGATGACACATTCCCTCTAAAGGGAATGTGTCATCAGAAAATGGCCTGTTGATCAAATCACATTTTTATGTTAAACATGTTTTTTTTATTTTTGGTGATTTTTTAAAATCTTCAATGTCACTAAATCTAAATAAAATAAATAAATAAATAAATAAATCCTAAAACCGTGCAGTTTTTCCGCTGACCACTATGCCTTATAATACGTTGAAACTTTCTATTCTGTAAAGGTAACTTTTCAGTAGCTATCACATGATTACCACAGGCAGGATTACAATGACACATATCTCCTCTCTATCAAGATCCACTTTCACAATAGGTGATGTACCAGCTGATCTTCTCCCTTTCTGAATTTTCCACAGGCCTAGAAAAATCTCCCATAGAAGTCAATGAGATCAGTTCCTGTCCATTTTGTCTATGGCTCAGGTGGCTCTCAAAGAAGAGGAAGTTTTGACATATTTAAGGCCACTGCATGATTTTAGGAATTTTTTTTATCAAATATTGGTAATTATGCAGTGACCCAGAGGATCACTGCTAAAGTGTTAAATCTATGCTATGTTAATGTTGTGATTTATGGCTAAAGTATTATTTTTCTTCTTTGTTTGTATGTGGTCTGAAAAGTAGGCCCCGAAGAGAAGTCTCATCCAGGAGGAAAACGCCATCCCTTAGATCAGGGGTCCTCAAACTACGGCCCGCGGGCCACATGCGGCCCGCCGAGGAATCTGATCCGGCCCGCCGGGTCCGTTTAACAGTAAACCTTTAAGCATGCTCAGGGCCTGCGCACCTCTGCTCTCCTCCTCCTGCGCCCTGGCTCCCTCCCTCCGATGTCAGCTCTGCTCCGGCGGTACGTGACTGCTCACTGACGTCACTCGCCTGCTCCTCTCAGGCGACGCAGGTGACGCTGGCGCGTGACCTACAGTGAGTGAGTTAGTGCCGCCGCCGCCCGCCCGCTGTCTGCTTCTCATATCACCGCCCGGAGCAGAGAGAAGAAGCCTCAGGCTCAGGGACAGCCTGGACAACTGTGGGTGCGTCAGTGTGGCACTTAACATTTTAATATTAACATTGGGGAGACAGTGTGTGGTGGGCATTTTTTACAATGGGGGGGGATGGGTGGCGGGGCCGATGCGGGGGACATGAAAATGGTGGCCACTGTGACAGTGGAAAAAAAAAAAAAAAAAGCAGTTAGCTGGGTTGGCATGCTCTCATTTCATACTCAAAGAGACTTGGATAACAAAATGCCAGTCTGCCTGTCAACAGGTCAGTCAGAGTGACACTTGGATAATGAAATATCAGGGTGCCAGTCTGCATTTCAATAGGTCAGAATCTGACCTATTGAAATGCAGACTTGCAGCCTGATATTTCATTATCCAAGTCTCTTTGGGAAACAATTGAGAGCATGCCAATCCAGCCAACTGCCAGTTTTCTTTCCATGGGGCAACCATGATAATAAAATAGCATCCTACTTATATACGCATTTCCTTTTAGGCCCGTTATATAGGGAGAACCCCGTCCGTTATATAGGGAGAACCCCGTCAGGGACTGATCTTGTCTTCATAGAAAAGACTGCAAGAGGTAAGTGTCCACGGTGGGGGGCAGAGGCCTGTAAGTGGGGGTTCTGGTTTGGAATGGCTATATAAGCAGGAAGATCCTATTTTAGTGTCATGGTTGTCCCATGGAAAGGATCTTCCTGCTTATATAGCCATTCCAAACCAGAACGTCAACTGAAGTGTAAAATAGATTACTGATTAAAGGGGTCTCCTTGATAGAAATACTAAGATTTGATAAGCGTTTCCTTTTCAGTGTTCGGATTTAGAACGTATCAATTTGGCCCGTTATATAGGGAGATATAACAGAACCCCATCAGGGACTGAGCTGGTCTGCATAGAAAAGCCTGCAAGAGATAACTGTCCACACTGCCCCCATTGTCCTATAGGTGCAGGTCCCACCGCTGGGACCCGCACTGATATAGAGAACAGAGCCCCGAAAGTGAAGGAGGGCGCACTGCGCATAAGCAGCCACCGTCCATTCATTTCTATGGGGCTGCCGAAAATAGCCGAGCGCTGGCTCGGCTATTTCCGCCAGCCTCATAGAAATGAATGGGAGCATGGGCAGTGCATGCGCAGTACACTCCCATTCACTTTCGGGGCTCCGTTCTCTATATAGGTGCGGGTCCCAGCAGTGGGACCTGCACCTAACGATATTCCCCTATTGTCCAAGATGGGAATACCCCTTTAAAAAATATAGTCCGGCCCTCCAATGGTCTGAGAGACAGTGAAGTGGCCCCCGGTTTAAAAAGTTTGAGGACCCCTGCCTTAGATTGAACAATGCCAGAGAGATATTTACTGAGAGACTACCCCTGAGAGAAAGAGAATAGATATTCATAGAAAGTTGAGAACCATTTCAAGGTCGTGCTTGGTCAGACAATAAGGTAATCACTCGTTTATGGCAAAAGACTTTTGCTTGTGGAAAGGGTATATTGATTTGGCACTTTGGAGACGGACTGTCCATTCAGATCTAAGTTCCGCATCCTGCAGACCTGGCAATTTGCCATTGCAGAAAGAGTTAATAAGGATGGAATTACACACCTGTAGTTATTTGGAAAGATTGCAGAGGGTATCTAGAGAGAAACTTGGCGAGTACTACTACCATCATTGTTACTGCCTTATACACAGCTATTGGGAAACACCTACTCTGTGAATACCTCAGAACTGTGCCTATTGCTGCTGTTTGTACTACAACCACCATCATCTATTCGGTAAAGTATATTACCATGAATTCTGTGAACTGGCAATAAATAGGCTTTACATGACCTCGGTGCATAAAAGGTTTACTAATCGACCAGTTCCCAACATGGTATCTGGACGACACCCATATCATACAAGGAAATGTGGTGGTAGCAAGACACATCTTACACTGATGATGTCTTCAATTGAGCTAACCTCTTTGTTACATGGCTAGATGTTTTTCTAGCTTCCTGGCCCCTCCTAGCCTCTCATAAGGATCTTCAGTGTGCAGGACACATGTACAGTTGCTTCAGACCTCAGAAACCCAGCCAGCTAACCAAATACATTACAAGGAATTAAAGAGAAAGAACCACTAGAATACTTTGCTACACATAAAGAAAGACTGTATTTGTCACAACCAAATGGGCCTTGCCATTGACTAAACCAACCATCCGCTGGACCCTCCATCTGCCCTTCTGCCTTGCATCCATTTTACTAATATCAGGGACTCCCCAGCAACTAAAAGGCAGGAGCCCCCAAAAGTTTGGGGGGTTCCCCGAGGTAAGAAAGATTGCACACTCCTATCACTGAATGGCCAAAAGGAGCACCAGAGCAAGGACTTTCACCGTACAACTTTCGCTATCGGTGCCGCCACCACTCCCCTCCTCCCTGCGGCCCACTACAGTGACATGGAAAATTAAGGGGGGGGGGAAATCAGCAGAAATGCAAAAAATTTGATTTACACAATAGATAATTTTCTGATGACATATTCCCTTTAAGTTGACTAGGTGGTCATGTATCAAACTGGGCTTCCACATAACCAAGAAGGTTGCAGTTCAGCATAATGTTGGGTTCGTGGTCACTTTTTGCCAGATTTTAAAGAGATTTTTCAGGACTTAAATATTGATGACCTATCATTATCAGGATAGGTCATCAATATCTGATTGGTCGTGGTCCATTTCCCAGCACCAATGCCAATCAGATATTTGAATTGGCCATGATGCTCGTATGAGTGCTGTGACCCCTTCCTCAGCCTGCCACGTCATGTTCAACTGTCATATGGCCTTTCTGTAGCTTATGTGAATCGGATTGACCTGCAATATCAAGCACCAGCACTATACATGTATGGTGTATGGTGCTGAGCTTGGTCCCAGCACCATGGCCCCTTTAATCAATTGAGTGGTGGCGGCGTCAGGAGTCACACCCCACTGATCTGATATTGATGTCCTATTCAGAGGATAGGTCATCAGTAATTAACTCCTAGAAAGAAAATCCATGTCTGAGCCACCTAAGATGTTGTAAATGGCACAAAACGCTCTACATGTATATTTATTGTGCCATTGTATTATGTTATAATCACTAATGGAACACCACAGTGTTCCCAGGATGAAACGGGTCTTAAGTCTTTGCTCTACCACAATAGCCCTCCACCAAGTATTCTTCTGTTGTCTTCTTCTGGTTCTCCTTCACTCCTTCATGTTTTTTATAGATTTTTTTTCCCACTTTGGTTTTGTCAAACAACCTTTCAACCCATAGGAATGGGATTTGTACCAAAGTCATGTCTTTGGTACAACTCAGACTACTGATTTAGAAGGACTCCAGACGTGAAAGTGAATGGGTACCAAGGCCAGAGATATATCATTTTCCCTATTCATTTGAAGGACACACTTGGGAAAAGTTTTAGGACTTGAAACACATAATAGCTATTTCACATAGTTCTGCTCCAGCACCCTGCCCATCCCCGTGATCACGTGGTCACGGTTATCATTAGACATAGCCTGGCCTTAAATTGAGAATAAAACAAAGTTCTTAAACCGCCCAGCTAATTTCTATGTAGAGCACAGTCAATTTTGCAATACCTTCTACAGAACTATTGTTTGGTAGGTCATTATTTGTATAGCAATTAAGGCTCATCATCCATCTCTTTATTATTTCAAATTATTCTGAAACCCTGTAAGACATAGCATTGGGTAGCTGTAATAAAAATATTAATATTTATGAGAGATTCATTTGGAAGTAAAAAAAAATTCTGGTTGGAGCACATATAGATTATTACCCTCAAGTAAGATACATGAAAATTATTTTTGTCGAGTCTTTTAAAGTTACATCCTCATAATTGCCATATCAAGCCAGTCAGCAGATTTTGAGACAGGAAATTTTCCTAGAGCAAAATATAAGACGCTAACTTGCCGTGGTCCTGGCTGTTACACTACATTGCAAAACTTCTGCATCAGGCCTGGAGTTCGTGTGCCTGCCGGGATCTCTCAGAGCATTCCAGCCCATGGGTAGGGCTCCATAAGACAAGCAGATGCTTGCTAAGACCGATACGCAGCTGTACGCTGTCTGTGATCTTTTAATCATTAAAGATTGTACATTCCATCTTCACAAGTGGAAGTGTTTAGACCAAACTTCCAAAAGGTGAAAGTCACAAAGGTTACAGATACGGTATCTTTTCCGCTCATTTATACTTCTAGCAGGGGCGTAGCTATAGGGGGTGCAGAGGTAGCAGTCGCTACCAGGCCCAGGAGCCTACGGGGGCCCAAAGACCCTTGTGCAACATAAGAAGACAATTGTATTATAGAAAGTGCATGCTGGTCAAGTTATATCTCTGGCTGGAGGGAAGGGGTTAGGTCAACAATTTGGTGTGGGGGCATTTCAATTTTTGCCTTAGGTAGCATGAAGGCTATGTGCTTTCCTGCCCCTGGCCACAAAGCACTGAGGGAAGGGGGGCCCAAGCTAAACTCTTGCTCCAGAGCCCATGAGGCTTTAGCTACGCTCCTGACTTCTGGGTTTTAACTTTAGGGCCCATGGAAAATTTTGCAGCCTTCACCTATTCCTATGGATTGTCTAAGGTTTAGATTTGCCCTCAACAATCTTCTTATCCGTCAGTTTTGACCAAATGTCAGATTCTTAATAATTTCAGTCATGCTGGATGATTTACTAGCAGTCTATTAATGTCCTCTGGGTTTCTAATGTGGCATTTCCAAGTTACCCCTGGACCATGATTCAATACTGAATCCATCCTCCTCTCCCTGGCAGAAAGTGTGTGGGCTTATATCAGTAGGCATCACCAGCTCTTCTACTGCTTGGTGGGTGACACCACTAGATCTTCACAAAAGTTCCATTGTTAAAGAGGTTGTCCAAGACTCTGGATAGGTCACCAGTATCTGATCGGTGGGGGTCCGACACCCGGGACCCCCACCAATCAGCTGTTTGAGAAGGCACTGGCGCTTGCACCAAGTTCCCAAGACTGGAGGGGGCTGGGGAGTGTTATATAGGGGCCATGATCTAGTGTCTGATCTAAGGTTTGATTTAAGGGATGGTGGGGTGGGGGTTATAGGGAGCCACATGAATTTGGGGCTTGTATGAAAGTGGGGCTAATCTGTTTTAATGATGAAGTCTGGTCTATGGGGCCCCATCACTTTCTAGTTCTGTAGCTGTGCCCTTTGGCACTTTTATTTTTGCAGTGCAGTATTTTCAGGGGCAGCAGTGGGCACAGTATCGATGGACGCTACAGGATGGCAGTGTTAACGTTGCAGTTGGATAGGGGGGGTTCTTTGCTATAGAGGGTGGGGATGGACTGCAGAAGAAATGAGTCAGAGTTGTAACCTAAACTCCTGGGCCCTAATGTAAAACCTGAAACAGGCCATATCTACGGTGTGCCATGTATTAATACTAGTGTCTTCTTATATAGCAGAGAGGGTAGTATACCCTTGATGAAAGACATCTGTGCATAATGGTCTGGACCAAATGGAGAACAAAAGGAAAGTGAATGATTGAAATCCATGGAAATGTCACTTGTAAGTCACTTTATTAGAAAGTAGAGTCACTCGAAATTGATTCCGGAGGGGGGAAGGGACGTGCTGTGTCCTCTTTTTTGAAAACCCAAACTATCTTAATACACTTGGGCTTAAAGAATTTGTGTAGCTTTTGAGCAATTTTTGCTTGTCCGCTGAAATGTGTTTTACCTGTTGAAAAAGTCCTACTCCCCTGCTCCCCACCGTGCCCTCTTTGAAAGCTGCATTGGATATTAAATCTTCCCACAAGAGTTGGCATGGGTGCAGGAGGGACACCACTCTGCCGAAGTGGTAAAGTAGGGGGTTAACATGGCGGTAGGCTTTAGCTTAGTAAATAGTGTGGCTTAAAGGGGTTGAAAAGGATTGCTGTCAAAGGAGCTGAGCTGCAACATGGCACACAACCTGTGGACAGAGGTGGTACTGTTTTTGGAAGAAAGCATCCATATTTTTTCTAATCCTGTAAAACCCCTTTAAATTGTATTTATTAGAAAGTCAGAAATATTCTAGGAAACTCTTGATTCCTACCAGCTTCAAGTTCCCTTTTTAACATCAAAGAGCTGCTTGCGTTTCTAGATAACAAGTTAATAGTACGCACACCAAAACTTCAAACTTTGTAATATGAAGATAATCTAATTTGATCCTAGAAAGGAAAGGGCAGAGTTTATTTATGTTTCTGCGTCCGCGCTTGCGGCTCCCTAGATGCTCTGCTTACATAGAAATCAAAGTAAGCCATGAATCCTAAGTCCCATGGAGTTAAAAAATAAATAAACCATGTCTGTCCCCCTCTTGGCCACCAGATTGTGAGAAATGTCTTTGCTTATGTTATTTGAGGACCTATGAAACTACTGTTTTTGTATGTTTTTGCTCGAGACTAGTCATTTCACATTGTGAGCCTTCTTAAAGGGGTTCTCCGGGAATGATTCAAAATGGCCGCTGGTAACCTGTCCTAGAATTCGAACAGGACTGGTTGCCTTCACTTGCAGAGCTGCCTAAGGGAGTGGAGGCAGAGCCTCGCTACACACTACGCTCTGGCACTTGCATATACTGTATACTGGTGAGTTGTCCTGTCAGGATGCTCAGCCATGATGGCATATCACAGGCAGGACTGCATTATTACCATCTATTGTAGAGCGGTGTAGTCTATAGTGAGGTCCCTCATCGCCCCCTAGGCAGCTCTGCAAGTGGAGACAACCAGTCCTGCTCACATTCAAGGACAGGTTACTGGTGGCCATTTTAAATCATTCCCGGAGAACACCTTTAAAGGAGACCTGTCAACACAAAATACAATGCAATCTGAAAGCGCCATGTTATGGAATAGGAGAAGCTGAGCGGATTGATATATATTTTTGTGGCTCCTCCTGCAGCTCCTCCTGCTCTATACCATGCTGCGGGCAGATCGCGCTGCATTTTGTATATACTTCAGCAGCTTCCTCTACGCAATGACAGCTGATGACCTCACATCCCCTGCTGAGCAGCCATGTATGAGATTGGTCAGAGCACTCACTAAACAGGTCAGCCGGCTCCACCCTATAGACTTATTCAGAAACAGCCAATTCCTGAGACTGACTCTACCCAATCAGTGCTGCCAGTGTCAGACCGTGCAGGGACACTCCCCCAACTGGTAACACCAGACATCCCAACCTGCAAAAACTCATTTCAGGGAGGTTTTCTTTTTATTTTCTTTCACAAACTTTTTATTACATTTTCCAAACATATGCAGTATCTGCACACTTTGCTCTATGGTGTGGAGGACTGGGCTCATTACCCTGCCCCAAAATTATCATATTTATGTATATGATTAAAGCATCCAGGGTGTGTGAATTTAACACTGGGGTAAATAATATAATTAAAATGGAGGGTTAAATTTGTAAATGTATTTTAAAAAAATACATCTCTCTCAATAGTTCTAGAGCTACTGCATGAGACAGAAGAAGGGATGCCTTTAACATATATATCTCCTTGAGAAGCCAATTTGACCCTAAAGGGTTAATTCAACCTGTAATCTAAACTCTGTCCTGTCACTTCTCTTATCTCTCTGCTCTGCTATCAGTAAACCTTTCCTGGATATATTGTTTCACATGTGGGTGTCAGGGAGCCCTATCTAATAGCGGGAGACTCCCTGAACCTCCGGGAGACTTGAGATCCATGTAACACCCATCTGGACCTTGCAAACTGCTAGTAATTCATTCATAAATTCTAGCAGGAATAATAAAAGAATGTTACAACATCAGAATGGATACTCCAGAATTGTAATTCTATGGAGAATGCAAGCAGTTACTAAAACAGACAGATCAGGAGAGGTGATAGGTCCTCTTTAAGTGACCATGGTTCCTCAGCAAGTGCAGTAGCGGCCTAGCTCCCTCATTATTTAAACATGTCTTGACGGCTTTTTTAAGGTGACTGAGACTGAGATGCAGTACCAGGCACAGCCACAGTCATATGGCAGTGTAGCTTCATACTGCTTACTGGCAGGGATCCTGAGAGTTGGATCTCCATCAGTCAAACATGATTAAACCAGCTGAGAGTACCGTTTCTATGACCCTTGGACCAGTTCCCCACCACTTGGGGGTATGGGGGGTCCTTCACAGGTTCTTGCTACCAATAGCATGTGACCAACCATTGCCGATCCCCCTCTGTCTAATGGCCTCAAAGTATTTGGATTATATTCCTCCATGCAATGTATGCCCTTGTTTCCACCTCTGATTGCTTGGACCCTAAAACTAGCAAAATGTACAGTCTGAGAATATAGTTTTCTTCATATAATTGACTGTAAAAGCACAAAAACAGCACATACTAAGAACAGTGAGGCATAAACAGGGCTATCGAGTCTATGTGTCATGAGCAAAACACATGTAATAAGGAAGCTTTATGTAATTGTGCTGACTGTGTTACACTGGTCTCTCAACCAGGAAGTTCTACCACGGCGGTTCCTATGGCAGCCTGGTGACCACACCAGCTTCACACGCTATTACCGTAGGTGTCAAAATGCACAATGGGTGTATCTAACAAGATATATACAAGTATGGTTCATACCAGAATAGTCACAGCTTTCGATGGGTGGGTCATGTGTTAACTGTTTGCTCTTCTTTTCCACAATTTTAACGTATTACTGTAAATTACAGAATTAAGGTCAATGTATAAAGGAGGAGCACAGAAAGCTTGAGCAACAAGCAAAGACGATTCCCCTGATTTTCCATTTTAAAAGGGTTGTCCGAGATCATTAAAAATCTCAGACAAGCTGAAAGGGGTTGTAAAAGAGTGGGGGAGACAAAAACCGCTCCCATTTGGCCAGACACGTAAAGAAAAGATGACTTACTTGCTTCTCGGCACTGGCTTCCCGCTTCTTCTCCTCCAGGCCTATGATGCTCCACTGGGCTCCCTTGATGTCAACATCTGGTTTGACATCGCCTGCAGCCAATCACTGGCTGTGGAGGTGACCGCCTCCCTTTTCATCACAAAAAATGGTCTCATGATGCAAGGGAAACTGGTCTCTACGGCAGTGGTGATGTCAAACCGGATGTTGACATCGAAGGAGCCCAGTGGAGCATCACAGGCCTGGAAGAGATGGAGAGGGGACCAGGTGCCAGAAAGTCATCTTTCCTTTACAGGTCCGGCCAGATGGGTCCAAATGGAATCTAATGGGTGATTTGACTATATCAAACCTGAGGAGCTGGAGCGGAAGGTGGGAGTGGTAGTGGCTCTGGCTGTTACAGTCAATCACAGTGGCATTCCTCACACCGTTGCTCCCTAGGGCCATGCAGTGAAAGGAGGGGCACTATTTCTTCCCTTGGGGCACACCCTGCTTCTGGGGCTCCTGCCTGATGATGTTTGGATGGGTGCAAGGCAGGATGTGTAGAGTGCAATAGCCAGCATTTTTTGTAAGAGTTAGAAAACTAGGCCAGAGGTAGAAGAATAATCATCTCTCTATACTCAAGTGCAAAATGGAAGTTGTAGTACATCCATCTAAAGCAAAACACATTTTCAACTCTACACAGTTCAATTCTCTGCCAAATAGTGATGCATGGATTTAGGCAAGGATGGGAGTTATGGTCCTCTTTCCTCTCTGTCTCATTCTGTGAAATCTATGGCTGACAAGAGTACTCGTGCAATGGTGGCTGTAGTGTCCACTGCGGGATACAGAGTTTTGAAACCATGTCTGGCCAGGATGTATCCACGTGTGATTGGTGTTTTCACAGTGTGCCTCAAAGTAGCAAAGTCTGAATGGCTGTAGCAGAAGTTTACCTTGCTGACTCGTATACTTGGCCATGCAGATTCTAAATTCTCCTTTATCTTCCTCTTGTAATCTTCTCTTCTATAGATGTTGCAGAGATCTGTTAGTCTCTGGAGCTTT
Organism: Bufo bufo; assembly: GCF_905171765.1. Lineage (NCBI taxonomy): Eukaryota > Metazoa > Chordata > Amphibia > Anura > Bufonidae > Bufo > Bufo bufo. The sequence goes on along the minus strand of NC_053395.1, from coordinate 193,743,120 downwards.
TTGGGCCTGAGAAGAGCAAGCATTGGTCACTGATTTCTTCCACTCTGAACTTTACCTAGAACAACCTCAACCTAGGGTTGGAGCCAGCCACCACTTAGCTTCCTACAAGGGCTGAGTCATAATTGTTAATGTTAATCTGTGCCATCCATACACAGCTATACTGGTATAAAATGACTACATCTGCACTTTAAACATTATGTATTTGGCAGGTGCTCCAATTCATTTACACTGCTGTGAGATGTTTGCTGTGTCTTGATGTCTCTATGTTCACTGTGTTACAGGTAGGTGCATGATATCAGCTCGCTATTCTGTAAGCCATCACTACAGAACCCTTCACACACGTGTCGTTAAAAAGATCAATGGAGCTAATGCATTCACCCACAACTATTATTCCATCATACCGGCTTTCCTGAAAATTGCATTTCAAGGCTCCATAATGACTGGCCTCAGGCAAATGCAGACTTTTGTCCTGTTTTGTGCGCTGCAAATGTTATTAAAGCAGTTTATCTAAAGTAATCCACCAAAGTGACTGCAGCACAATGTTCTGCGAGAGGCATTACGTCAAAGACATGGACATCTTGTTTATTAATCTGGTCGCACACATAATAGTCCTGTCAGCTGTCCTTAGCCTTGAGATTAAAAACTGACCCCTTGATGGTCTGGATTACTATGAATGAGATTATGTTAGGTATAAAATGTTTTATTTTTACTTTTAAGTCAATGTTTTGTTATAGTTTCTGTCTTAGGTCAAAATAAGATAGATAGATAGATAGATAGCTGGCCCCATATCTGGAAAAATTCCCCAATCCAAAAGACGGACAGATCCTGAGCCGGTACAGACTGAACGCCAACAGCCTTCTCATCGAATCCGGGCGTCACCGACAGAGGTACATGCCCAGGAAGAGCAGACTGTGCCAGCAGTGCGACCAGGAGGCCGTGGAGGATGAGGCTCATTTCCTGCTGTGGTGCCCCAAATACTCAGCAGTGAGGGAGACTCACTTCAGGAGACTGTCTGATCTCTGCCCAGACTTCATCTCCATGGAGGAGGAAGAGAGACTCTCCATACTGCTGGGGGAAGAGGAGAACACAGCGGCCACAGCAGCACAATATATTACTGCCTGCCATAGACTAAGAGGAGCCTGATATACCATGGACTCCTATACCCCCACCCTGTATATGTCCCCATCCCCCAACCCTACACAATTATTTTCCACTTGCTTTGGCAATGCTAAAATGTATTTAGTCCTGCCAATAAAGCTGATTTGATTTGATTTAGATAGATAGACAGATAGATAGATAGATAGATAGATAGATAGATACAAATAGCAAAGATGAGGCAGCACTCCAAAGCTAGTGTATGGGTGATAGACCCGTTTATTCCCAAGGCAACGTTTCAGCCCAGCACAATGGGGCCTTTGTGTTTTTTAGATAGATAGAGAGGAGATAGAAGATAGATAGATAGATAGATAGATATGGGATATAGATAGATAGATAGATAGATAGATAGAAGATAGATAGATAGATAGATAGATAGATAGATAGATAGATAGAAGATAGATAGATAGATAGATAGAAGATAGATAGATAGATAGATAGATAGATAGATAGATAGATAGATAATAGATAGATAGATAGATAGATAGATAGATAGATAGATAGAATGTAAATGGATAGAGAGATAGATAGATAGATAATAGATAGATAATAGATAGATAGATAGATAGATAGATAGATAGATAGATAGATAGAATGTAAATGGATAGATAGATAGATAGATAGATAGATAGATAGATAGATACGAGATAGATAAACATATATAAGATAAACCAACATCTTCTATATTTTAGTGTCATTAATCCAGTAATAAATACACAGTCATTGTTTTCATGAAGCTTCATTTCTTTTGATATTCTCTCCATACAGGAGTAAGCGCAGTGTGAATGAGACCCGGCCCCACGTGTCTTTCTCTAGTATCAGCTCAGGAAGGATCAGCCCGGCTTCCTTCCCCCGCTGATGTCATGTACTTCACTGCTGCCGCAATTAACGTACCACCTCTCATCACTCTCATCAACCGGGGAAAAAGGGAACTAAAAACAAACCTCCAAGCGTAATGGATTCAGTTTCAGCCCTTTAAAGGGGTTGTCTGACTGCAGCAAATAACATTTATCATGTAGAGAAAGTTAATACAAGGCACTAACTAATGTATAGTGATTGTCCATGTTGCCTCCTTTGCTGTCCTGATTCATTTTTCCATCACATGATACACTGCTCGTTTCCAGGGGTTTCGGCCACCGCTGTAGTGCAAATACAAGGTGGTCGAGACGGGAGGTGCTGCGCGTGCGCTCCCATGGTTTATCCTATAGTGTGCCGTTTTTCCTACTATCTACTAGAGAGTAGACTGTGTTAACCGTTCATTTCTAACATACCAGGAAAAATATAGCAGAGAGCCAAGAGGCGCAGAGTGCAAGGGCCCCCCATGCTGCTCTTTTAGTTTTATTCATGGGAATGAAGGAATGCCATGTTCCCTGCCAGTCATTTTTTGAATGCCTGGTTGTCAGGAGGACACAGCCAAACAACTTCAGTCTTTTATACAGGTTGTCAGGCAATGCTGCCCTAGCAGCTCTGGTCATCTCAAGGCTGAATGGGCACAAAGCAGTGGGCACAGACTCAGGAAGGACCCCTGCCAGTGCCCTTTTCCCTACGTCTTCCTGTCATATTCATTAGAAAATAATAAATGAAAATCTGCAAAATATTTTTATAAAAACTTCAAATTGTCCAAACATGAGTCACGCATGATATTTAATCTCCCTCATCAGAAACAAAATAAATCTTCTACAATGGAAAGTTATAAATAAGTGAGAGCGCGGGTCGCGCTTTGTACGATATTACAGATGTTTTCTTACTAATGTGATAGTTTTTCCTCCTGTTACTTCAACAATGTTCTTCAAAATTAAATTAAAAGTATCAGTTCCTATAATGGAATGACTTCTCCTGATTACCAGGTTTTACATAATAAGACGTCTTATTAAAGGGGTTGTCCAGGCTACGATCCTCAGGAGAGGTCATCAATATGAGATCAGTGGGGGTCTGACACCCACCCCCATCAATTAGATGTTTCAGGCAGCTGGAAACTACACAGGATAATGCTTAAAGGGGTTTTCCCATCACAGACAATGGGGGCATATCGCTGAGAACAGAGCGGGGAGAGGCGGTGGACCACTGCGCATGTGCAGCCGCCCTCCATTCATTTCTATGAAGCCGCCCGAAAATAGCTGAGCACTGGTTCGGCTGTTTCCGTTGGCCCCATAGAAATGAATGGGAGTGGTGGCCGCGCAAACGCAGTGCGCTCCCATTCACTTGTATGGGGAGAGTGCTTGGCGGTGGCCAGACCCCGAGAAACCCGGGGTCCTCCGGCCACCGCTCTCCCTGCTCCGTTTTCGGCGTAGGTGCGGGTCCCAGAGGCACATGCGCAGTGCGCCCTCCACCACCGTTCCCCGCTCTGTTCTCAGTATAGCGATATGCCCCCCATTGTCTGTGTACAAGTATTATTTTTCAAGGGGTTATTTCCATGCTACACAGGGAGTACAGTATATCACCCTTTCCTTTATATCTTATCTCCCCTTGGCTGTGAACAAAGGGCGCCTGCATTCTGCGTCTACCCGCCATATATGTGAGCTAATGGAAGAAGTGGCAATTGAAATTCAAAACTTAACAGCAGAACCCCCCGACATGTTTCACCAGCTACAACTGTCCGCAGTGAAATCGGGGCTTAAAGATTTGTACCTGTAAAACTGACCGGTTACATGTGCGCTTGGCAGCTGAAGGCATCTGTGTTGGTTCCATGTTCCTATGTGCCCACATTGCTGAGAAAAGTGAGGTTTTAATATATGCAAATGAGCCTCTAGGAGCAACGGGGGCGGTGCTGTTACACCTAAAGGCCTTGATTGACAGGGCCATACGTGATCACGTTTACACTGCCTGGTCCTAGAATCAGTGCAGAGGGAGCGGCAGTTGCAGAGAGAGCAGAGCCTCTAGGTGTAATGGCAACGCCCTTGTTGCTCCCAGAGGCTGATTTGCATATATTAAAACATGATTTTTCTCAGCAATGCGGGCACATAGGAACATGGGACCAACACAGACGCCTTCAGCTGCCAAGCGCACATGTAACAGGTCAGCCAGTGTCATAGGTACAAATCTGCTGATAGATGCCCTATAAGCTGTCGAGATGGCAGGAGTCCCAGTATTTAACACCTTCGCAAATGTAACGCCTACGATTAGGAGCAAAATGCACTCACCCTTTTGGGAACGGCATCTTCACTCACCTACCCCAAGCTTTGACATATCATTAAAGCTGACATTGCCAGTGCTGCAACCAATCCTGCGTAATATGAGGACTTGCGCAGTAACATGCGTTTTCCTTCGAACGTTGTGGTCTAATCTAGCCATGTTGAGAACTGACCTGGGCAGTAGAGTCCTACTTCCTTCAAGTGCCACTTAGAAAGAAGAAAAACATTTCTTTAGAGACGGCAAATGCGCTCCATGTTCTTACTAGTTCCGCTAGGAATCCACGGATACATTACTACTGATAAGCAGATGGTCCAGTTGATTATATTATGCACTACATGCCCATCTATTAGCGCAAAAAATAAACGATAAGACAGGTATATACTAATTTATGTATTGAGCCTTGAGTTTTCCAAATTGGACAACCACAATGTATACATTTCCAGTGTACAAGGTCTTCATGCACTTAATGGTTGTGATGTGAGTGATCTCCCTGTGGTTTCTTCTTGTAGTGACACTGACACTGTCATTTACAGACCAGCATAGGTTTTGAACCGTCGCCGTGGGCAATGAACTGTATGTCTAAATAAAGATGCAGAAGATTCGGCTGTCACGGCCATGGCTATGACCGTGACTCCTGAACCGCATGCGGTTGTCAGCGGTTTTCTTTGGTGTTCAATCACAGGTGAGGGCTGTGGTATTTGCCTCACCTGTGGTTGCCGCTGGCAACAGTGTGTATGTGGCAGCGTAGCAGGCTGAGCTGTGCCATTGCAGCTCGCTACGTTGTGCATGCGGTTTTGTGTTATGTGTGTATGTGTGCACTTCCTTTTTATGTTATTGTGTGCACATCTCCTTTAAGTGGTGTTTTCCCTTCCCTGGTGTTGGAAGGGTTAATCTCCTTCCTAGTGTGTGTGTGCACTGGGTGTGTCCGACTGTGGGGTGTGGCTTCTTGGCCTATAAAGCCTCACTGCTTTTGCAGGCCTGCAGGTTGCTTCAGCCATGCTTAGCTGAGAGCAGCCTCATGTCTTTATTACCTGCCAGTAAGAGCCACCCCTGTGGTCATAAACCTTAATGTCATAACCATATTGTGCTTTAGTTATTTCCAGTTATGTGTGATGTCCGTGTGATGCTTTATATGTGATTTTGTGCAGCTATGGATCTGGGTCCCTGTGTAGGGATGCGCTTGTGATCTGCACCCTGCTATCACAGGGATCCAGTCAGCAAGGCTGTGGCAGGTAGGTGGAACTCCTTGTTCACCTGCCATATCCATAGAGCTGTTTATGTCTCCCCTTTTCCTGCAGCTTGGCCGTTGAGACTCCTGCTCCTCCGTGTCTAGGAGGAGTGGGCTTGTCTTACTCAGCTCCTAGGTGAGGGTCATCTTGAGGGCCAGCAGGGACTTTTAGGTTCCGGAGCATGGGCCCTCCTACCATCAAGGTTGGCCCATGTAACTAGGAGCTAGGGTCAGGTTAGGGATGCCTTAGGAGGTCACCTGCTCCCTAATCCTGTCTTCATGGCCAAGCAGCCATAACATCACCGGGCTGCACACGGCTGAGGATTTCCCCCATCTTTAGCCGTGACAGTATGACCACAGTCGCTTCTTACGTGGCGCTCCCTCGAAAGAGGGTAAAGCATGCACTGCTGTCTACGGATGGGGTGCATGCGCGTTCTCCGGAGGGAGAGCGTTATGGGGCTTTCACCATTTACGGCGCGGTGAGTGGCATTCCCAGCTCACCGTTGTCCGTGTTGGTGTCCCCTTTTTGTTTGTCTTTCCCCTCCCCCCCTCCCATTGTTTCTTATGCCTCACCAACTTTCCCCTTTTGTTGTTGGGAGGGGCTTTGAGGGGTGGGAGTATGCATCCCTCGAAAGAGGGTGAAGCATGTACCGCCCTCTGCGGAAGGGTTACATGCGCGCTCTTCGGAGGGAGAGCGTTCTGGGGGTTTCGCCTCTGACGGCGCGGTGAGTGGCGTTTCCCCGCCTTCCCTTCACCGTTGCCTCGTTTGGCGTCCCCCTGATTTTATAGCACTAGGGTGTTTGTTTGGTGTGCGAGTTGCACACCTTCGAAAGAGGGTGCAGCATGCAGTGCCATATCCTTGTGGCCTGCATGCGCGTTCTCCGGAGGGAGAGCGTTCCTGGGGGTTCTCCGTTAACGGCACGGTTGGTGGCTTATTCCCCGCCACCTTACCTTCCGTGTCCGTGTTGGGGATCCCTCGTCCCTCTCCATGTTCCCATCTCTGGTCGTCTGCTGGCAGCACTCCGTAAGTGGTCCGGCTGCGTGTTGGTTAGGAGTGTCTGCTAGCAGCGACTGGAGTGGGGACGTGAGTGGAGAGTCCCCTCGTCCACTCTCAGTGGTTCCATTTCCGTGTCGCTGGTGCGGGCTGCAGGCCTCGTCGGACTGGCTGTGTTGTGTGCTGGGAGAGGATGCAGCTGACAGCGACTTTCTGGGAACCATGTCCTGAGAGTGGACGTCCCCTTCTCTCATCCCCTTGTGTGAGTCCCTCACGTGTCTTTTTTTTGGTGGGGGGGCTTTGAGGGGTGGGAGTGTCACGGCCATGGCTATGACCGTGACTCCTGAACCGCATGCGGTTGTCAGCGGTTTTCTTTGGTGTTCAATCACAGGTGAGGGCTGTGGTATTTGCCTCACCTGTGGTTGCCGCTGGCAACAGTGTGTATGTGGCAGCGTAGCAGGCTGAGCTGTGCCATTGCAGCTCGCTACGTTGTGCATGCGGTTTTGTGTTATGTGTGTATGTGTGCACTTCCTTTTTATGTTATTGTGTGCACATCTCCTTTAAGTGGTGTTTTCCCTTCCCTGGTGTTGGAAGGGTTAATCTCCTTCCTAGTGTGTGTGTGCACTGGGTGTGTCCGACTGTGGGGTGTGGCTTCTTGGCCTATAAAGCCTCACTGCTTTTGCAGGCCTGCAGGTTGCTTCAGCCATGCTTAGCTGAGAGCAGCCTCATGTCTTTATTACCTGCCAGTAAGAGCCACCCCTGTGGTCATAACCATAATGTCGCTTTAAGTTATTTTTAGTTATGTGTGATGTCCGTGTGATGTTTTATATGTGATTTTGTGCAGCTATGGATCTGGGTCCCTGTGTGGGGATGCGTTTGTGATCTGCACCCTGCTAACACAGGGATCCAGTCAGCAAGGCTGTGGCAGGTAGGTGGAACTCTTTGTTCACCCGCCATATCCATAGAGCTGTTTATGTCTCCCCTTTTCCTGCAGCTTGGCCGTTGAGACTCCTGCTCCTCCGTGTCTAGGAGGAGTGGGCTTGTCTTACTCAGCTCCTAGGTGAGGGTCATCTTGAGGGCTAGCAGGGACTTTTAGGTTCCGGAGCATGGGCCCTCCTACCATCAAGGTTGGCTCATGTAGCTAGGAGCCAGGGTCAGGTTAGGGATGCGTTTAGGAGGTGACCTGCTCCCTAATCCTGTCTTCATGGCCAAGCAGCCGTAACATCACCGGGCTTCACACGGCTGAGGATTTCCCCCATCCTCAGCCGTGACATCGGCATTGTCTTCGTCAGGTCATTGATTTCCCTAGCCATTAATTAAACTGAAAGAAATTCCCCAAAGCAAAACGGTTCACTTCATACTGAGCAGATAAGGTTTCCAGGGTGATCCTTCTACACTAAAACCTGTATCCTCCTCACTATAATAATACCACGTTCACAATACTGTGCGGGAGGTGAAGGCGGGATGGGTACAACTGTCAATGTCTTCACATCATCACAAAATCATTTGTAAGAAAGAGAATACATAGACACAGAAACAAGAAGTAAAACTTTTAATTTTGTTCCGAGCTTCTAACAGGTGCTTTCCCCCAAAAAGAAATATAAAGAGAGAGTATGGATGCCAGTATCACTTGAAAGCGGACACCAAAAGCTTTAAAACAAGACCACGATGAAGGCACACATCCTTGGTAGTCCAACACAATACAATATATCAGAAATACTGTGATTTTTTATTATTGTTGCTGGATTGTAAAACAAAAAAATAAAATGAAATCACGAGTTACGTAGGAAAGTTCTACTCCTGCCAAGTGTTTAGTACAACGCTTAAGAGGTAATCATTTCCCAGCTGTCCTTTAAGAAAATGTTACTGCATTCCAGCTCCTGCAAGTGCCTGACCTGTGTAGGGACATATTCCACCCCAAAGCATTCCTGAAATATCTCCAGCAATTATCAACAACTGTGTAGAAAAATGAAAACTCATTATAGTGAACCTGATAATTAATACAATAATGAATTGTATATTTTGCTGGATCGTGTCAAATTGCATCTTCTGACTCCTAACTTTAAAGGGAACCTGTCACCTTTAAAAGCATTTTCCAGAATTTTTATACTGATGACCTGTCCTCTGGATAGGTTATCAGTATCTGACCCCTGCCGATCAGCTGTTTTGAGCGCCGGTGCCTTTTTGCAGCTTACCAACACAGCGCCGTACATAGTATAGCAGCTATGCTTGGCATTGTGTTTAGCCCCATTCACTTGAATAGGTCTGAGCTGCTCCTAGGACACGTGACACATGAAAGCTGAGAGAAGGCCGCAGCGCTGACATTAGCACGACTGCCTTTAACGGGAGTGCTGGGCATCGGACCCCCACCAATCAGATACTGATAGTCATCAGTATTAAAAACTCTGAAAATCCCTTTAAATGTATTTTTTTTATGTTTAAAGGGAGTCTGTCACCAGATTTTGACCTAATAGACCGCTTACATAGCGGTCTAGCATAGCAGTCTATGATTCTAATGGTACCTTTGATGTTTGCTTGTGAAGTTCCCCCAAGGCAAAAACAGACTTTTATTCATATGTAAATTAGGGATCGCAAGTGCCCAGGGCGGCACTCACCTCTTTGGAGCCCAGGCTGTTCTGCCTCATATCCCCGCCCCAGCCTCTTCCTCTGCCCGCCTCGCTCTTCCTTTGCGTCCTCCTTCTCTGCAGCGAGATCCCGCGCCTGCACTATCCATTGCTTGGCCGGGGCATGCGCACTGTGATGCTTACTACGCATGCGCTGGCTAACGGCGAGAAACAGCGGCGAGGAGGCGGACCAGAGACACCCACAATGGGCATCGCAGTGCGCATGCCCCGGCCAAGCAATGGATAGCGCAGGCGCGGGATCTCGCTGCAGAGAAGGAGGACGCAAAGGAAGAGCGGGGCGGGCAGAGGAAAAGGCTGGGGCGGGGATATGATGAAAAGAGGCAGAACAGCCTGGGCTCCAACGAGGTGAGCGCCGCCATGGGCACTTGCGGTCCCTAATTTACATATGAATAAAAGTCAGTTTTTGCCTTGGGGGAACTTCACAAGCAAACATCAAAGGTACCGTTAGAATCATAGACCGCTATGCTAGAGCGCTATGTAAGCGGTCTATTAGGTCAAAATCTGGTGACAGACTCCCTTTAACATTCCATGCTGATTAATATATACACTCACCTAAAGAATTATTAGGAACACCATACTAATACGGTGTTGGACCCCCTTTTGCCTTCAGAACTGCCTTAATTCTACGTGGCATTGATTCAACAAGGTGCTGATAGCATTCTTTAGAAATGTTGGCCCATATTGATAGTATAGCATCTTGCAGTTGATGGAGATTTGAGGGATGCACATCCAGGGCACGAAGCTCCCGTTCCACCACATCCCAAAGATGCTCTATTGGGTTGAGATCTGGTGACTGTGGGGGCCATTTTAGTACAGTGAACTCATTGTCATGTTCAAGAAACCAATTTGAAATGATTCGAGCTTTGTGACATGGTGCATTATCCTGCTGGAAGTAGCCATCAGAGGATGGATACATGTTCTCATTCTGTTTACGCCAAATTCAGACTCTACCATTTGAATGTCTCAACAGAAATCGAGACTCATCAGACCAGGCAACATTTTTCCAGTCTTCAACAGTCCAATTCTGGTGAGCTCGTGCAAATTGTAGCCTCTTTTTCCTATTTGTAGTGGAAATGAGTGGTACCCGGTGGGGTCTTCTGCTGTTGTAGCCCATCCGCCTCAAGGTTGTGCGTGTTGTGGCTTCACCGCATACCTCGGTTGTAACGAGTGGTTATTTCAGTCAACGTTGCTCTTCTATCAGCTTGAATCAGTCGGCCCATTCTCCTCTGACCTCTAGCATGAGTGTAGGTGAGTGTATATGGATATATTTATATAATTTATTATATATACTGTATATATATATATATATATACTGTGTATATATATATATATATATATATATTATACAGATGTAGCAGGGGTAACACATACACTCTTAATTCAAATTTCTTAACTCATTGCATTATCTTGAAACAAAAGCCATTGAAAAGAAATTGCTTAACTCATTTAGTTGCATTTAGATAACATGTCTCATAAAGCATGTGTGTTAACCCTGCTACATCCGGATATATATTGTGACACAGTGAGAGGTTTTGTCTGGGAAAACAGGTATTTTCCTCCCAGCATGTGCTGATGGGCTGATTGACAGTCAGGTGAGGTCAAATACCGGACCTGATTTTAAGTGCCGGTCCGGGTTTTGGCAGCACCTGGCTGTCCTTAAATAGGCAGCTGGGCTCAGAAGCCAAGTCTCTGTGTTGGGATCTGGGAGCCTTGTGTCTGGATGAAGGCTTGCTACCTGTTTGGCGTGAAAACAGGTTGGTGCTGCTATCAGCAAGGACTCTTTGAGGCAGAATTGCCACATGGTGTGAATTACCACCAACACCGCAAGGTGACTTTTTGTTTGAATATGACTGCTTGTTTTGTCACTTGCCTAAAGTGTGAATAAAACACTAAACTGTTTGATCCAAAGAACTTGGATGGTTGTTGCCTCTATAAGGCGTCCGCTAATCCTGTCTACCAGAGAGAAACCCCACAATATATACTGTATACCGGTACATTTATATATAATTATACACTCATCAACTGTAATGTTATATCCACTCATTGATTATCTCAATACAATGAAACCTGTTAGGGGATCAAACTGAAATTGTGATGGCTAGATGACTGACAACATCAGAGCATCTCCAAAATGGCAGGTCTTGTGCATTCTTCCTGGTAATGCAGTGATTAGTACTTGCCAAAAGTAGTCCAAGGAAGAAATGTTGTATGTTGCACCAGTGACTGGTCATAGTTGGCCAGGACTCATTGATGTGAAGGATAGCCGCCTGGTCCGCTCCAACAGTAGAACTACAGTAACACAAATTGCTAAAAACTGCTGCTCACATCTACTGTTACCTGTCTGTGTACTGCTGAATCAATAACATCTTTTGACTTAGAATTGTAGAAATATCAATGAGCAATAAAATTAAAACCATAGTTTAATTAATACAAAATAAGAAGTAGAATTAAAGAGATCCTTCAATCACAATTTTTGTAAATATTCTATATAATGTTTTAATTTAAAAAATATGATATCATTATCATGGATATCATTTTTTGAAGTCACTCCCTGTATTGTAAGTCTTTTCCTGGATTTTTTACTTCCTTTTTGTTTGGATTTTAAGCATAGCAAACAGTCTGGCCTAAAGGGAATCTGTCACCACATATATCAGCATTAATCCAGCTGACTGTAAGCGTGGGTTCACATGACGTTTTATGTCTCCTTTTGACGTATACGTTAGAAAAAAAGGATACAAAAACGCAGAACACCACGTTCTTGTATCTTGCACAGTCCGGTAAAAAAAATGTATGTTTTTTTTTTTTACAATGGTAAAATAAAAATCATATGTTTTTTAATTTTTTACAGTGGACCTCTATGGTGAAGGATCCGACTGTATGGCATCAGTCTAAAGGCATCCATTTAACATATACGTTTTTTGTATACGTTAGACAGGTGGAAAAAACGTGACGTGAACCCAGTCTAATGCTGTTGGTCGAATCTCCATAGGTGGCTGCAATGTTAAATAACTATATGCTCTATATTATGTAAAGTAGCCCCTTGGTGCAATGAGGGCAGTGCCATTGCACCTCATTGCATCCAGAGGCTTTGCTCCCTGTCTCCTATGCTGCGCGCCCACCTGTCACGGACGTTCCAGCGACAGGTGGCAGGAGATCTGTGAGACTGGCAACACGTGGTTTGATCTGACATGTTTTCCATTTGGATCAAATGACGTATGTGTTGTTTCTGGTGCTTGCCACACCTTCTTTCCACAGGTGTGGTTATTAGGGTCATTTTACCTTCTCTATTTATAGTCGCTTCTCCCACAATGCTGTTTGGACCTTTGGATAGATTGTGGTTGGATCTCGGCTGAGTTCCTGGTGCTTCCATAGCCTCTTTGAAGTTAAGTCTTTCCTTTCCCTTTTGTATTTTGTTTTGGTTCTGTGTGTTGCATTTCCCTATTGTTTGTATTAGGCCTGTAGGAGACTCCTGTTCATCCTTCCTTTTAGAGGAACAGGTAGTCTCGTCCTTGCCATTAGTACCAGGGTCCTATAGGGCTTGATAGGACTCTAAGTATTCCTACTTATGAACTGACCTTTGTTCATACTGGTAGTCAATCAGGATTTTGGTTAGGGTTTTCACTAGGTGTCCATTTTCCTTCCCTAGTTCTCAGGCCTGATTCCGCCCTTTCCCTCCTATGCTCGGTGTGGTGTTTCCCTCCCACACCGAAGCATGACGCCACCGCTTTGACTGACAAGTCAGGCCATGAAAACATATTCATGCCTGGCACTGAAACCTCGTGTGAGCACATTCTGCCAGGAGGCGCCGTGAGCCCCATCCCTGTACAGCATGTGTGCTGTACAGCATGTGAAGCTTCCGCCCGGCAGTGTGTTCGGTGACGTTTTACTGGCTAGGGCAGCTCTAAATCACACCCATCAGTGCTGGTGACGTCACCGGGCTTCCTGGCAGCCCCATGAAAAGCCACTGGATCTCCAAAATTTAGATTTAGCTCAGGGCAAAGGAGAGCATCGGTGCATGAACTGCTCCGATGCTCAAGTCAGGGGGGCTGCCTGGGTAAAAATGGGGGTATGTCCGGGTTCAGCTCTGAACCCGGACAACCCCTGTAAGGTTTCAGGGCCAGGCGTAAATATGTTTTCAGTGGGGGTTGGCAAAGGAGACAGGGAGCCCTTTGGTGCAACAAGGGAGGGTCCCTCCCTTGTTGCACCAAAGGGCTAATTTACATATTACAAAACAGCTATTTTCTGAACATTGCGACCACCTACTGACATGGGACCAACAGCATTACATTCAGCTGACAAGTGCACATCTCACATGTCAGCTGGATTAATGCTGATATATGTGGTGACAGATTGCCTTTCATTTTTCTCAGCTCTTCACTGCAACCAGACAGAGCCCCCCTGTAATGACTCAATTAGAGAATCACACATTACATTAATCAGTGCAATGCTCCTCTGTGAGCATCTTTAACTAGGCCTATTAAGAGAACAATAGAGTTGTCATACTATTGTCCCAATTCTATGTCAACTACTATAATAAGGATTACCATGCAAATAACATCTTCCCTTCACAGCAGCAGTAAACTGACAATGGATTGCCTTTCTATATTAGAGGTCTTATCATTTATATTCCCTGCTACAGAATAACAGTATTTTGTATATAATTTTGAACGGCATAGTACTGCCATAATTAAAAGCTAAAACTGTCATATTTTTTTATGAATATTGAGTTAAAAGAAATACCCCTTTCTGATGGACATGTCCCTTTTATAAACAGGGTCAAATTTCTGAAAATAAATTGAGTCCTGATACGAATAAAGCTGTGTTCATATTACAAAGGAATGGATAAATATGATGGTTGGCCAAACCTTGCTTATTATTGCTGGTCTATTCACAGAGCGGTGTTCCTTTCCTCTTCCTCTGGAACTTCCTAAATATTACTGGTTGTTGCTGCCTGGAATTTCCTTTTATCCAGCTTAAATGTTAAATGTATTGTTGTGGTCTATCTAATGAGTTACCTCTGTAGGCTCACCATTCATTAATGTCCTACAATTAAACTGACACCAAGGGGGTCATTTATTAAGAGCGGCGTTTTAGACACCGGTTTTAATAACCCCTATATCTGGTGGTGGATCTGCTGAAGTTATGAAGAGCGCCAGTCTAAATGTAAGCCAGCTTCCGAGCTGACATTTAGACCATTTTCTGCACCTAAAACAGGTATATATAAATGATGAATAAGACGGGCCTGCCGACCCATCCCCGTCCCCACCCATGCCATGCCCACTTTTTTAGACCTGCAGTGAGCGGGGGAAAGTCACAGATTGTGGAGCAACCTAACACCATCTGTGCCTGAAATATGCCTAATATAGGCATATTTCAGTATAATAAATGACCCTCCTAATCTTTATCATTATACCCTTATATACAAGTTCCTATTAAGCATGGCGCCTCATCAAGTTGACCCAACAATCAGCTGATTCAATTACTTCCAGGCTATAGATTCTCCTTGCAACAGCCCCATTGTGAAGGCATAGGACCATTTTTTCTTCATGTAGTCTGGTCAAAGATGTGACTGGACCTCTGGTTTTACTTTTAGATATTATTTAGCCCAAGGAAAGAGGACACGTTTTGGGAAATGCTTTATATAAGAGTATAGTAAACCAATAATCACACTGTTGAGCATAATGGTTTGTCATGGTGACAGAGCTGTGAGATGGGGAAACAGCACTCATTGTTTGAACACTATTTGTGTGGATTAAATTAAATGTTTTGGACTGACATTCTGCTGTTTGGCCACAAGATGCCGCTGTTTCCTAATACAGCTACAGACTGCATATATATCTCCATATTCTTGAGAGAGGTGGGGTTTTACACAGAGTCTGGAGAGGAGAAAACGAAAGGCAGCCATCTTAGAGGGAGGTAAAACGAAGGAACTGTGTGAGCAGAGAATCTGACGGCATCTAGGTGTGAGAACATCCCTCAGTGACCAGAGCTGCAGCAAAGTGAAGCTGATCGTGTCCAAGACCCTGATCCTGCCCAGAGGAAGGAAGATTGCTGCCAGGAATGCTGATGAGAGCAGAGGAACAAAGCTACATACACTGCGGTACCGCATGCTTGTTGGAGAGGCATATGTTCTGTTCAGAGTCACCAGCGTAGGCAAAGCAGACCTGGGTCGGTAAGATCGTGCACGCACCTCATTACAATGTTGGCGCCTAGAGACTGAGACCAGGCCTGTAGTTAGTTAGGGTACTTTCACACTAGCGTTATTCTTTTCCGGCATTGAGTTCTGTCCTAGGGGCTCAATACCGGAAAAGAACTGATCAGTTTTATCCTAATGCATTCTGAATGTAGAGCATTCCGTTCAGGATACATCAGGATGTCTACAGTTAAGTCTTTTTGACTTTTCAGGACGGAGATAATACCGCAGCATGCTTTGGTTTTATCTCTGTCCATAATTCCGGAACACTTGCCGGAATGCCGGATCCCGCATCCGGTCCCGAGTGTTTCGGCAAAACGGATCTGGCATTGCGGTCTGCGCATGCTCAGACCGAAAAAAAATTGAAAAAAATAATTGCCGGATCCGTTTTTCCGGATGACACCACAGAGACGTATCTGGCATTTCAATGCATTTGTCATATGGATCAGGATCCTGATCCGTCTGACATATGCCATCAGTTTGTGTCCGTATTGCCGGATTCAGCGGACGGAACTGCCTGCCGAAATCCTCTGCCGCAAGTGTGAAAGTACCCTTAGTTAGGGTTAGTGTTACTACTGTTTATCGCAAGAACTCTATAACTTAAAGTGACATTTCACATTGGAGAGCTGATAAAACTCTCAAGCCAGGCTAGAGTTTTTGCTCAGGAGGAATACTCAGGCACGTGCTACAGGACCACTTATGGGAGGGGGAATACTTTAGTACTTGATAAGATTGTAAGCTGTTGTGCTGCACCGCAGGCTAGCTCCTACCACATACCCATACAGTGGTCCTTGTTTTTAGGGTAATAACAGGTAAGGTGTGGCAGTTTAGTTGAGCCCGCCAGTAGGTAAATTAGTGCACTTTCTCCCTGCATCCATAAGAGAGTGCTATGCTGTGCAGCACAAGGGTCTCAGCCTTGGGGCTGGGTGTATGTAAATGTATTGTATGTTCTCAGCATTTGTGAGTGTGTTTAATGCCACATTTAAGTAAAATTCTGTTTTGGCAAAAGCTGGTGTTGGGGTTTCTTTCCTCGTTCGTGACTTCACTGTATTCTGGGGAGCCCACCCCGGTACACGGCTTACAGAGCAACAAGTAAAGAAACAATCAATTGTGTTTTGCTGATGGAAAATGAATCAAATCCACGTATATGTACATACAGCATGTTAAATAATTTTGCAAATTACTAATTTTAATGTTGGAGAAATTTCCTTAAAGGGCATCTGTCAGCAGATTTGTACCTATGACACTGGCTGACTGGTTACATGTGCACTTGGCAGCTGAGGACATCTGTGTTGGTCCCATGTTCATATGTGTCCGCATTGCTGAGAAAAATTATGTTTTAGTATATATGCAAATGAGCCTCTAGGAGCAACGGGGGCGTTGCCATTACACCTAGAAGCTCTGCTCTCTCTGCAACTGCCACGTCCTCTGCACTTTGATTGACAAGTCCAGGCGGTGATAACATTATCACACCAATTTTTACTTTATGGAACTGTTTAACAGATGAAGAAGGAGCGTGGAGGTGGTAAATGCCATTAGAGATGTGCCCTTTAAGTACTGACTAAAAAGAAGGCCTCAAGTGATCCACTTAAAAACCTCATAGGACATGCACTTCCATGTGTAAATGTTGCTTCATTAATTTGTAAGTTGCTACATTCATTTTTGTTTATATGAGGTACAGTAGGAGGAATTACCGCAGCCCTTTACTTCCTCCCTGCTGATGTCAGCTGCAGGAGCAGACAGATAAATAATGGAGCAATATAGCTAAAATAGCTTGAATATGTGTTTGTCGAGGAAACTTGCTATTTAAGAAAGTAATGCGATCACTGCAGTCTATGAGTCAAACCATGTGTAGGAGCAAATGAAGGTGTGGTAAGCTAGAACGCTTTTGGAAACAGGGACCAGGACCGGGCTGCAGCGCCAATGTACTTGTAATACCAACAACATCAACTTCCTAAACATGATTATCTTGGTGAAGCTTTTATTTTTCACTTGAAATATCCTTTAACATAAAACATGTTTAAAATACACCCAAAGTAAGTAGAATTCATACATACAACTTCATAAATGAAATCAATGCATATGGTGCGGTAATGCAGAATTATTTTATTTCCGATGCATTCCTGTGGTATAAATGTGATACAGGAACATCAGTACGTGTAGAATTTGAGAAACAGTAAAACATTTCTTTTCCGTGACTACATTCCTGTGGATATAAAACGGTCATAGAAAACCCTACTGGCATTATCAGTATACCAAGCAGAAGGATGAAGCAGGGCATGGCATTGCTGATGTGGTACCAGTGATCCGACGAGAGCTTCAAATAGCAAGCGGTAGGAATAATGAAGACGAGAGGAGTCGCGCTGAGAAGGCCCTGCATAAAAACAGAGACATGTTAGAAGGAATTCAGATTTTGTGATAGTTTTAAATATTAAAGATGGTCCCAACCTACATTTTACATTCATTTATCTAGTATGGCACAGGGGCCGCGTTGCTTGCTTTTCCAAAATGTGTAGGTGAGTCCCAGACAATGGGTAGATCTACCAGACTCCAGGAAGGTTGGACTCTTCTCCTGCATGGATGCCTCCTATGAATGCTTGCACTACAGATTTCTTCTTGCCGAGTCTATACTATATTAAGATATATAGGAGTTTGTGGTACAGACTACAGGATAGGCACCCAGATGCTATCACTATGCATTCAGTTTTTTTTTGCGGAACCATTGACTTGAATGGAGCCACGGAACGTGATTTACGGGCAATAATAGGACATATTCTATCTCTGAACGGAATGGAGATACGGAAAAGGGAATGCATACGGAGTACCTTCCGTTTTTTTTGCTGAACCATTGAAATGAATGCTTCTACATACAGACCACAAACAGAAACTGCAAAAACGGAACGGAAAGGGAATGAAAATACGTTCGTGTGCAAGAAGCCTAAGAAAGAGAAAAAGAGTAAGGCCTCTTTCAAACGGGCGTTGCGGGTGACGTGCAGGAAAAGATGCGGGTGCCTTGCGGGAAAATGCACGATTTTTCCCCGCGAGTGCAAAGTGTTTTAATGCGTTATGCACGCGCGTGAGAAAAATCGGCATGTTTGTTACCCAGACCCGAACCTGGACTTCTTCACAGAAGTTCGGGTTTGGGTTAGGTGTTGTGAAAATTGTATTATTTTCTCTTATAACATGGTTATAAGGGAAAATAATAGCATTCTTAATACAGAATGTAAAGTACAATAGGGCTGGAGGGGTTAAAAAATATAAATAAAAATTTAACTCACCTCATCCACTTGTTCGCGAAGCCCGGCTCGTCTTCTTTCTTCTTCTTTGAGGACCTGGGAGGAAAAGGACCTTCGGTGACGTCACTGCACTCATCACATGGTCCATCACCATCGTGAAGGACCATGTGATGGATCATGTGATGGACCATGTGACGAGCGCAGTGACGTCACCGACGGTCCTTTTCCTCCCAGGTCCTCAAAGAAGAAGAAAGAAGACGAGCCGGGCTGCGCAAACAAGTGGATGAGGTGAGTTTAATTATTTTTTTTAACCCCTCCAGCCCTATTGTACTATGCATTCTGTATTAAGAATGCTATTATTTTCCCTTATAACCATGTTATAAGAGAAAATAATAAAGATCGGGTCCCCATCCCGATTGTCTCCTAGCAACCATGCGTAAAAATCGCACCACATCCGCACTTGCTTGCGGATGCTTGCGATTTTCACGCAGCCCCATTCACTTCTATGGGGCTTGCATTGCGTGAAAAACGCACAATATAGAGCTTGCTGAAATTTTCATGCAACGCACAAGTGATGCCTAAAAATCACCGCTTATGTGCACAGCCCCATAGAAATGAATGGGTCCGGATTCAGTGCGGGTGCAATGCGTTCACCTCACACATTGTGAAAGAGGCCTAAAGGGGTTGTCTCTCACATCAGCAAGTGGCATTTATCATGTAGAGAAAGTTAATAACAGGTCCTTACTAATGTATTGTGATTCTCCATATTGCCTCCTTTGCTGGCTTGATCCATTTTTCTATCACATTATACACTGCTCGTTTCCAGAAGTTACGACCACTACTGAAGCACAGATATGAGGGGGTGAGGACGACCACCAGAGAGCACAGCACGGCCAGCACTGCTGCATTGCCGGGTGGTCGCAATCCCTGGAAACGAGCAGTGTGATGGAAAAATAAATCCAGGCAGCAAAGGAGACAATATGGACAATCACAATACATTAGTAAGTGCCTTGTATTTACTTTCTCTACATGATAAATGCCATTTGCTGAAGTGAGAGACAACTACTGTACTTTTAAGGGTTTCTACCACCAGATTTTGAGATTTTCCGCTGACTGACACTAGCGATCTTGCCAGTGTCTGCACCACCTAACCGGGCTCTTGTATCACCTTTGTCTGCTGCCGTTAAGCTTAAAAACATACTTGTATTGATATGTAAATGAGCCTCTAGGTGCTATGGGGGCGTCTTTTCAGCACCTAGAGGCTCCGTCTACTCACTATTTCTGCCGCCCACCGCGTCCCTCCAGCCCGCCCCGCTCCTCTTGATTGACAGCCAACCTCGCTCCATCTCGAATTCCAGCACCTGCGCCGTGCGCTTCTATATTCGGCGCAGGCGCAGTGACTGTCGGACCGCTCTCTGCGCCGGTGTAACGTTACTTTACCCTACTTCGTGAGATTTCCCTACCTCCTAACTTCCGCAGAGTGAAGGCAAAAGGGCCAACAAGTGCTAAGCATATCTCTGGGAAATCCTTCAAGACTGTTGGAAGACCATTTCAGGGGACTACCTCTTGAAGCTCATCAAGAGAATGCCAAGAGTGTGCAACTACCTACTGGGCCGTAATATTTCCCTACTGAGGCTCTCCGGCGCATGCGCAGTGTCCCGGTGTGCAGCTGAACTCCGCTGTGAGATTTTCCCTAAACTGTCCTTTTGCGCATGCGCAGATCGTCAAAACTCAGGAACGCCTCCTCACGTCATTAGCGGTGCGACCGGAAGTTAGGAGGTAGGGAAACCTCACGAAGTAGGGTAAAGTAACGTTACACCGGCGCAGGGAGCGGTCCGACAGTCACTGCGCCTGCGCCGAATATAGAAGCGCACGGCGCAGGTGCTGAAATTCGAGATGGAGCGAGGTTGGCTGTCAATCAAGAGGAGCGGGGCGGGCTGGAGGGACGCGGTGGGCGGCAGAAATAGTGAGTAGACGGAGCCTCTAGGTGCTGAAAAGACGCCCCCATAGCACCTAGAGGCTCGTTTGCATATCAATAAAAGTATGTTTTTAAGCTTAACGGCAGCAGACAAAGGTGATACAAGAGCCCGGTTAGGTGGTGCAGACACTGGCAGATCGCTAGTGTCAGTCAGCGGAAAATCTCAAAATCTGGTGGTAGAAACCCTTTAAGCTTAGGTCCTTACAAGCCTCCTTTCCCCATTTCCTGTTTGAGACAGACTATTTGCTAGGGACATTCTGCTTCACAGCCCATTGAAAAGACTGTAATTGTTCTCCACCAACCTGTGTTCAGAAATAGATATTTTTTTTCTAGAAACAATGAGGCGGAGAACCTCTTTAAATTACATAATACTTTATACAATGTAACACTGTAACAAACTATACATTGATAGTATAAATAAATAATGATACCAATACATACATTGGGGGACATTTACCAAATCTGCTCTGCCTGTTTTGTGGCATAAAAATGTTGCAAGTGATTTTGTGTGCAAAATTTTGTGACTTTCGTTGAGCTGCTGCAACTTTTTGTGAGCTGCACCTTCCGGCAATGCTTTCAAGTTGGTCAGATTTTGCCAGTAGATACATTTTAAGGCCTCTTTCACACGACTGTATGGCTATTTCAGTGTTTTGCGGTCCGTTTTTCACGGATCCGTTGTTCCGTGTTTTTGTTTCAGTTGTGTTTCCGTTCCGTTTTTACGTTCCATTTTTCCGTATGGCATACAGGGAGTGCAGAATTATTAGGCAAGTTGTATTTTTGAGGATTAATTTTATTATTGAACAACAACCATGTTCTCAATGAACCCAAAAAACTCATTAATATCAAAGCTGAATATTTTTGGAAGTAGTTTTTAGTTCGTTTTTAGTTTTAGCTATTTTAAGGGGATATCTGTGTGTGCAGGTGACTATTACTGTGCATAATTATTAGGCAAATTAACAAAAAACAAATATATACCCATTTCAATTATTTATTTTTACCAGTGAAACCAATATAACATCTCAACATTCACAAATATACATTTCTGACATTCAAAAACAAAACAAAAACTAATCAGTGACCAATATAGACACCTTTCTTTGCAAGGACACTCAAAAGCCTGCCATCCATGGATTCTGTCAGTGTTTTGATCTGTTCACCATCAACATTGCGTGCAGCAGCAACCACAGCCTCCCAGACACTGTTCAGAGAGGTGTACTGTTTTCCCTCCTTGTAAATCTCACATTTGATGATGGACCACAGGTTCTCAATGGGGTTCAGATCAGGTGAACAAGGAGGCCATGTCATTAGATTTTCTTCTTTTATACCCTTTCTTGCCAGCCACGCTGTGGAGTACTTTGACGCGTGTGATGGAGCATTGTCCTGCATGAAAATCATGTTTTTCTTGAAGGATGCAGACTTCTTCCTGTACCACTGCTTGAAGAAGTTGTCTTCCAGAAACTGGCAGTAGGACTGGAAGTTGAGCTTGACTCCATCCTCAACTCGAAAAGGCCCCACAAGCTCATCTTTGATGATACCAGCCCAAACCAGTACTCCACCTCCACCTTGCTGGCGTCTGAGTCGGACTGGAGCTCTCTGCCCTTTACCAATCCAGCCACGGGCCCATCCATCTGGCCCATCAAGACTCACTCTCATTTCATCAGTCCATAAAACCTTAGAAAAATCAGTCTTGAGATATTTCTTGGCCCAGTCTTGACGTTTCAGCTTGTGTGTCTTGTTCAGTGGTGGTCGTCTTTCAGCCTTTCTTACCTTGGCCATGTCTCTGAGTATTGCACACCTTGTGCTTTTGGGCACTCCAGTGATGTTGCAGCTCTGAAATATGGCCAAACTGGTGGCAAGTGGCCTCTTGGCAGCTGCACGCTTGACTTTTCTCAGTTCATGGGCAGTTATTTTGCGCCTTGGTTTTTCCACACGCTTCTTGCGACCCTGTTGACTATTTTGAATGAAACGCTTGATTGTTCGATGATCACGCTTCAGAAGCTTTGCAATTTTAAGAGTGCTGCATCCCTCTGCAAGATATCTCACTATTTTTGACTTTTCTGAGCCTGTCAAGTCCTTCTTTTGACCCATTTTGCCAAAGGAAAGGAAGTTGCCTAATAATTATGCACACCTAATATAGGGTGTTGATGTCATTAGACCACACCCCTTCTCATTACAGAGATGCACATCACCTAATATGCTTAATTGGTAGTAGGCTTTCGAGCCTATACAGCTTGGAGTAAGACAACATGCATAAAGAGGATGATGTGGTCAAAATACTCATTTTCCTAATAATTCTGCACGCAGTGTATACTGTATAAGGGTGCATTCACACATCTGTGTGTGTTTTGCGGATCCAAGGATCCGCAAAACACGGACAGCAACAATGTGCGTTCCGCATTTTGCGGACAGCACATTGCCGCCACTAAGAGAATATACCAATTCTTGTCCGCTATTGCGGACAAGAATAGGACATGTTCTATTTTTTCCAGGATCTTAATTGCAGACCCGGAAATGCGGGTCCGCAATTCCGGATCGGGGCCGCACGTCGTGGGGCCCCATAGAAATGTATGGGTCCGCAATTCCGTTCTGCAAAATGTGGAATGGAATTGCGGATGTGTGAATGGAGCCTAAAGTAATTACATAAAAAAAATTGGGCTGGGCATAACATTTTCAATAGATGGTTCCGCAGAAACTAAACGGATACGGAAGACATACGGATGCATTTCCGTATGTGTTCCATTTTTTTGCGGACCCATTGACTTGAATGGAGCCACGGAACGTGATTGGCGGGCAATAATTGGACATGTTCTATCTTTCAACGGAACGGAAAAACGGAAATACGGAAACAGAATGCATACGGAGTACATTCATTTTTTTATGCGGAACCATTGAAATGAATGGTACCGTATACAGACCGTATACGGAACGCAAAAACCGGCCCACAAAATGGAAAATAAACGGTAGTGTGAAAGAGGCCTAAGTCATATTTAGGAAGTGTGACTTTTTAAAAATTTTCTAAAAAGTTGCAGCCAGCCACAACTCCATGCCAAGTAACCCCCAAGTGCACTTTTATTGTAATAGGTGCAACAACATTGCACTTGTGGCAGGTTTATAAACACCGTGCCCCATGTTCATAAATTTGGCGCAGGTTAGCATGGCATCTCCACTTGGAAAACTGACTTCAAATACACCTGCAATGATAAATTCCCCCCTATTATGTTTATAAGGTTCATAGTTCTTATAGAATACGGGTGAAACTTGAAAAATTTGAATATTGTGCAAAAGTCCATTTATTTCAGTAATGCGAAGTAAAAGGAATCGCATTAATGCAGCTTAACATTAGAATTTTGTGAAAAGGTTGAATATTCTAGGCTCAAAGTGTCGCACTCTACTCAGCTAATTAATCCATACCCCCTGAGCAAAGGGGACCTCAAAATTGTGACTTTGGGGTTTCATAAGCTGTAAGCCATAATCATCCAAATTATAACAAATAAAGGCTTGAAATATCTCGCTTTGCATGTAATGAGTCTATCTCAAGTGTTAGTTTCACCTTTTAAGTTCCATTACTGAAATAAATGAAGTTTGCACGATATTCTAAATTTTTCGAGTTTCACCTGTATATTGTCCAAGAGCTGTGATATCTCTGCTAGTTTTATGGTGTCCACAGTATTAGCACTAGGACCCAGGAGCCTCTAGCTGTGTCGCTACAGCGGTATAAATGCTCCTTTTCATAGCAGACCTCATACATTATAATTTAAATCCACTTAATTTTAGTGCCCGGCATGTCCCTAGTAAACCTGCAGCGCAGCCAAAAATTCCTGCATTCGCACCGCCTGTTATATTTAGACAAATCCCATATTTATGTGCAGATCCCAAGGGGTATATTACGAGGGAGTATAAAGTTCCGGTCTGCGCCAACCCTGTGAATGCTGGATTAACCCCTTAGCGGACAGACTGTTTCGGGGCCTTAATGACCCTTTGTGTGGTTTGTTTTTTTATCTTCACATTCCAAGAGCCAAAACTTTTTTTTATTTTTCCATCAACACAGCTGTATGGATGAGAGTTTGTTTTTTGCAGGTCAAGTTGTAATTTTTAGTGACACCGTCTTGGGGAACATATGATGATTTATGAAACTTTTATTTTATTTTTTTTATTTTTTATTTTTCCGTTTCTTTTTTACACTGTTTACCATTTGGGATCAGTAACATGATGATTGTAACATTTCTATCACAATCAGTGCAGCGATACCTACTATGTATGCTTTTTTTTTTTTTCAGTAAGAAAAAGTATTTTGTAAAGAAAACAGAATTTTCACTTGGGATTTTTTTCTTCCAGACTTTCATACATGGCAGACCCAGAGGCACATCTTGATCAGTGGAGTGACAGGAGTATAAGGTATTAAAATAGATTAAGGGGCATCTGTCAGCAGATTTGTACCTATGACACTGGCGGACCCATTGCATGAGCGCCTGGCAGCTGAAGGCATCTGTGTTGGAAATTTGAATATATGCAGATGAGCCTCTAGGAGCAACGGGGGCGTTGCCGTTACACCTAGAGGGTCTGCTCTCTCTGCAACTGCCGCGTCCTCTGCCCTTTGATTGACAGGGCCAGACGTTAAGATGTTTACACTGCTTGGCCTTGTCAATCATAGTGCAGAGATTGCGACAGTTGCAGAGAGAGCAGAGCCTCTAGGTGTAATGGTAACGCCCCCGTTGCTCCTAGAAGCTCATTTGCATATATTAAAACATCATTTTTCTCAGCAATGCGGGCACATATGGACATGGGACCAACACAGATGCCTTCAGCTGCAAAGCGCACATGTAGCAGGTCAGCCGGTGTCATAGGTACAAATCTGCTGATAGATGCCGTCTAAGTACCCGCTTCTCCTGGCACAGGACACCAATGCAACACATAAGGCGGCTATTGACATCCAATAGCCAAATGATTGTTTCTCTCCCTACTCCCTCCCAGCATCCCCATCTACATACAAGTTCAGTTCGTGTTCAATGGGGAGAGCTGGGGAAAGTGGTGGTGGATTATCTCCCTGGAGATCAAAATGATTAGGCAAAAATATTCACTTTGCCCGATCCTTCTCTCCCGTGACATCATCTTTTGGGTGGAGAGCTCCCTATACCCATTAGACTGTCGGCAGTCAGTTCGGCTGACAAAGGCAGTGGCCTTAGTGACCACCGTAGAGGTGCAGCCACACGGACAGGTTTCCTGATGCAGGTTTGGAGGCCAAAACCAGAAGAGGATCATAAAAGGAGTGAAAGTTTAAAGGACAGGTACGACTTCTCCTCTTTTTTGAATTCACTCCTGGTTTTGGCTTTCAAAACTTCACACAGTAATCTGACCTTGTGGTCGTACCGTAAAAATAACATACCAGATGGTCAGTCACTGAGAGGTGAAACCCTAGGTAAGATGTAAAAAGTTGGTCGACTTTCAGGGGCTCCTTAGCAATAACGTGCAACTACAGTATGATCAGTGTACATTTATGACGACATGATGGCACCTCACACACTTACATTGAGCTCTAGCACCATTCCTAGGCAGTCCGAAAATAAGGATATGACTGTGGTGAGAGATACAACCAGCAATGTGACTGCAAAATGATGGACAGTGGAAAGGCTCCCGCCGAAGAATACGTTGGAAATCACCTGGGGAAAGCAAAAACACATGTGACTGATTGTGTGACATGGAAATTTAATGCCCCCAAGTGGCATTACCACTCGTACCTACTGCTTCTCTCTGTGAGTGCTAATATCATGTTATCTTATGCATTTATTTCCAGGTCCCAAGACACTGTGCATTTATAATAATGTTTTGTAATTGTCCATGTATTGTGCCTGGTTCACCAGCAGGTGGCAGCAACTATGGCAGAGCTACACTTAGAGAGAATGGAACTCACCATTCCATTCTCCCCTCCTTTCTTGGTCAGAAGTGGGCCAGTCCTGTTTGCTACTAGGAGGAGGTAGGGAGTTCTGGTGTGTTCTGGTTGAGACTCCATGTTGGAGCTGCCAGGATTCTAACCTATTCCCTGGCATAATCCAGAGGAGTCAGACTACAGAGAGAAGTTGTAGCATCCTGCAGAAGCAGAGATTCCATTTAAGTCTGTTACTACAGCAGAGCCAAAGAGAAACCGATGTAGCAAAGTTGAGATTGTTTGCTTGCCAGAATTAATGCTAAAACCTGCTGGAACCAAGATAAAGTCTGTAAACCGTTTGGAGAAACGTTTATGCAAAGTAAAGCTGCCATTGAACTTCATCACAAGGTCTGGACTCAAATTGTTCACCCTATTTGTCTGCTTCAGAGCCATTGCCTGGGGTTCGAGTGTATCCAGGTAGGAGCACCGTAACACGTGCACAAAACATTAAGGGACATTATAGGCCACCCTATATCACTCGGCTATTCCAAGACCTGGGTACCAACACCATTTCTTAAAGGGACTCCGTCCCGTTGTTGCTTCATTGCAACTGGCGTCACAAAACACTTATATCATGTTAAAGGGACCCCTTGTGGACTGCTGTTGTTGTACAAGGTGGCCTTCACTGGAGCGTTTCTTCCATTACATCTCTATTACACCAGGTAATGCTGAAATTGACTGGACCTAATAGTCAAATAATGTCCATCATACGCTAACAAGGGAAGGTGGGTGCGGTAAAATGACATTTCTCACACCTTATCTACCTGATGCCTGTTATAGGGCGTGAAAAGGTTGTCCTAGCTTTCAAGCCATCTTGACAACTTTACCTTCTATAAAAGCAGGATTCCAGATGGTAGAGTTGTCGAGACGGTTTGAAAGTCCTTAGAACAGCCCCTCTTCCTAGACAGAATACAACCCCCTCATAAAAAGTGCTTGTATTCTGTTCATGATGTCGGGGAGAGAAGACTTTGGGACAAGAAGTTCTCAAGGTCTGCTCTGGCCTGTAATCGCAATCATTCCAACCTGATGGATTCCACATCATGGGATCCATCAGGTTCTGTCGTAGTGTCCATCATTTCTTCAGGGAAGACAGCATTGCTTGCTATTCTTCACGTCAGCACAAATATGGGAAACGCTGTACGCTCCCAATTGCTTTATAGAACATCAAGATTTTGTATGCCGTGAAAAAAAGATTTGGAGGAGCAGCGCCATCTACTGTTTATTTGTCAGCACTGTTCACATAGTCAAGATTTTTCAGAAAAAATATATATTTTATCATTTTTATTCTGGAAATGTAATTTGGAGAGCTTCTGTAAATCACAGTAAAAAACTTCTGTCTATACAGTTGTGTTCAAAATAACAGCAGTGTGTTTAAAAAAGTGACTAAAGCTCAAAATCCTTTTAATAGCTTTTATTTCCATTCACACAAATGCATTGGGAACACTGCACATTCTATTCTAAATCAAAACATGAAGAAAAATATATCAAATTTGTGTTGTTCCTCTAAAATAATTTAAGAAAAGTTCATATCAGACTGTTCAAAAAATTTGCAGTGTTTGTATTCTTCTTTACAAACTCAAACATTCACTATATAAACTGAAAAATGTTTGAAGATTTTGCTTTCCTTTGAATGACTTCACTAATATTTAGGCCTCTTTCACACTTGCGTTGTTGGGATCCGGTGTGCACTTCCGTTGCCGGAGGTGCCTGCCGGATCCGTAACAACGCAAGTGTACTGAAAGCATTTGAAGACGGAACCGTCTTCCAAATGCTTTCAGTGTTACTATGGCACCCAGGACGCTATTAAAGTCCTGGTTGCCATAGTAGGAGCGGGGAGCGGGGGAGCGGTATACTTACAGTCCGTGCGGCTCCCGGGGCGCTCCAGAATGACGTCAGGGCGCCCCATGCGCATGGATGACGTGATCCATGTGATCACGTGATCCATGCGCTTGGGGCGCCCTGACGTCACTCTGGAGCGCCCGGGGAGCCGCACGGACGGTAAGTACACTGCTCCCCCGCTCCCCGCTACACTTACCATGGCTGTCAGGACTTTAGCGTCCCGGCAGCCATGGTAACCACTCTGAAAAAGCTAAATGTCGGCTCCGGCAATGCGCCGAAACGACGTTTAGCTTAAGGCCGGATCCGGATCAATGCCTTTCAATGGGCATTGATCCCGGATCCGGCCTTGCGGCAAGTCTTCAGGATTTTTGGCCGGAGCAAAAAGCGCAGCATGCTGCGGTATTTTCTCCGGCCAAAAAACGTTCCGTACCGGAACTGAAGACATCCTGATGCATCCTGAACGGATTTCTCTCCATTCAGAATGCATTAGGATAATCCTGATCAGTATTCTTCCGGCATAGAGCCCCGACGACGGAACTCTATGCCGGAAGACAATAACGCAGGTGTGAAAGAGCCCTTAGTTGTATAACCGCTGTTTCTGAGAACTGCTGGACATCTGTGCTGCATGGAGTCACCACCTTTTGGCCCCTGTGAAGAGGTATTCCAGCCCAGGAGGATTGGACTACATTCCACAGTTCTTCTCTATTTCTTGTTTTTTCCTCAGAAACTGCATTTTTGATGTCGCCCCACAAGTTTTCTATTGGATTAAGATCCGGGGATTGAGCTGGCCACTCCATAACGTCAATCTTGTTGGTCTGGAACCAAGATGTTGCACGTTTACTGGAGTGTTTGGGGTCGTTGTCTTGTTTAAACACCCATTTCAAGGGCATTTCCTCTTCAGCATAAGGCAGCATGACCTCTTCAAGTATTCTGATGTCTTCAAACTGATCCATGATCCCTGGTCTGCGATAAATAGGCCCAACACCGTAGTATGAGAAACATCCCCA
This sequence comes from Bufo bufo, assembly GCF_905171765.1. Taxonomy (NCBI): domain Eukaryota; kingdom Metazoa; phylum Chordata; class Amphibia; order Anura; family Bufonidae; genus Bufo; species Bufo bufo. The sequence continues at coordinate 193,713,790 of NC_053395.1, read as the reverse complement.
TATCATGATGCTTGCCCACCATGCTTCACTGTCTTCACAGTCTACTGTGGCTTGAATCTAGTGTTTGGGGGTCGTCTGACAAACTGTCTCCGGCCACTATACCCAAAAAGAACAATCTTACCTTCATCAGTCCACAGAATGTCTCTTTAGGCCGTCAATGTGCTCTTTGGCAAATTGTAACCTCTTCAGCACATGTCTTTTTTTCCACAGTGGGACTTTGCGGGGGCTTCTTGCAGATAGCTCGGCTTCACAGAGGCGTCTTCTAATTGTAACAGTACTCACAGGTAATTTCAGACCTTCTCTGATCTTCCTGGAGCTGATTGTTGGCTGAGTCCTTGCCATTTTGGCTATTCTTCTACCCATTCGAATGGTAGTTTTTCGCTTTCTTCCACGTCTTTCAGGTTTTGGTTGCCATTTTAAAGCATTTGCGATCATTTCAGCTGAGCAGCCTATCATTTTCTGAACTTCTTTATGTGTTTTCCCTCCAATCAACTTTTTAATCAAGGTACGCTGTTCTTCTGAACAATGTTGGGAACGACCTATTTTCCTCAGAATTTCAGAGAGAAATGCACTGTAACCAGCATGTACAACATTTGCTGCCTTCCTTCCTTAAATAAAGGCAATAATTGCCACCTGTTTTTCAACGAATGAATGACCTCACTCATTGAAATTCACACTGCTATTATTTTGAACATGCCCCTTTCAGTTAGTGATTCAATTACACAAAATCAGCAGCATGCATGTCATGACTGTTGTGTCTGTTGGGTTTCTATTACTCTACTACACCTGCTAGTAAATTATTTGCCACGTAGAAGTATAATTTATACCAAAAACAGTGATTGATCAGGTTAATGATGTCTGACTGCTATTATTTTGAACACAACTGTATATCCTGGTGAGAGAATTTTCATATGGGACAGATTTCTTGAATGGGGCTTGCAGAAACCCATGCACAAGCTGAAGAAACAGATTTCTAGAGGCAGAAGTTTCTCCAACAAAGCTGCATCATCATCAGAGAAAAATGCCTCTTTCTCCCCCACTAAACTAAGGGTCCTTTTACACAGGTCAAGGATCGGGCCAATTAGCAACAATAAATGTTTGCATGAATGCTCTTCCCTGATAATTGCCCCATGTAAAGCCGCTGCCGTTCACCCGACAGACGAGCAAATGGTAGTTTGTCGAGTTATTGCGTCTTTCATCCTTGTTTGTCATCAGCAAATCCCTGTGTGTAAAGAAGGAAATGCTGCAGACAATGGAATGGTGTGGGGATGAACAATCGTATGAAATAATCATTTATCCCCATGCATTAGCATTGCCAGGCTTCGGCAGTCTTGTTGCAGAGCTCATCATAATTATTATATCTATCTATCTATCTATCTATCTATCTATCTATCTATCTATCTATCTATCCTTAACTCTTACCTCTCTAGTAACAAAACATTCCATCGGGTATGTGAGGATTACTGTCATTGCATAGAAAAGCCTTCCGATCGTGACCAGGTTATCATCCTTACAATAATTTTCAAACAGGTCCCCTGCAAAGGAAAGATTTTTAAGTATATGTATTATGGATGCTGAGCATGACTTAAAAGGGTTATCCAACCCCTATAATGCCCCCCAAAATGCCGGGACACCTCATACAGGTTATACTTACCCAGCTCCCCCACCCCCAGGTCGCTCCTGATGCCCGCTGCCGCATCTCCCCGTCACGTGGGGGGGATTTTGGGTCAGCCAATAGCAGGCCTCGACCGAGACGAGCCTCCCTAGCCCCCTAGTGCTGTATACCTGAAACCTCACATCTATCCATCTGTCAGGGGCGTAACTTCCATAGCGGCAGACCAGTTGACTGCTATGGGGCCCAGGGCAAGAGAGGGGGCCCAGTCTTAGTTGGCATCCTCTCCTCTTCTACTGGAGGTGAAAACTTGGTCAGGACTCTACCCTCTAAAGCAGGCATCCTCAAACTGCGGCCCTCCAGCTGTTGCAAAACTACAACTCCCAGCATGCCTGAACAGCCTACAGGTATCAGTTTACAGCAGGGCATTGTAGGAGTTGTAGTTTTACAACAGCTGGAGAGCCGCAGGTTGAGGATGCCTGCTCTAAAGGAACAACTTTTAGCAAAAGAGGCAGTGGGATATATCGCTCAAGGGTCATTGAAAAGGGTTTAGGCGCAAACCCTTCTGTCCTGTGTGGGGGGCCTGGTTTGATCCTTGCTATGGGGCCCTTACTTCTCTATGTACGCCACTGCTATCTGTCTAATTTCTATCTATCTATCATCTATCTAACTACAGGGAGTGCAGAATTATTAGGCAAGTTGTATTTTTGAGGATTAATTTTATTATTGAACAACAACCATGTTCTCAATGAACCCAAAAAACTCATTAATATCAAAGCTGAATATTTTTGGAAGTAGTTTTTAGTTTGTTTTTAGTTTTAGCTATTTTAGGGGGATATCTGTGTGTGCAGGTGACTATTACTGTGCATAATTATTAGGCAACTTAACAAAAAACAAATATATACCCATTTCAATTATTTATTTTTACCAGTGAAACCAATATAACATCTCAACATTCACAAATATACATTTCTGACATTCAAAAACAAAACAAAAACAAATCAGTGACCAATATAGCCACCTTTCTTTGCAAGGACACTCAAAAGCCTGCCATCCATGGATTCTGTCAGTGTTTTGATCTGTTCACCATCAACATTGCGTGCAGCAGCAACCACAGCCTCCCAGACACTGTTCAGAGAGGTGTACTGTTTTCCCTCCTTGTAAATCTTACATTTGATGATGGACCACAGGTTCTCAATGGGGTTCAGATCAGGTGAACAAGGAGGCCATGTCATTAGATTTTTTTCTTTTATACCCTTTCTTGTCAGCCACGCTGTGGAGTACTTGGACGCGTGTGATGGAGCATTGTCCTGCATGAAAATCATGTTTTTCTTGAAGGATGCAGACTTCTTCCTGTACCACTGCTTGAAGAAGGTGTCTTCCAGAAACTGGCAGTAGGACTGGGAGTTGAGCTTGACTCCATCCTCAACCCGAAAAGGCCCCACAAGCTCATCTTTGATGATACCAGCCCAAACCAGTACTGCACCTCCACCTTGCTGGCGTCTGAGTCGGACTGGAGCTCTCTGCCCTTTACCAATCCAGCCACGGGCCCATCCATCTGGCCCATCAAGACTCACTCTCATTTCATCAGTCCATAAAACCTTAGAAAAATCAGTCTTGAGATATTTCTTGGCCCAGTCTTGACGTTTCAGCTTGTGTGTCTTGTTCAGTGGTGGTCGTCTTTCAGCCTTTCTTACCTTGGCCATGTCTCTGAGTATTGCACACCTTGTGCTTTTGGGCACTCCAGTGATGTTGCAGCTCTGAAATATGGCCAAACTGGTGGCAAGTGGCATCTTGGCAGCTGCACGCTTGACTTTTCTCAGTTCATGGGCAGTTATTTTGCGCCTTGGTTTTTCCACACGCTTCTTGCGACCCTGTTGACTATTTTGAATGAAACGCTTGATTGTTCGATGATCACGCTTCAGAAGCTTTGCAATTTTAAGAGTGCTGCATCCCTCTGCAAGATATCTCACTATTTTTGACTTTTCTGAGCCTGTCAAGTCCTTCTTTTGACCCATTTTGCCAAAGGAAAGGAAGTTGCCTAATAATTATGCACACCTAATATAGGGTGTTGATGTCATTAGACCACACCCCTTCTCATTACAGAGATGCACATCAAGTAATATGCTTAATTGGTAGTAGGCTTTCGAGCCTATACAGCTTGGAGTAAGACAACATGCATAAAGAGGATGATGTGGTCAAAATACTCATTTGCCTAATAATTCTGCACGCAGTGTATCTAACTATCTATCTATCTATCTATCTATCTATCTATCTATCTATCTATCTACATATTTTAAAGACAAGATACATCCCCCCCCTGCCCCCAGGAATCATACATAACATGAATTGCTTAGCTTCACAGCTTTCCTCTCTTCCTAGCAGTGGTGAAAGTTCAGCCTAGAAGACTCATAAAGTTTAAGTTAATAATATAATGATCTCCTTTTTCACATAGAAAATTTGCATTGGAAATTGCACATCAGCAATTTTATATCCAGCGTTATAGGGAAAACATTTTCATATTTTCCATGAAGGGACGCTCATTTTTCAGCACGGAGGATTAAGAGACTGTAAGGGAATCTTTTTACTGTAAAAATAAACTTTCCAGTTAATAAAGGAAATATCCAGTAAGAAGAGCCTACATTAAAGAATGCCCTAAAGCAAGACATTGGTTAAAGGCGTTGTCCGGCCATCAGTAGCTGATCTGCGGGGGTCCGACACATTGCACACTGTTTTGGGTAGCTTTGTCACCGGAAGTTGGCGGCGGAGCTACAGAGTGCTATCAACATTGTACTGGAGGGAGCTTGTTACTACAGCTCTGCCTCCATGGATGTCACTTGTCTTTAATGGGAGCAGACCTGCGGTGACGAGCTCTGTCCGCTACACAGATGATGGAGCTGTGTAGTTCTGGCGCTGACTTCCGGCGATGGAGCCACACAGAGCAGCTGATCGGTGGGGGTGTGGGGTGTCAGACCGTCTCTGATCAGCTAGTATTGGCCTGTCCGGAGAATAGGTGGATAGTCTTATGTTGCACACGTCCCTATCAGCCCCAATATTTTATTAAAGATTATAAGGCATTGTGATTGCAGACGTGCAGTGAAAACCTTACTTTTCAAACAGGCGTTTGATCTTCCTATATAACACTTATTTGGTTTATATAATTTTGGGGGTTTTCTTAAATCTTAGTCTATAAATTCACGGTTGGTAATGTTCTTTTATTTTAAAGATACTTTTTCCCCACGTTTATTAAATTGTTTTGTTCACATTCTCTATATCTCGTCCGAACCCTTGGAACCTGAGCGTATTCAATAAGCGCTTTTTACAGACGTTTTTATCGGGCGTTTGTATCGGGCGTTTTTAATGGGCGGAAACAAGCAAACACCCATTTAGGCGCGTTCCCGCTGAAGTCTATGGGCGGGAACGCGCGACAATATGCCCCAAAGAAGCTCCTGTACTTCTTGGGGCATAGGGCATTTTACAGCGCGTTCGTATGCGCTGTAAAACGCTCAGGTGAGAACCATGCCCATAGGGAAACATTGGTTTTTGCCTGTTGAGTGTTTTACAGCGCGTAGGAACGCGCTCTAAAACGCTCAGGTGTGAACCCAGCCTAAGACTGCGTGTACACAAGACTATACATCATCATCATCATCGTATAGCCCCTTTAAATGAGTTAAATGCCAATAATGTATACACAACCACACATTGAAATACCAACATTACATTTTTATTGTTAGAATACATTAATAAATAGACATAAATACATAAAACTATGCAGGAGATGTAAAATATGGAACAAGAAGGTCCTCCAGGGCCCAGGGTTCAAATAAAAGATGAAAAAGACTGTATATATGCCAACCTGCTAGGTAGGTACCATAGAGGGCTGTGGATACTCGCATACACTACAGGATCCCACCACAAAGCATCCTAACAGTGCAATAACATGCCATAGAAGATAGCAGCAATAACACATATTAATTGTAATCAAACAGGAGGGTGCACTTAAGCAGAACAAGTGCACCCCCGATATATGGGTAAATAAAACGGTACAAAGCTGTTACCTAATGTAAAGCATACAAATCACCATATTACATGCTGTTAAATCCTATTGACCAGGTGGGAGATCACCACCAATACGGCCCACATACCCAGAAAACATGGTTATAGCAATAGTAAATAACAAACAGTCTATAAAAGCCCAGGTAACCCATAGTACAAAGATGTCAGTATTAATAAGTATAACAAGCCCTGATGATAACCAAAGTAGTGATAGTAATATAGTAGAAATGGGTAACAAACCTCAAGAGGGGAGGACCAGAAACCGCTTCTTCCAAGGGGCCTTCTCTGGTAACCATTTTTTCTGGGTATGTGGGCCGTATTGTGGTGATCTCCCACCTGGTCAATAGGATTTAACAGCATGTAATATGGTGATTTGTATGCTTTACATTAGGTAACAGCTTTGTACCGTTTTATTTACCTATATATCGGGGGGTGCACTTGTTCTGCTTAAGTGCACCCTCCTGTTTGATTACAATTAATATGTGTTATTGCTGCTATCTTCTATGGCATGTTATTGCACTGTTAGGATGCTTTGTGGTGGGACCCTGTAGTGTATGCGAGTATCCACAGCCCTCTATGGTACCTACCTAGCAGGTTGGCATATATACAGTCTTTTTCATCTTTTATTTGAACCCTGGGCCCTGGAGGACCTTCTTGCTCCATATTTTACATCTCCTGCATAGTTTTATGTATTTATGTCTATTTATTAACTTATTCTAACAATAAAAATGTAATGTTGGTATTTCAATGTGTGGTTGTGTATACATTATTGGCGTTTTGGTTTGTTCCCACACATGTAAAAAATTATTTTGCTATATGGTGGACCTTTAAATTAGTTGTAAGATTTGCTATGTCACGCACGCTGTACTGGTTGGTTGCCAGCCAGCTTTTCCAGAAACAGATACTGGTTTTGAGCAAATTGAAGTTTACGAATTTCAATCCGAATTTCAGGAAACACTTGATAGTGGCTGTGCTTGGTATTGCAGCTTGGCGCCATTCACATGAATGGGGCTGAGCCGCGCCAATGAATGTGACATCACATGGCCTAGGAATAGGCTTACAAAGTGCCACGGCCTCTTCATACAGATGATCGGTGGGGTTGGACCCCACTGATGTCATCCTTAGCACAGGCCATCGATATGAAAAAAACCTGCTTCTGTACATTACCTTGTGTGAATCCTGTAAATGACACATATCCAAAAACCGAATACTGGACACTGATAATTAAGGAGATGATCATTGAAATGTGGGTAATATTGGACCAACTTTTGACTGTTCCTTTTTCAAGCGATCCATAAATTAAAAAACAGGCATGGTGACACATGAACACTGGAAAAGAATGAAATGAGGATTCACTGAGTCACCCCATAAAACAGATGATAGAATTTTTAAGATACAACACAAAAAATATAAAATATTATTATTATTATTATTATCCTGTACATGATTATAAAAAAAAATTCTGCATTTTTTCCAGAAATAGTGCCGCTCTTATTCATAGGCTATCTCTGGTATTGCAGCCCAACCCCATTTAAGTGAGGTGAAATATCAAACGCAGCCCATGACGAGGAGTGGCGCCTAGACCTGTTTCATTAAAGGGGTTTCCCAGGAGTAAAATATAGATGACCTATCCTAAGGATAGGGAATCGATATCCTATCGGTGCAGTGGGGGTCCGGCACCCGGGGCCCCTGTCGATCAGCTGTTTGAAGAGGCTGCAGCTCTCTGATAAGTGACTCTTCACAGCATAGCAAGTTTACTGGATAGCGGCTGTGCTTAGTGGGGCAGCCCACGTCCAATCACTTGAATGGGACTGAGTTGTCCCATGTGACTAATGAACGTGATGTCACTGTCCTAGGAAGAGGACGCAGGGCTCACTGGACTTCCAAGACCTCTCCAAACAGCTCCACTGATCAGGTACTGATAACCTATCCTGAAGTCATCAATATTTTACTCCTGGATATGCCACCAAAATGAGTTTCTAATACAGTGATCCCTCAAGACACAATGGCCTCAGGATACAATATTTTCACCATACAATGGTCTTTTCTGACCCATCGTAAGTTGAAACCAGACTCAACGTACAATGTCTCAGACTCAGATCCAACCAATCAAGGTCCCTTCTCTGGTAGAATAGCCGTATTAGTTGCTATTTATCAGCTATTCCTGACTGTTCTATGTAAGGACTTGTTTTATCTGTCTTAGTTATCTGCTTATCCTTCTTAACTCTTCATTTTCTCTTATCTTGGATGACATTTTGGGGCTTTGGAACTTATTACTCAACTTTCAATGATTTCAAAATACAATGGTCGTCCTGGAACCAATTAATATTGTATGTTTAGGGGCCACTGTACATCATAGATACATGTGAGGAACATATCGGTCACATGTGGACTCTCAGACGGACATTGACTTCCAGATGGAAATTTTGAGGTCTCTTTAGAGCTATCAAACCTCATTAGCACTGCTTAGCGATCTATAAAATGTCACTGACTTGGGTAAATTCCCTTCATAGTTATCTCCCCCAGGCCTGTCAATCAGGAAGGAGAGGGAGGGACTGGCAGAGTAAGCAGGAGGAGCAAAGGTGCACAGAGTAGCTTGAGCCCGCCCTCTGTGCACTCAACTGTTCATTTGCATATGGATTAAAAGTACTTTTTCTGCAGAATGCGATAGCCCTACAGGACATTGTGCCTGGGTTAACAGTAAATTTCCTGGTGACAGAGTAACTTTAAGTAGCATGCAGTAGGGCAAAAGCATAAATGTGTGGCAGGTCACTTCATAGAGTCGATTCATCCTCTTTACATACAGCAAACGTCAATAATAAAGACAATTTTGCACACACAGATATTTACCAAAAGACATGACTCCGACTGCTTGTATCGCATTCCACTTTGCGAACACCCAAGCTCCTTCGGTATGTGGTCTGTAGAGCAAGCAATAACCTTAGGGTAACACATCATGACGGTGCTAAATGTAACACATTCATGTTTAAAGGCGTTCTCTCATTTTTCAATACTATTTGATCATTTTTCACAAAAGTTAAAGGGGTTTTCTGGAGGAAGATTTTTTTTCTTTTTTTTTTAAAGGGCCAGGAAGGATTAAAAATAAGAAATAAACAGTACTCACCTCACCGTTTCCCCAGCAATGCAGTTCTGACGCTGCCCTGGCCCCTACATAGCAAATACCTTACCATAGACTCACCTTCCATGTGGTGTAAGCAGCTCAAACAAACCCTGTATGGTCTGATCCTGCCGCCATACCCATCCATATGTTCTCCACTAATGTGCATATTGAAGAAGAGGACAGAAAGAAGCTTCTGCGGCTGCAGGATGAGGTGACACTGGGTTTGTTTGAGTCTGCACTTGACCTATAGACCTAGGATACATAATTTTTAATAGAAACTATTTACAAAGTTGCTTTATTTTTCATTTTAGATGCAAATGAAAAAAATTGGTTGTGAAGGTGAAGCTAGGACCCTCTTAGGTCGACAAAGAAAATGAGAAGTAGCTACAGTTTCACTTCATGTCAAAGGCAGACAGAGGTACAGCAACAAACAACTCCTGGACAATTGTGTCCATGACATCCTTTACAATAACTATTTACGAAGGTTGCTGTAATTTTATAAAGTTTTTCTTCTACCTTAGTTGCTCCTATCTCCCATTCTGGGCTGTGGTCACATGACCATGTCCATGCAGCTCTTTCTTATTTCCTGTGATGTTATGTCCATGGGCGGGGCAGTGATAGGGGAGTGTCTGTGTAACTAGCTGGGTGGGAGGAGCTATAATCTAGCTGTCCAATGTTAGGGGCGGTGCTAGAGTTGGCAAGGAAAGGAGAAGTGCATCATGGTTTTGGTTGGATGCGGCAACAGGAAGTGCTAAATGCAGGATGGAAACAAACCAGAGGGATTAGTTTACATGTTGAAAATGGGTCAGGGGAGTCCAAATTGAAAAGGCAAAATCATGGGGGAGATGATAATGAGGTAAGCAACTACATAAGCTTATGTGTTAAAAAGCATCATAATCCTGGAAAACCCCTTTAAGACTTGGAGTGGAGCTTTAAGCAAAAAGTTTGAAATAAACTTTCATAATGAACCCTATAGGATTTCATTATACTGCGTTCCTTGTGTACGTCAGAGCAGTGGCGTAACTAGAAATGACTGGGCTTCACAGCAAATTTTTGAACATCCTCTCCAGCAACTTCTTTGCAAATCCCTTTATCACGTTCGGATGTGAGAGGGAAACACCACACCGAACATAGGAGGGAAAGGGGTGAGGGAATAAGGCCTGGAGACTAGAGAAAGAAGATGGACACCTCCTAGTAAAACCCTAATCAAAGTCCTGACTAACTACCAGTATGAACAGACCCCAGAGGTAGGTGAGTTCATACACAGGAATACCTAATGTCCTAACTCACCCTATAGGACTCTGGTACTAATGTCAGGACTGAGACAACCTGTTCCTCCAAAAGGACGAACAGGAGTCTCCCTCAGGCCTTAATACAAATGACAGGGAAATGCAACACACAAAATAACCCAAGCAAAATACAAAAGGGAAAGAAAACACTTAACAAGTGGCTATGGCAGCACCAGAAACTCAGCTGAGATCCACACACCAGCTATCCACAACTCCAACAGAAGCTATAAACCGCATTGCGTAGTGGGAGAAACAACAATAAATAGAGAAAGTTAAATGACCACAATATCCACACCTGGGGAAGGAAGGTGCGGCAAGCACCAGAAACAACACAGACGTCTTTTGATCCAAATGGAAAACATGTCAGATTAAGCCACGTGTTGCCAGTCTCACCGATCTCCTGCCACTGTCGCGGGAACGTCCGTGACACCCTCCTCCTGTGCAACCCAACTCTTGGGCTACTCAAGATGGCTGTCTCAAACCAGGCCTGGCAGTCGCTCTGTCCGTTTCCTACACGTATATACTGTATGTCATGTCACTGTATATAAAGTCCTTGTATATAATGTCATTTTATAATACTGTTGAGGGGGCCCTGACAATAAAATGCTTTAGTTCTCCTGTTGGTGTTGGCCACTTCTGAGTTCGGCCCCCATACCAGCCACTTCCACTATAGCTATGCCCTGCGTCACCATACCATATACCTCAGATACAGGCCTCTGAGCTATGCCACTCTATAGCCATATGGTAGCATGTTGCCCATGGTCTCCTATGTTGAGAGAACTTATAGAAAGCAGTATGCAACTGGATGCCTCTGTATAGAATAGTGTAGTTGGCGCTATTCAGAATAATATGTACACCGGCATATACAAGCCTGACAGATACTAAAAGGTGGCTCCGTTTTTGGCATTTGTCAGGTGGATAGTTTCCTTTTCATATGGCAAACCAAACGGGCTCTGCAAACACCATGTGAATCCAACACAATAATGATGATTAGTGTTGAGCGAATCGAAGTTCACAAAGTGGACTTCAATCTGAATTTCAGGGTAAATTCGATTTGCTGCGAAGCCAAATTTGTGCTTTGTGGTAATGAATTGATTTAACCTGAAATCGTGCAAAAAACAAAACAAAACAACATACTTAACTGCTCCATTTGCTCGTGATGGGCCGGCCACTGCCATCTTGCTTGAAGATCTCACAAGAAATCCTGTGCGCGGTGACATATGACATCACCATGCCGGCCTGAGTGAAGACATCATCTCGGGCGCAAAATCTTCCAGCAAGATGGCAGCAGCCGGCCCATCGCGAGAAAATGGAGCAGGTATTATTTGAATTTTTTTTCATTTTTTTAAAAAGTTTTACACCGTGTTATGTATATTGGATGCTGCGATCATGTATGAATGCAGCATCTGAGAGGTACAATGACCGGGAGCGGTGCAATCGCTGCTCCCTGTCATTGCACCCACTGCTTACAAAGAAATGCGCTTGGTGACAAAGTAATTTATCACAAAGCGATTATATATTTTTTTTTTATTCCGCGAAGCAGCCAAATCAAATTTTCCAATACTTTGCTCATCTCTAGTGGTGATACTTCATACTGCACGGCCATAGTGACTATACATACTGTATATAGAGTCCATGCACCCACACAGTTGGACAGCTTTTCCGTGAAAAATTAAACAGAAAGGAAGTCTAGAAGAAAAATCATTCCTTATCGTCCATTTCCTTGAATTACCACTCTCAGCCCACTCAAGCAGAACATTCTGCACTTTGATTCCCAAGCTCGGATTTTCAGCGCCGCTCTTTCCCACAGTAATTCAGTTATTTGCTCTCACCGCAGTTGTTTACACAGCTATTGTATCAGCGGAACACACAGGCTACAAGATCCACAAGAACATTCTCTGATATGGAAAAGCTCAAACTGGTTTTTATTCATTATACTGGTTTCTTAAAGCGCCAGTAACAGTAATTGATCTATTCTGCTTTGTTAAAGGGTTTGTGCAGCCAGTTTATATTGATGACCTATCCTCAGGATAGGTCATCAATATCTGATTGGTGAGAATCCGACACTCGGGACCTCTCCTGATCAGCTGTTTGAAGAGGAGGAGGAGTTTCTTTCAGAAGTGCTCTAAATTGATTAATGCCCTAATTTGGAAACGACATAAACCGAGAATAGCAACTGCAATAATGCAGAGACCTAAACTCCAAGGGGGATTGGGTCTTCCGAATATTCATGAGTACTTCCTGGCTTCGCAGGTATCACAGTTAAGGGAATGGTGGGTAGGTAATTATGCGAAACAGTGGGTACATATAGAAGCAATATTATCCCCTGGTAGTAATTTAAAAGCTCTCTTGCTTGCAGCTCTGCACCCGACATTTATTTGGCCACCCCTCCCGTCGTTAGTATTCATGGCCTTGAAAAGTTGGGTCCGATTTCATAAATTGTGTACTTTGGAGTCGGGATCCTTCCCGCCCAGTGCCCCAGCGACTGTACTTAATTTTCTTATTCCGAATATTTCGGTGTCGTCTTGGACACGGGGCGGATTGGACCTTCTCTCCAAACTATTTATTTCGGATACCCTTTGCCCCTTTGAATATCTTCATGGGCAGTTCCTGATTCCACACACAGATTTTTATAAATATTTGTGTATTAGACATTTTTTTAAAACTAACTGTCCGTTTAATCTGGTGTGCAATCGGGAAGTGTTTAGTCTGTGGGCATTGGCTTCGCCACAATGCACACGACTGCGGCCTCTGTATATGATGATGGGGGATAAGGGATTATTTGTTAAAACGACCCCGCTGCTTACATGGGAAGGAGATTTGGAGTTGGTGTTCACTGATGAACAGTGGTCGGTAGCCTTTTCCTGTATAAAAAAAAATATTAGATGTGCTCTCCACTATGAGTCTCTGATGAAGACCATATTAAGGTGGTATTATACACCAGATCGCCTGAGTCATATATTTCCGGATCTCTCATGTTTATGCTGGCGGGGATGTGGCGATAGGGGCACATTGTATCACATTCTATGGTCCTGTCCGAGGCTGCAAGATATTTGGAGGGCTACATTCTCTCTCGCCTCGGATTTGCTGGGATGCCAGCTCCCGCCATCCCCCTCATTAGCTCTTTTATGGATTGATCTGGTTGAGATACCATGTGAGAGGAGGGTGGTTCTGGGACACCTTTTCCTTTCAACCAAACTGGCCATAGTTAAAAATTGGAAATCACGGTATGTTCCTTGCCTAACGGAGGTTATCCGAAGGTTAAACTCTACTTATATATATGAGCGTGTGCTGGCGGGAACTGAGGAGGCTGCTGCGAGGTTTGAGAGGGAATGGGGCATATGGAGAGCTTCACCGCTCGCAGTACCATACCCTGTTTGATACAATTAAGTATATTATACCTGTGTAATCGAGGTCCTGCACATGGGCGTATATCTAGAAAAATATGCCTGCGCAAATGTACCCCAATAATTGCACTGTACGTCTGTCGTATGTTAGTATGTTTTTATGTTCTTTTTATGATGTATTGTTAGTTATTTTTTTATTTTTGTCCAGTATTTCATTGTGGCACGTATATGTTTTACCAACGTCGCCAACATGATTATGTATGGTGTTAACTATGCAGCCACTTGTGTTTCTTTAATGATAACAATGTATGTCTTTTCTAAAACTAATAAAAAGTATAAAGCGAAGAGGAGGAGGCGGTGATCCATGCGAGCGCTACTTCCTCTTCATTACACTGCCTGTCGTCTCGCAAGTGCATTGTAAGTACTTGCTCTGTTCACTTGCATGGAGTGAGTACTTGTAATTACACTGCGCCGCCGCTGCAAGAGAGACGACATGTAGTGTAATAAAAGGAGGCAGCGCTCACATGGAGCAGCCTCCTCTGATCCTGAGGATAGGTCATCAATTTACAGTGGATATAAAAAGTCTACACACCCCTTTTAAAATGTCAGGTTTTTGTGCTGTAAAAAAATGAGACAAAGATAAATACTTTCAGAACTTTTTCCACCTTTGTGACCTATAAACTGTACAACTCAATTGAAAAACAAACTGAAATCTTTTAGGTGGAGGGAAGAAAACAAAAAAAAACTACAATAATGTGGTTGCATAAGTGTGCACACCCTCTTATAACTGGGGATGTAGCTGTGTTCAGAATTAAGCAATCACATTAAAAATCCTGTTAAATAGGAGTCAGCACTCACCTGCCATCATAGTGCCTCTGATTAACCCCAAATGAAGTTCAGCTGCTCTAGTTGGTCTTTCCTGAAATTTTCTTAATCGCATCCCACAGCAAAAGCCATGGTCCACAGAGACCTTCCAAAGCATGTGGGAAAAGGTGTTATGGTCTGATGAAACCAAGGTTGAACTTTTTGGCCATAATTCCAAAATATATGTTTGGCACAAAAACAACACTGCACATCACCAAAAGAACACCATACCCACAGTGAAGCATGGTGGTGGCAGCACCATGCTTTGGGGCTGTTTTTCTTCAGCTGGAACTGGGGCCTTAGTTAAGCTAGAGGGAATTATGAACAGTTCCAAATACCAGTCAATATTGGCACAAAACCTTCAGGCTTCTGCTAGAAAGCTGAACATGAAGACGAACTTCATCTTTCAGCATGACAACGACCCAAAGCATACATCCAAATCAACAAAGGAATGGCTTCACCAGAAGAAGATTAAAGTTTAGTAATGGCCCAGCCAGAGCCCAGACCTGAATCCGATTGAAAATCTGTGGGGTTTTCTGAAGAGGGCTGTGCACAGGAGATGCCCTCGCAATCTGACAGATTTGGAGTGTTTTTGCAAAGAAGAGTGGGCAAATCTTGCCAAGTCAAAATGTGCCATGCTGATAGTCTTTTTGGGTATGAGTCTGAGTGCTGTAATAAAATCAAAAGGTGCTTCAACAAAGTATTAGTTTAAGGGTGTGCACACTTATGCAACCATATTATTTTATTTTTGTATTTTTTCTTCCCTCCACCTAAAAGATTTCAGTTTGTTTTTCAATTGAGTTGTAGAGTTTATAGGTCACATTAAAGGTGGGAAAAGTTCTGAAATAATTTATCTTTGTCTCATTTTTTTACATCACAGAAACCTGACATTTTAACAGGGGTGTGTAGACTTTTTATATCCACTGTATATTGCCTGCACAACCCCTTTAAGGCATGTACAATTACCTCTATCATTTGTTACCTTCAGGTATAATACATTAATCTCTGTGTATACAGAAGGATATCACAGAGCATATATTCGCCCATTAGGTGTTCAGTACCACAGAGCACGGGGTACTTGCAATTTTTTGATGTTTAATACTAGTCATGTTATTTAATGTCCTTTAATGCCATGTATACCCAGCATGGTAATGTATGGAAGTGACAGAGTTAACTCTGGCACAGCCTCTACATGAAGCTTGGGTGTAGATCCTGGATCCACCCTTTAATGAGTCTATAGAGTTCTATCTTGGAGTTAGCCAGTAAAGAAAGAGTGAAGAAGGAACTCCATGTATTCCATTCCACACAGGACTGGGCTAAAACTACAGAGACTTACCGATCTCTAAATTATCTACAGAAATGAAAAAGAGATAAAGAGACAGTAAGGTTCAAAAATCTGCATGGCTGAGCATTAGAATCAGTAAGGCATCCTTTTACCTAAGCTATTTATACTTTACTGCAGTGAGAAGAATACTGTTCAGACACCCTTCACACATTGTTTCTCAAGTCCATCTGAGGAGATTTGCACTGTATCTTGGATTGGATATAGTACAACTCCCATCTTCTACTTTAGTAAAGAGAGACATCTATTCTGCTACATTTGGCCTGGTTACTGACTCCTGCACCATATTCTGGCCATGGCACTCTACACCTCCTACCTTGAACCCACACAAATACTGACTATATACACCTTTGGGGGAATTATTTTTTATTATTGCATTGTACTCATTTTGAGCAAAAATATATATTTTTTTCCAATTAGACTTTATTAAAATTTTTGAACCCCTGTCTCTGTGCAGCCTCGAGTTTCTCTAGAAGTAAGTTCTGAATTTTCACTCTGTTCCCTCAGGCAGCTCATCTGATGGGCTCCTTTATTTAATAAGTGTTTATGACCTTTTAGTAATTTAGAGATAAGGTTTATTAGATAACCAGTGAAAGTGAAAGTACCATTCACACAGCTAGACAGTTAACCCTTTGTGACAGAACATCTCAAAGTTTTTAATAAAGACAAATTGAAAAAAATGATTTTTAGCCCAAATTGAGTAAAATGCAATCATGAAAAAAAATTGCCCCGGAAGGTGTACATAGCCTTTAACTTCACAGGCACATCAACTACCATCAGGCCAGAGCCCCAGAATCAGGGTGTGCCCCGAGGGAAGAAAGGGTGCACCTGCCTTTTACTGCATGGCCCTAGGGAGCAACGGTGTGAGGAAAGCCACTGTGACTGACTGATACAACCAGAGCCATTACCACTTCCATCCTCCACTGAATATTAGACATCAGCAGTTTTTTCTATAGTATGGTGTAAGCACAATCATCTCCAGTGCTTGCCCACTCACTCCATCCCACCCAGTCCTAACAGCTATGTTGCCTTATTTAGTTAAATAGGTTATAAAATATGCATTGTCACTGACAGTTTTAAAGTTTTTTACATTTTTTTTTTTTTCAAAATATTTATTTTCAAATAAGTGAGCAGAACATTTTCTTTAATAAAATATGACCCTTTCCATATTTTAATTTGAGAAACAAATCAGATAACTCTGAATCTAAGAAGATGATAAGAACTGTTTCTACTCAGTGTCAGTGACAGGTTTTGTGACATCTGTGACTTCCAAAGTACAAAGGTGGTACAAAAAAAGTGTGATTCATTTATATACGGTATATATGGTTGCTGCCCTCTTGTGGTAACTCTAGAGAACTAATCCAAAAAGTGGCTACAAGTGATGCTGACTTTATTTCAGTGATAATGATTTTGACGTATTGTGAAACTACAACTCCCAGCATGCACACTTTCTTTGCTGTTCTTGTAACTCCCATAGAAGTGAATGAAGCATTCAGGGAGTTGTACAGTACTTTCTGAATAGCTGGAGCGCCGGAGGTTGCTGATCCCTGACACACAGTGTCTCTGACTATTTTTTTCCCAAACAAGTGCACAATTGATCCAAAATACAGGGGCCATTGTAAAGTTAGTAGAGCCTCAGTTCAAGGAGTTATTTGCATTTGAAATTATTAAAAAGTGATACCTTTGTGAAATTAAAAATTACTGTATAACAAACTATTTTTAAGATTACCAATTAAAGAGAGAAAAAACAATTCTGCAAAGCTAAATGACCATTTTGTTTAGGCAGTGTTCACGTCACTGCTATTTATTTCTAGCAGCAAAACAATGAAATTTACGGAAGTGCCGATTTAACCCAGTGGCTTACTTTAATGGCGTAGAAAGTAGTGTTGATCGAGCACCAAAGTGCTCAGGTGCTCTGGCAGAACACTTTGGGATGCTTGGGTTCTCTAGAGAGCACCAGAGCACAATGGAAGTCAATGGGAGAACCAGAGCATTAAACCAGGCACCGCCTGCTCTGAAGAGGGGAGGGTGTCTGCAGGGCCATCTTTAATATTGATTGGACCCTGGGCAAGAATTTACTTGGGCCCCCTGGATCCCGCCTTCCCAAATCCTAGCATGCAATCACGCCTTCTACCACAGCCTTATAGCAGCCCCCAGTAGCCTTATAGCAGCCCCCAGTAGCCTCATAGCAGCCCCCAGTAGCCTCACAGCAGCCCCCATTTGCCTCACAGCAGCCCCCAGTAGCCTAATAGCAGCCCCCAGTAGCCTCATAGCAGCCCCCAGTAGCCTCATAGCAGCCCCCAGTAGCCTCATAGCAGCCCCCAGTAGCCTTATAGCCGCCCCCAGTAGCCTCATAGCAGCCCCCAGTAGCCTCATAGCAGCCCCCAGTAGCCTCATAGCAGCCCCCATTAGCCTCATAGCAGCCCCCAGTAGCCTTATAGCTGCCCACAGTAGCTTCTCATCAGCCCCCAGCAGCCTCTCCATCAGCGACAGTCTGGTCCCTTATACCCTGCCACAGCTCTGCAACGGTGTGCTGTTTGTCATCTAAGCAAATTAGTTTCAGCAGGGCCTGTTGCCGATTCCCCACTGCAGTGCTACACTGCTTCCAGCTACTGACTGATGGCTGACTGGTGCTGCAAGATGAGAATTCATAGGTGAAAGTGGAGGAGGAGGTGGAGGAGGAGAAGGGGGGGTTGCAGCCATTAATGTAGGTGGTGGCGGAAAGCCTGATCGAAGTAGAGCCTGCAATCCTTGGCGTCGGTAGCACCTGTGTGTCACAGGTTAAGGGGAAGGGAAAACACCAAATACGCACAACAACGAATAAACAACAATCTAGGACTCAAAAGCTAAGGAAGAGGGATGGTGACCTCCTAGTAATCCCTAGGCCTTTCCCTAACTCCTGCCAGTATGAGCAGATCCTGATAGTGGAAATACTCATACACTGGATACGTAAATCCCTGCTAAAAATGACGAGCCCTAGGATAGGCAGCAGGGGATGAGACAGCTGGTTCCTTCCAGAATGAAGGAACCTGCATCTCCCTGAGGCCTATAAACAACACACACCAGATAATAAGAAACAACGAAGGCAACAAGTACTTAGCTTAGAGATGTATGGAGAAGCAGGAGATCCAAGACAAACCAGCACTAGCAACTCCAAGCAGAAACTATCAACCGCATGGTCAGCAGTGTGAGGCGGATCTAAATAGAGCCTCATCACTGATAATGAGCGGCACCTGAGGAGAGGTGAGATTCTGCCAAACAACAACATACTGTCACGGAACCATGAACCAGACGTACAACAAGAGATAAGTGAAAATAAGAAGGCTTTATTGAAAATAAAGCTGTAAAGCAAAAGTCCAAACGGATGGTGAAACCGAGCAGAGTCTTTGCGAAGCCAGAGGTCAGGAACCAGAAGGGTAGTCAGACGAAGCCAGGATCAGGAACCAGCAGGGTAGTCAGACGAAGCCAGGATCAGGAACCAGCAGGGTAGTCAGACGAAGCCAGGATCAGGAACCAGCAGGGTAGTCAGACGAAGCCAGGATCAGGAACCAGAAGCAGCAGCAGTCTTAGAAGCATGTGAACACAAGAGGACCAAGCAAGGAACTGAAGCCACAGACCTCCTATATATATGAGCTAGGCATCCAGCTCCTCCCAGGGGAAGGAGGAGCCGCAGGGTGGAAGGCTACAAGAAACCCAGAAACCTAAGATGGCCGCCAGCACATGTCAAACGAAGGAGAGCAGCAAGCAGGTAAGACCATGACAGTACCTCCCCCTCAAGGGCCCCTCCTCCGCGGAGCACAAAACGGTTTCTGAGGGAAGCGTGCGTGGAAGGCTCGGAGCAAGGCAGGAGCATGGACATCTGCGGAGGGAACCCAGGAACGCTCCTCTGGACCATAACCACGCCAATGGACCAAAAACTGCAACCGACCGCGGACCAGGCGTGAGTCCAGGATATTGCTCACCTCATATTCCTCACGATTGCCCACTTGGACCGGACGAGGCCGAGGAACCGAGGAAGTGAAACGATTACACACCAGTGGCTTCAACAGGGAGACATGAAACACGTTGGAGATCCGCATGCCAGGAGGAAGCGCAAGGGCATAGGCTACCGGGTTTACCCTGCGAAGCACTCGGAAGGGACCAACAAAGCGAGGCGCCAGCTTGGGAGTGGGCACTCGAAGGTTGAGGTTGCGGGTGGACAACCATACACGGTCTCCGACCTGGTAGGAAGGAGCAGGCGCTCGTCTGCGATCAGCCTGGAGTCTCTGGCGCTGCGCAGAGACCTCAAGGGACTTCTGGATCTGTACCCAAGAAGCACGTAGGACGGAAAGGTGATCCTCCACAGCCGGAATATCCTGGGGAGAGAATACCTCCGGTAACACGGCAGGTTGGAACCCATAATTGGCCATGAAGGGAGACGTCCCAGAGGAAGAGTTCACTGCCGTGTTCCTGGCAAACTCAGCCCAAGGCAGGAGGTCAACCCAATTGTCTTGGTGATCAGAGACATAGCAACGAAGGAATTGCTCCAAGGCCTGATTGGATCGTTCTGCGGCCCCATTGGACTGAGGGTGGTAGGCCGAGGAGAAGGAGAGATGAATCCCCAACTGGGAGCAAAAGGCGCGCCAGAACCTGGACACAAACTGACTCCCCCGATCCGACACAATCTCCTTAGGCAAACCGTGCAACCGGAAGACCTCCCTGGCAAAAATCGTGGCCAACTCTTGTGCAGAGGGTAACTTCTTGAGAGGAACACAGTGGCACATTTTGGAAAACCGATCCACAATCATGAGAATGACCGTATGGCCTCGGGATGCAGGGAGGTCCACAATGAAATCCATCCCCAGGTGTGACCATGGGCGCTCCCCGGTGGCTATGGGTTGCAGAAGGCCCAACGGAAGGTGCCGAGGGGACTTACTCTGGGCACAAACGGAGCATGCCGCTACATATGCGGCGATGTCGGAACGTAGGGAAGGCCACCAGAACAGACGTGAAACAGCCCAGGACAGCTGATTCTTTCCAGGATGCCCCGCGGTCTTGGAGTTATGGTAGGTTCGCAACAACCGAGTGCGCAACTCCTCAGGCACAAAACATCTGCCGTTGGGTCTCCCAGAGGGAGCACCAGATTGAGCCGCCAAAATCTGCTCACCCAGGGGAGAGGTCAGGCTGGTGCGAATGGCGGCCAGGATCTGATTCGGAGGTATGACCGAAGTCGGAATCGACTCCTCCCTGGACAGCTCGGAGTACTGCCGTGATAAGGCATCCGCCCTGATGTTCTTGGAACCGGGTAGGTAGGAGACCACGTAATTAAAACGTGACAAGAACAGAGCCCATCTGGCCTGACGTGGTGTCAATCTCTTGGCCTCAGAAAGGTAGGTCAGATTCTTGTGGTCCGTCAGGATGAGAACCGGAACCACCGAACCCTCGAGCAAGTGCCTCCATTCTTTAAGGGCCTGCACGATGGCCAATAACTCCCTGTCACCAATCTGATAGTTGCACTCCGCGGAAGACAGTTTCCGGGAGTAAAACCCACAAGGAAGCAGAGGACCCTCTGGTGTTCTACGCTGAGACAGAAGGGCGCCTACTCCCGTCTCAGACGCGTCCACCTCGAGGACAAAGGGCAACCCAGGGTTGGGATGCGACAGAATCGGAGCCGACACAAAGGCGGACTTTAGGGCCTCAAAAGCTCGGATGGCCTCGAGCGGCCAGACCTGGGAATTACTGCCCTTCCTGGTCAGATCCGTGAGAGGCTTGGCCAGCATGGAAAAGTCCCTGATGAACTTCCGATAATAATTGGCGAAGCCCAAAAAGCGCTGCAGGGAACGAAGACCACTGGGCTGGGGCCACTGTAAGACAGCCGAAACCTTCTCAGGATCCATGGAGAACCCCTCAGCGGAAATGATGTAACCTAAGAAGGTTACCTGGGATCGGTGAAATTCGCATTTCTCAAGCTTACCGAACAGCTTGTTCTCTCGTAACCGTTGCAACACTCGTCTGACATCCAGAATGTGGGCCTCCATGGATTCAGAATATACCAAGATGTCATCCAAATAGACTACCACACACTGCTGCAACAGGTCACGGAAAACATCGTTGATGAATTCCTGAAAGACTGCGGGCGCATTGCACAACCCAAAGGGCATAACCAAGGATTCGTAATGACCGGTCCTGGTGTTAAACGCGGTCTTCCACTCATCGCCCGCCTTGATCCTTACCAGGTTATATGCCGCCCTCAGGTCGAGTTTGGTAAAGACCGTGGCCCCTTTAAGGCGATCGAACAGCTCGGAAATCAAGGGTATCGGGTAAGCGTTCTTGATCGTGATGCGATTGAGACCCCTGTAATCGATGCAAGGCCTCAACTCACCGCCCTTCTTTTTCACAAAGAAAAATCCAGCCCCTGCCGGGGACGAAGATTTGCGAATGTGTCCGCGTGAAAGCGCCTCCCTCACGTACTCCTCCATGGCCTCATTCTCCGCTACCGACAGTGGATAGACTTTGCCACGAGGGGGAACGGCACCAGATTGTAACTCTATGGCACAATCGTATGGGCGGTGCGGAGGTAGGGCAACCGCGCGCACCTTATCGAATACATCCCGGTACTCCTCGTATTCAGGAGGCAACAGAGAGTCCGAGGAAGTACACAGCAACTTGACAGACCCATGGATGCAACTAGCCCCACACTGCGGTGACCACGAGAGGATCTCGACCGATCTCCAATCGAAAGTCGGATTATGCTTCTGGAGCCAGGGGTACCCCAAGACCACCGAGTAGTGTGGAGACGAAATAACCTGGAGGCAGACCGACTCTCTGTGAACGGCACCAATGGCTATCCCCACTGGAAGGGTCTCATGAGTCACGTGTGGCGGCAGAAGGGGTCTGCCGTCTATCGCCTCAAGAGCCAGTGGGGAACCTCGAGCCTGCAGAGGAATGGAATTGGCGGCAGCGAACACACTATCAATGAACAAACCACCAGCACCAGAGTCCACCAACGCCTGGGTCGTCACCGAGCCCCCGACCCAGGAGAGGACAACAGTGATCAGTGGTTTGTCAACACGGGAAACCGGGGACGAGGAGACTCCACCCAAGATCTGCCCCCGACAGGATCTCAGGGTACGAGCGTTTCCCGGACGGTTCGGACATGCCAACCGAAAATGCCCACCGAGACCACAGTACATGCATCGGCCCTCGCGTCTCCGGAGTGCCCTCTCCCCCTCGGACAGGCGAGCAAACCCCATCTGCATGGGTTCACCCCCAGACAAGTCATCCCCAGGAGGCGTGGGAGGAGAGGGAGGCACGGGTGGGACAGCAAACGTAGGCACCAATCTGTTAAAAGACCTCCGCAGGTTCTCCTTAAAGGAAGGTCTCTCCCTGAGTCTGGTGTCAATCAAAATCAGGAAAGAAATAAGAGACTCGAGCTCAACTGGTAGGTCCTTAGCTGCAACCTCATCCTTCAAGGCATCCGAGAGACCATGAGAGAAAGCAGCGACCAGAGCCTCATTATTCCAGCCCACCTCTGCTGCCAGGGTACGAAACTCAATGGCGTATTCAGCTACGGATAGTGAACCCTGTCTGATGGACATAAGGAGCTTCGCAGCAGAGGCAGCACGAGCCGGCACATCGAATACCTTCCGAAGAGAAGCAACAAAACCGGAAAACTCGGCAACCACCGGATTGTTGTTCTCCCATAAAGGGCTGGCCCAGGCCAAGGCCTTGTCCGAGAGCAGCGAGATCAAGAAGCCCACCTTTGATCTCTCAGTAGGAAAGGCATGTGGCAGCAACTCGAAATAAATGCCCACCTGGTTAAGGAAACCTCGGCACTGAGTTGGCTCTCCCCCAAAGCGCTGTGGAAGAGGGGCAGAACCGGTCATACCCCGAAACACCGCAGGCGCAACAACAGGTGTCGGGGTAGACTCTGGCGCAACAACCGGAGCGGCAGTAGGAGCGAGCCCAGGAGCGACAACCGACCCATCGGCAACGGGAGCGAAATGAGCCGTGCGTTCAAGCAGGGTTTGCAACGCCACAGCGAACCGACCCAAAAGGTGATCCTGCTGATCAAGTCTGGCAACCAGCGTGGGTAGCGAGGATGGCCCTGTACCGTCAGAATTCATGGCTTGGTCCTAATGTCACGGAACCATGAACCAGACGTACAACAAGAGATAAGTGAAAATAAGAAGGCTTTATTGAAAATAAAGCTGTAAAGCAAAAGTCCAAACGGATGGTGAAACCGAGCAGAGTCTTTGCGAAGCCAGAGGTCAGGAACCAGAAGGGTAGTCAGACGAAGCCAGGATCAGGAACCAGCAGGGTAGTCAGACGAAGCCAGGATCAGGAACCAGCAGGGTAGTCAGACGAAGCCAGGATCAGGAACCAGCAGGGTAGTCAGACGAAGCCAGGATCAGGAACCAGAAGCAGCAGCAGTCTTAGAAGCATGTGAACACAAGAGGACCAAGCAAGGAACTGAAGCCACAGACCTCCTATATATATGAGCTAGGCATCCAGCTCCTCCCAGGGGAAGGAGGAGCCGCAGGGTGGAAGGCTACAAGAAACCCAGAAACCTAAGATGGCCGCCAGCACATGTCAAACGAAGGAGAGCAGCAAGCAGGTAAGACCATGACACATACATAGAGGAAAACAGAGAGATCTGTCAGATAGCCTCACGTGCAGCAAGTCTATCCGATCTTCTCACCTCTCTCACGATGAGGGACTGTGACACTGTGCCATCCCAGGGTACGACTCGCTCCCGGCCTCCACAACGTTCACCCAGTGTGCCGTCAGGAAATGTAGCGTCCCTGGCCAAAAGCACTTGTCCAGGTGTCAGTCGTTAAATGGACTTTCCCAATAACTGCGTTGGTCAGGGCACGGGTGATGTTACGGGACACATGCTGGTGTAAGGCGGGGATGGCACACACTGTGAAAAATAGTGGCGGCTGGGGACTGAGTAATGAGGGACGGCCGCCGCCATCAGACTGCAGAAGGCCTCAGTGTCCACAAACCTAAATAGCCACATTTCCAAGGCCAGCAATTTAGAAAGTTGCACATTTAGTGCTATGGCCTGTGGGTGGGTGGGTGGCTGGGTATTTGCATGGGCATCTGTATGCTGCACTGGGACACAGAAGTGGATGTGCTAGCTGATGGTGCTTGCGAAGGTCCAGGTGCAGGGCAGGAGGCATCCGGGCCTGCGTCTTCGACAGGGGATTGGCCAGCACGTAACACAGGGGAAGAGAAGTCAGTGGTGTGACCTGCAGACACTGATTGTGGACCTAGGCGCTCGGCCCACACATTGGGGTGCTTTGATGCCATGTGGCGGATCATGCTGGTGGTGGTGAGTTTGCTAGTGCTCAAGCGCCCCTGCTCATTTTGGTACGGTACAAGTTGCAAATGACAATTCTTTCATCGTGCGCACTTTCCTCAAAAAAGCGCCAGACTGCGGAACACCTACCCCTTGGCAAGGGATATTGCCGCAAAGGGGTCCTCCGGGTTACAGTTGCGGGCCTGTTTGGTGTGGCCCGCCTTCATCGTTTTGCCACCCCACTGCCTCTATCAGCCTGTTGCGGTGCTGCGGATCCCTCCCCCTCTGTACTGCTGTCCTAGCTCGGATTGCCACCTTCCCAGGTTGGGTCAGTGATTTCATCGTCCACCACCTCCTCTTCCACTTCCTCACTCTGGTCATCCTCTTGACTTGTTAACCTAACAAGTGTAACACCCCAGAGTCCTCTACCCCATTACTATCTCCTAAGAGTCTTTATACTGTCATCAGATATAATTTACATTATGTCTTCCACAAATTTGCATATAAAACCATGTTAAATGCAATTGTTCATGTAATCTGCCTGGTTACCAGTAGGTGGCAGCAACTCATTGGCAAGTACAGCTTAGTGTTTAGTGCATCTAAGCTGGAATGGTTTATTCCAGCTTAACTCCCCCTGTGTGTGGAGAAGTGGGCTGGTCCCACATCCTGTAGCATGGGTGGAGAAGGAAGTTAGAAGTAGTGTTCCAGCCACCCCTGTTGGGGAAGGCTGTGTGATAGTGTCTCATTTTATGCTGTATTTTAAATGCAGTTATGCTATGAGGATGGGCAAGAGCAACCGTAAGCTACTTCTGTGTTTTACATGATTAAGGGTCCATTCATATGTCCGCAATTTTGTTCCGCATTTTGCGGAATGGAATTGCGGACCCATTCATTCCTATGGAGCAGCCCGAAAAAAATAGAACATGTCCTATTCTTGTCCGCAATTGCGGACAAGAATAGGCATATTCTATAGTGCCGGCAATCTGCGGTCCGCAAAATGCGGAACTCACATTGCCGCTGTCCGTGTTTTGCGGATCCGCGGCTCCATGGATCCGCAAAACACGTTGCGGACGTGTGAATGGAGCCTAAAAGGGTTTTCTAAGATGATCAGACACCCAGGACCCCCGCCGATCAGCTGTTCGCGAAGGCAGCTTTGCCTAGGCCGTATGATGTCACGCTCATCGGTCACATGGCCTAAGCGCAGCTCAGCTCTATTGAAGTGAATGGGGATGAGCTGTAATACCAAGCACAGCCTCGATACAGTGTGCGGTGAGCAGATAGAAGTCTGCAGCGCTACTGTGCCTTCTCAAACAGCTGATTGGCTGGATGGGTCATCAGTTAAAAAATCTGGGAAAACCCGTTCAATTAAATAAAGTCCTACTTTTATATCGGAACTGGTGCAGTGCTGGATTATATGGATTGACTTACAGGTTTATGGGCCCCAATGAAGCGTTTAGAGTCCTTTAGGAAATATTTTTATATACAGATGTTGACAATATTACGTAACAGCTGCACGCCGGCGGGGAGGATCAGAACGGCAGCGGTGGAATGGTGGGCGATTCAACAAGTAGGTATTGCTTATTCTGTTATTTTACACCATCCTCTGCCTGTGCTCAAATTTCTGCCAGTATTGTGCATCCTATTTAATACATGTTTACATAAAGTCCACCGAGCAGGTGCTGCATCTCTCTGCCCTGGCTCATAGAGGGGGGTCTTTACCACCAGAGCGCCCTCCAAGACCTCCATATGCCCTAACAAGGCAAATGAAGAGAAGTCGTCCTAATGGCACAACCCCCTTTAGGCCGAATGCACACGGCCGTGTCCCGCGGCCGAGAGCAGTCCGTGGTATGCCGGGCTGGATTCCTGTTCAGAGCAGGAGCGCACGGCGTCATTGGTTGCTATGATCTATACGAGTGTATTACTGTACAGCAGCGGCGGCATGAAGCGCACGGCGTCATAGCAACCAATGAAACCGTGCGCTCCTGCTGTCAGCAGGAATCCAGGCCGGCATACCACGGACCGCTCTCGGCCGCGTGCATTCGGCCTAAACATATAAATGCCTCGTGCTTGGTAAACAGTCAGTGGTTTCCATGGTTGATACGTCTTCCACGATTGTCTTTTTTCTTAAAGTTTAGTTCTGTTTTTGATAAATAAATAATGTTTATAATATGACAGAATCATTTTCAGTATGTTATATTTCTATGGCAACCAGGACATCATGGCCGGGACTTTACACTCTGGGAATATCTTTAATTCTGAACATTTTGTAAAAATTAGTAACAACAAGAGATCATTTAGGGACAGAAACACAGAGAAGAAAATTACTAACAAATCTGTCTGCTGTATTTGGCCCATTGTCACGCCCGTTGTAGCCTCTCCTCAAGCAGCGCTGCTAGCGTCCAGTTACCAGGGCGACCAGGTCGGGTTTCTATATGCAGTCAGCCAATCAAAGGCCGCACTCGCAGATCCGGCGCACTGATATCATCGGTCATGTGACGCCAGATTTGTCATGTGACCAGGAAGCGTGGCCTATTTAAACAGGCAGCCTGCTGGCCACAGGTTGCCTGTGATTGGTATTTGCACCACGCTAGCCTGCTTCCCTTATCTACTGACCTATGTGATTCTGACCTCGGATAACCTTTACTCTTTCCGCCTGACCCGTTTGGATTTGACATGACTTCCTGGTCGCTGACTTCTGGCTACTTCTGGTTTCTGCCCTCAATTTCTGATTAGGTTCGGTTTGGATTTTACTGGTATTGTATTCGGCTTTATACCTTTCTGATTTTGCCTACTATTGTCTGTGCCATTCTGTCACTAGTATTTATTGTTTCCTTTACTGTTTGGACCCTGCACTTATTTGTCCTGTATGTTCTGCAGTGATGGGAGGGTGGATATAGAATTTGGCCCACACTGCCGCATCCTGGCCCCAGACTTCAGGTCACACTGTGCGTATCCTGAAATCTGGGGCCTTACAGCCACCTACTACATTATTTGTACACAGAGAGTTATCATCGTGTTATCTGTGGTGTTACATAGGACTGCAGGTGATATCCACTACATTATCTGTTAAAAGGGGCGTGGCCACAGGTTGGGGGGGGCGCCAGGGTCAGCGTCAGCTACGGGCAAATGCTGGAGCTCACTGCTCCTGAGGGGGCCCACTGAGCTGCTATGTGCACTTCCATCAATACAGATGTCAGCAGTCATTGCTGTCATTTCACTTACGCAGTACCCCTCTGGTGGGTCCTTTGAGTCACATGAGGCCGGCTGCTGCAGAGCTTCAGACACGCCCCCTCTTCACTGAGCAGCAGGTTACCTTACCAGCTTCAGACACGCAGAGTTTGTCAGTGAGTCTGCACTGTGACTGTCTCTTCTCTGTGGGAAAGGGGGGAAGGGGATGCAGCTTCATGCATTTTAGTTGTTTACTGCAACATCAAGCAGTTTGCCTCCATGGCACCTGCCCCCCCCCTTCATATCCTGTCCTATCTCATCCTCATGGATCCCCTTCTGTCTCCTATCCTCTCTCATGTATCCAGAGCTCCTGTTCCACCCTCCTATCTCCTGTTGCTGCCCTGCTCAGACCTCCTGCCCCTACTTCTTGTATGAATCCCCCTCGTAGCCCCTTCCACCTACTTGCTGTGTTCACCCCTCCTGTCCATCCAGGGCCCCGGGCCCCTGTCTTACTCCTCTGCCTCTCATTATGGTGGCGTCTGAACCGCATTCACTATATGGACCTTCTAACGTCACAGGGTCATGTGACTGTGCCCCCCACCCTGTACTGTGCCACCCACCCTGTACTGTGCCCCTCACCCCGTACTGTGCCCCCTTATACCCTGCATTGTGCCCTCTTACCACACCCTGTACAATGCCCTCTTATACCCTTTTATCCGGTCACTGCACAGAGGTGTTATCCGGTCAATGTATGGCAGTGGTATCTAATAACTGGATGGTCATAACTGTATCCCTTTCCCTGCCCAGGTTATCCTTTTTTAGACCTGGCATGAGCGGGAAAATGATGCAGATTGCGGTGCTAAGGACCTTTGCGTCACAATCTGTTTCAGAAATACGCCTAATATAGACATATTTCTATATAATAAATGACCACCTAATTGTATTATTATTCGGGGGTAGGGCTAATATCTTTATAGTATATAGATTCTAGTGTATTTTACTGTGCCCTGTATTTCCGAGTAGATAAATGATCCTTGGGAGACACAGTCCTCACCCCTGACCACTAGGACCAGGTAGCGCTCTGTCAGTTTATGGCGGCCTCCCCTCTCCTCCACATTGCTGCGCTGTGTACTAGTGCTTATTCTGACACTAGGGCTGGGTACACATCCTATTTTTGCATACCAAAAATGTATGGGTTAACAGATGCCTCAGACTGATGCCGTACAGTGGCGTCCGTTCACCATACAGTTCCATTGTAAAAAAAACATATGCGTTAACGTATGCATTTTTTTACTGGACTCTGCAGGATACAAAAACGTGGAGTGCTGCACATTTATATACATCAAACCGATAGGAGAAATGTGATGTAAACCCACTGGGGAAGGGGGGGGGGCGGGAGGCATACAAAAATATTCTGTGGGGCCCAGTCAGTTCTAGCTACATCACCGGCCCAACGGTGACATCATGACGTGTGTCTCACTGCTGTAGTGGGCCAGAGGAGAGAAGGAGCGCAGGGAGCTGCTGTTAGTGAATGACAGGACCGCCGGCTCCCCTACGCTCCCGCAATGATAGGTATGTGAGGGGGCCACTGGGGGGTTCATTACACTGTGAGGGCCCCTTACACAGTATAATGACCCCCAGTGCCCTCCATTTAGTATAATGATCTCCAATGACCCTTCATTCAGTGTGATGACCACCAGAGCCCCCATTCAATATAATGACCCCAGTGACCACCATACAGTATAATGACCCCCAGTGCCCCCTGCATACAGTATAACCCCCAGTGTGGGGGCCACTGGGGGTCTATTCTGAATGGGGGGGCGACTGGGGGTTATTATTCTGAATGGAGGGCCACTGTGGGGTCATTATACTGTGTTTGGGGGCATTGGAAGGTATTATACTGTGTGAAGGGCCACTAGTGGTCATTATACTGTATAGGGGCCACTGGTGGGGGCCACTGGAGGGACATGTAAATGTATAAAAATGCCCCAAGGGGACCCACTGGAATTTATTGCCCAAGGGCCAACATGAACCTGGAGGGGGCCCTGGGGGGGAGGGGGGAGCAATACTTGGCTTGCCCCGGGTGCTGGCAACTCACACTACGCCACTGCCCCCCCCCCCAATACTTTAAAAAAATTGTACCCCCTCACAGTAGCATTGCCCTCATTGTACAACCTTCACAGTAGTTTTGTACAGATGTGTGCCCCCTCACAGTAGTTATGCCCACATTGTGCCCTCTCACAGTAGTTATGCCCACATTGTGCCCTCCAAGTCTTCAAGATATTTGAATGTTTATTCCCACCAAACAAGCGATGTTTCGACTCTGAGTCTGATTAAGTTTTCACCCCCCAGTAGAAGAGGAGATAATCCCAACTAAGACTGGGCCCCCTCTTGCCCAGGGCCCCATAGCAGTCGCATGGTCTGTCGCTATGGTAGTTACGCCCCTGATCATGGAAGCTCTGATACAATCATTGTTCATGAACTTTGTGCCTACTTTTATATGTGTCTCAATGATGTAGAGATGTAGCAGAGCTAAAAAGCAGAGCTGTTTACATTAAAAGGCGTTGTGCAGGCTATTTATATTGAGGACCTATCATCAGAATACACCTATGCCCAGCACCCACCTCGATCAGCTGTTTGAAGGGGAGGCGGTGCTCTGCGCGGGCGCTGCTTCTTGTTTATTACAATGCCCATCATCGGCATTGTAATGACAAGTAGTCGCTACATTCACTTGAACGGAGCAAGTAGTTGTAATTACACTGCTCCACCGCATGTAGTGTAATAAACAGAAAGCAGCACTCGCATGGAGCGCTGCCTCCTCTTCAAACAGCTGATCTGTAGGATAGCTCATCAATATCTGATTGGCAGGAGTCCGGCACCCAGCACCCCCGCCGATCAGATATTGACGACCTATCCTGACGATAAGTCATCAATATAAATGGCCTGAACAACCGCTTTAAGTAAACAATGGCAATAAAATATTAATTGACTTTTTCAATGCCTTTTGTCACAAGATAACCATGTGGCGTGTGTTATCACAGCTTCTTTTAGTTCTGTGTAAAAGAGCAGAAGGGCACACGAGACCAAGGTTAGATAACATACAGTCACATGATTGTAGCATCATATACAACCCTTTCACGATAACTAAATGCAAATCACCCCCTACAAAAGTGTAATATATGCTACTTATATGAGACAATAGCCAAATAGCAATGTCTGGTATAGTCTAGAAAGTTACATGATAATAATCTAGAATTTAATAATTTCCATTATGAACAAATTAAATACTTACATTGTGACCATGTAAGATGAGGCGCGAATAATAACAATCACCAGGACGATTATGGTTAAGAGTAGGGACATCAGAGATACCTACAAGGGAGCAACAACAATGTACAGTCAATCTATCGATATTAAATTCATATTTATATCTAATGGATTAATGTAATCAAATTATACTTCCTATTAAAGATACCTGGGGGGGGGGGGGGGGGGGTCATTCATTAAGACCCTGCGCTGGCTGTTCTGCCCAGCAGTGTTAAAGAAAATGCTTCTATTTCACGTCTCCTATTTCGGTGGTGATTAGTTTGGTTATTTATAGGCTATATCACCATCTAGCGGTCTTAAAAATGTACTACACTTTGTTTTTCTGTTAATAAAGATTATTGTATTGTGGGAGGTGCAAAGCATTGTGGGACTGAAATGCATCCTGGGAGAGAGAAGCCTAGTCTCCAGTCATCAAGGACACACCAGCTGAGCTGCATATCTCCTTCTTAAAAGCATATCTGGTGAGAAATCTACCTCTGTCTTAGGGACACTGTGTTATGCAGAGCTGTTCGGTCAGTTGTATTGTTACTCAGGGAAGTTTACTGCGTTAGCTAGCCATGAAGTCTTATGTACAGGCAGACATTTTACCACGTGCTTCAGTGTTATATACTTATTCATGTTATTTGTGTTCTTATAGTTTTACCTCAAATACTCCTGTTTTACTAATAAACAAGTTAGACTACAAAGAACAGTCCTCTTATTTGGAAGACAGGAATGGTTTATGCTGAATGTAAGACTGCACACTGTGTGAACGTGTATGAAGACAGAAAACTGGCGGTGGATCCGCCAAGGTTATGTAGAGGCATCGCCGCTTCTAAATCTACACCAGCTTTCTTGCTTACGTAGTTTCAGACCACTTTCTACATCTAAAACAGGCATAGAAAATTATAAATGAGACGGGCTCCTTTCCCCACCATGCCCACTTTTGTAGACCTGGCTTGTCACAGAAAATTTGCAGATTGCAGCGCAAAGAACCTTAGTGCTCAAATGGGTTATCTGGGCTAAAGATATTGATGAGCTATCCTCAGCATTCGCCACTACACAGTGTACAGATCCATCTGCCTCCAGCTCTGTGCACTGGACCGCAGCAGCCTGAAACAGCTGATCAGCAGGTAAGGGGTGCCTAGTGTCGGACCACCACCGATCTGATATTGATGACCTATCCTGAGGATACAGTAGGTCAGGTAAGGGGTGCCTAGTGTTGGACCACCACCAATCTGATATTGATGACCTATCCTGAGGTCAGGTAAGGGGTGCCTAGTGTCGGACCACCACCTATCTGATATTGATGACCTATCCTGAGGATACAGTAGGTCAGGTAAGGAGTGCTTACTGTCGGACCACCACCGATCTGATATTGATGACCTATCCTGAGGATACAGTAGGTCAGGTAAGGAGTGCCTAGTGTCGGACCACCACCGATCTGATATTGATGACCTATCCTGAGGATACAGTAGGTCAGGTAAGGGGTGCCTAGTGTCGGACCACCACCGATCTGATATTGATGACCTATCCTGAGGATACAGTAGGTCAGGTAAGGGGTGCCTAGTGTCGGACCACCACCGATCTGATATTGATGACCTATCCTGAGGATACAGTAGGTCAGGTAAGGGGTGCCTAGTGTCGGACCAACACCGATCTGATATTGATGACCTATCCTGAGGATACAGTAGATCAGGTAAGGGGTGCCTAGTGTCGAACCACCACCGATCTGATATTGATGACCTATCCTGAGGATACAGTAGGTCAGGTAAGGAGTGCCTAGTGTCGGACCACCACCGATCTGATATTGATGACCTATCCTGAGGATACAGTAGGTCAGGTAAGGGGTGCCTAGTGTCGGACCACCACCGATCTGATATTGATGACCTATCTTGAGGATACAGTAGGTCATCAATATTAGTAGCCAAAAGAATGCTTTTAAGTGCATTAACAAAAATTCTTTCTATACTTGAAATAAAGAGCATTGGTTAAAGGGATTGTCCACTTTAAACAAATCCGTTTAGTTACCCCCAGTGCTATACCAATCACAGCATTTGACCTCTAGCACTGAGCTGTGAATTGTGGAGGGAACCTGTTAGCAAGTGTTTCAATTCCCTGCAGCGCCACCAGAGGCAAAATGAAGTATTACACAGACTAGTAAAATCAATAGTCTGTCTGCATTAGTGCATAGACGTGCCAGGTCCTCCAGACAGAAAGAGATGCACTGATTATTAATTAAGGGGCACATTTATTAAGACCAGCATTTTAGATGCCGTTCTTAATAAACCCCTATACCAGCCGGCCTCTTCATAACTTTGGCCGCTTCTAAATGTAAAACAGCTTCCGAGTTGTCTTACATTTAGACCTTTTAGATCATTTTGACCTTTTCTGGTAAATAAGAAAGGCCTGCCGGCCCGTCCCCTTCCTCGCCCCCACTTTTAGACCTGGCGTGAGCAGTAAAAAGTCGCAGATTGCAGCACAACTAACCATTGCTCCACAATCTGTGCCTGACATAGGCGTGGTTCGGCCTCATAAATGACCTCCTAAGTCTTTATCTGAGAACCTCTTCTGTTTCGGATCTCCATATTAAAGTGTCATTAATGGATATATACAGAAACACACACCAACGTTAATGTTAGCATCAGCCAAATGATAGTATTATTATTATTATTTATGGTCTGTTCTGGGCAGAGACGTCCCTATATGTGGTAACAGAGCACTGTCGGGCAACTTTATTAAAGGGATATGAGCAAACAGCTCTAATAAGAGCTATCCCAGGGATCTCAACTCTCCCGGAGGTTCAGGGACTCTCCCGCTATTAGATAGCGGCTCCCTGACACCAGCATGTGAAACAATATATCCTGGAAAGGTTTATCTCAGTCAGATAGCAGAGCAGAGAGATAAGAGAAGTGACAGGACACAGAGTTTAGATTACAGGTTGAATTAACCCTTTAGGGTCAAATTGGCTTCTCAAGGAGATATATATGTTAAAGGCATCTCTCCTTCTGTCTCATTCAGTAGCTCTAGAACTATTGAGAGAGATGTATTTTTTTTTAAATACATTTACACATTTAACCCTCCATTTTAATTATATTATTTACCCCAGTGAAAAATTCACACCCCTTGGATGCTTTAATCATATATATAAATATGATAATTTGGGGCAGGGTAATGAGCCCAGTCCTCCACACCATAGAGCAAAGTGTGCAGATACTTCATATTTTTGGAAAATGTAATAAAAAGTTTGTGGGGGAAAAAAAAAAAACAACTCCCTGAAATGAGAAGTGCACCTCCCTGAAATGAGTTTTTGCAGGTTGGGATGTCTGCTATCCATAAAGACTTAGAACAAGGGTCATAATGCTGACTGAAGAAGGAAGCTTTGTTTCTATACTGTACCTTTCCCAGTCTTTGCATGTTACGGTATAATGCTATAGGAAGAGTAATGACGATTGTGGTGCTCAGGATAGCAAAATGGCGGTCAGCAAGTATGCTTCCTGGAGTAACTGCATGGAAACAGAAATGAAGACACGTTTTATACTATGTAACATACAGGTTCATTTTCTTTATATTTTGATCTATCTGTCTGCAATCTGCGGTATATAAAATTAAAATGCAAAAGATAGCGACTGATGGACCGTATGCAGTGAGCTTATATTACTTATCCAACGGCTCCAGTGTTAAGCTGAAACTTTTAAACCATTTTAGATGAATAAAAGAACTTTATTTTTTCTCTATTCTTGGAAAGTAGTGTTGATCGCGAATATTCTAATCGCAAATTTTTATCGCGAATATCGACACTTCGAGAATTCGCGGAGATGTAGAATCTAGTGCCATATATTCGTAATCGCGAATATTCTCGCTTTTTTTTCCCATCAGTAACCTCCCTTCTTGCTTGTCGGCCAATGAGAAGTCTGCAATATCTTTGAGCTTAGCAACATCCCTAGCAACCAATAGGAAAGTTGCCTACCCCTTACTATATAAGAACCTCCCCAGCAGCCATTTTCTGCAGTTTTTTGCAGTTCTGAGAGACAGCGGTGACATTGCTGTGCTCTGTGCTTTCATCTGGATCCTATTCCTTATCCATTTACATTCGATAGTTAGTTAGTTTATATATATAATACAGAGAGTTAGTGGGAGATAGTCAGTGTAGGTTATATCCTGATATAGTGTAGCTGTTCCAGTGCAGGGTGTTAGGTAGTGTGATAGGGATTACTGTTTCTCTGCTGTCCATACATACATGCTACAGACATAGCGCTGTGATGTCACAACAATACTTGCTGCACCAATCAGCAATATCTACTCAGACCTGATAAAATGTGAAGTCGCATGTATTGCGGAAAGAATATGCGCATCATTAGTGCCGATTTGCGCAATTGCGGAAATAATGACCACATCACGAATTCTAGAATTTGCAAATTTATTGCGAATATTATGCGAAAAATTCACAAAATATTGCAAAAACGAATATTGCCTATGCCGCTCATTACTATTGGAGATTGCGTCTGTTTTGTTTTTTATCTATCTTACTGTATATGTATTTATTATTATTATTAATAATTTTATTATCATCATTATCATCTGTGTATTAATCTAATATCTGTACTTTAATTATGTTATTTAGTCACAGTAACAAAACATTAAAAGAGTTGTGTCACAAAACATATTCTACATTTTTCAAACCACCAGCACCTGGATCTTGATACTTTTGTAATTGCATGTGACTAAAAATTTAGCTGAGGCTACTTTCACACTGGTGTTTCTGGGTCCCCCTGTGAGATCCGTTTCAGGGCTCTCACAAGCGGCCCAAAACGGATCAGTTCAGCCCCAATGCATTCTGAATGGATAAGGATCCGCTCAGAAAGCATCAGTTTGCCTCCGTTCAGCCTCCATTCCGCTCTGGAGGCGGACACCAAAGCGCTGCTTGCAGCGTTTTGATGTCCGTCTGACGATGCGGAGCCAAACGGATCCGTCCTGACACACAATGTAAGTCAATGGGGACGGATCCGTTTACATTGACACAAATATGGTGCAATTGTAAACGGATCCGTCCCCAATTGACTTTAAATGTAAGTCAGGACGGATCCGTTTGACTTACACTTAGACTTAGATTTTTTTTGGGACAGAATAATGCAGACGGATCCGTTCTGAACGGATACAAGCGTTTGCATTATAGGTGCGGATCCGTCTGTGCAGATACCAGACGGATCCGCACCTAACGCAGGTGTGAAAGTAGCCTTAGCCACTGAGTTATTCAATAAACTGTATCTGTATAGCGCCACCTGCTGTCTGTTCTTTGTCGGGTTGAACATGCTCAGTTTAAATCTTCAACTGCCACCAGCCTTATGTTCTGTTAGAAGCTGTGGCAGTTACAGGGAAAGAGCTGCAGCAGAAAGGGCACACCCCTGAGCTGCCAGGCTGAAGAGAATCTGGCAGAGCAATTGGAGCAGTGAATGTGGAGATCCCTGGATCCATGTGAGGTACAGGGCTGGTTCTAGCTTTGTTAGAGAGATATTGTCATGTACTATATGATGTCTGATTTTCATTTTTTACACCAATCATGGCATAACCCCCTTTAAGGGACTATTACAAGGGTCAATGTCAGGCCAATAACACGTGACAATCAGTGATATACATTGATATCATTTAAAGGGCCTTTCACATGACGAATATGATGAATGTATTCGTCATATTCCTCAAATGAAGATAACAAAGTATTCTCCATCTTCGTTTTAGCTCCATATTCGTCAACTTCGTTAATTCTAGCAATCAAATAGGAAGGTTGACTATAGAGACAGCTGTGTTTAATTCGCTATGCGATTATATTATTTTGCTTTTTTTAAAAATAAATAGAATAATTTTAATAATTATCAAGTATTATAATTATTCTATTTATTAAAAAAAAAAGAAAAGTAATATAATCTCATAGCGAAATAAACACAGCTGTCTCTATAGTCAACCTTCCTATTTGATTGCTAGAATTAACGAAGTTGACGAATATGGAGCTAAAACGAAGATGGAGAATACTTTGTTATCTTCGTTTTGAAGAATATGACGAATACATTCGTCATATTCGTTAATTCTACCAAGCCAACCATAGTAAACCAGGTCCAAGTTGAAATCGCAATGCGATTAATTCAAGTTGTACTGATCGCATTTTGATTACAACTTAGCACTGCTATATTCAATATTAGGCTAGAATTAACGAATATGGAATATAGCAGTGCTAAGTTGTAATCGCAATTCGATTATTATAACTTGAATTAATCGAATTGCGATTTCAACGTAATTCTCACATCCGACAGTACATTCTAGTATGGAGGCATTTCGATGGTGATGGGGACGCTCCATGAGCACGGAAGTCGGCAGAAGCGGCAACGGTCACTGACTGGAGCAGCCAGGAAGCCAGGAATCCTCAGGACAGCTAAGAACTACTTTTGGGAAGTGGGGAAAAAAACAAAAACGAATATTCGAAATATCGAATTTATAGCACTATATTCGAAATATACGCGAAATAGCGAAGTGCCGATATTCGCCCAAAAAATTAGATATTCGAATATTCGTGCTCAACACTATTGCTGATTAATCACTCACTGAATCCCTGGTCCATGTAAAAGGACCTTAGGAGTATGTGCACATGAGATGGGAATGGAAGTGGGAAGCAAATAATTGCACTTTTCTCTGTGTTTTTTCTGCTTTTGAGGTAATGGTTTTCACAAACAGAGGCAAAAATGTGTATTTGCTTGCACTTTTGTTGCAGTGTAAGGCTACTTTCACACTAGCGTTCGGGGCTCCGCTTGTGAGCTCCGTTTGAAGGCTCTCACAAGCGGCCCCGAACGGATCCGTCCAGCCCTGATGCATTCTCAATAGATGCGGATCCGCTCAGAATGCATCAGACTGGCAGCGTTCAGCCTCCGCTCCGCTCAGCAGGCGGACCCCTGAACGCAGCTTGCAGCGTTCGGGTGTCCGCCTGGCCGTGCGGAGGCAAACGGATCCGTCCAGACTTACAATGTAAGTCAATGGGGACGGATCCGTTTGAAGATGACACAGTATGGCTCAATTTTCAAACGGATCCGTCCCCCATTGACTTTCAATGTAAAGTCAAAACGGATCCGTTTGCATTATCATGAACAAAAAAAAAAAAAAAAAAAAATATATATTTTTTTTTTTTTTGTTCATGGTTATGCAAACGGATCCGTTCTGAACGGATGCAAGCGTTTGCATTATAGGAGCGGATCCGTCTGTGCAGATACCAGACGGATCCGCTCCTAACGCAAGTGTGAAAGTAGCCTTATAAAGGTGTGATTCTCTCTTCTGCACAATCACTGCTCTGTGTACCCTTACTGTGACTTTCCTCCATATTACTGTACTGTATATACAATATCAAGGGATTTATTTTGGGCTGTATTCACATTTTGTTGTGTTTTTTATTTTGTTAAAGAGGACCTGTCACCTCTCCTGACATTCCTGTTATAATGGCTTCATACGTTCTCCATGTAATAACAATTCTGGAACATCTATTCTTATGACTCTATGTTGTGCCATTCCTGTATTATTTCTACTAGAAGTTATGAATGAATTGCCAGCAGTCTGCAGTAAGGGTACAGAGGGGCGGTAACCAGTTAGGGGTGTGTCCCTGCACAGTCTCACTCTATCCAATCAGTGCTTCCATTGTCAGACTGTGCAGGTACACACTCCTAACTGGTTACCTCCCCTCTGTACCCTTACTGCAGACTGCTAGCAATTCATTCATAACTAGTGTTGATCGTGAATATTTTAATCGTGAATTTTTATCACAAATATTGGCATTTGCGAATATCTAGAATATAGTGCTATATCTTCGTATATTCTAGATTTTTTTTCATCAGTACCCATGATCCCTCACTGCTTCTTGCTTGTGGGCCAATGAGAAGGCTGCAATATCTTTGACTTTAGGAGTAGTGCTGATCGTGAATTTTTCAAATTCGCGAATATATGACGAATATTCACCCAAACATTTGCGAAATATCGCAAATTCGAATATTGCCCCTGACGCTCAGCACTGTTCATAACTTCTAGTATAAATAATAAAGGAATGGTACAACAAACAGACATAAGAATAGATGTTCCAGAATTGTTGTTACAGGGGGATTGCACGAAGCTATTAAAACAGACATGTCAGGAGAGGTGAAAGGTCCTCTTTAAGCTTTTTTTGTATAATTTACTCAAATGTTTTACTGTAATTTCTAGAAACACATAAAAAAACATAAAAAGTTGTGACAAAAATGTCAGATGTGAGCACAGTCCTGGAAAAGCAAGTATATTCCTCTGCTTCTTCTTCGGACCGCAAGCGATCTGCCCATATAAACCACTATCAATGAGTACAAACGACACGGCAGAGACAATGTTATTACGTGAGTTTGCAACCATTCGAGACACTACTGAAGGAAACTCACCTCCTGGGATTCGTTGAAATATTTTTGGTAAAATGTCTCCTGTGATGATATTGTAGCTGATCATTGCTGGAAGATATTAAAACTTCAGTCAGTCACAACGTTTTTTATTTTTAAGCCATACAATTATGATCCATAAATGTCTATTCGTGCTCTGCACCAGTCTCTTGACTCCCATGGGTCAGCAGTCACTTGAACAGAGAGGACTCCAGATGGGAGCGGCCTGGTGGTTCCCCTGCAGCAGAGTCCAGATCCCTGTACAGGATTTAAAGGGTGAAAACCAGGGGGCCGCTTTGATAATCCCTGTAGGAGTAGCCTCAATTCAAATCTGATCAGGAATACCTTTGGTGTCACCAGTCAGCAGGATCAACCCTATTAAAGCAGGGGTCAGCAACCTCTATCACTCAAGCTGCTGTTAAAATACAACTCCTAGCATGCGGCATTCGCTTCTACGGGAGTTTCGAGAAAGCTAAGCAAGTGTGCATGTTGAGAATTGTAGTTTTGCAACAGCTTGAGTGTCGGGGTTGCTGAACCCTGAAGTAGACATGTTGTCTGGAAGGGTTGATCCTGCTGATTACAATGATACCTGTCTTGTTAAAAAAATCAGTTGTGGATTCCGAATAAAAAATACTTTTATCCTTTATGTAAATTAGTTCATGAAGGGGGCGGGGATAGCACTAAAAAGCTGCTGAGCGATAAGGGGAAAGGCTCTGCTCTTTAGTGCACTAAAACCCTCATTTATGTAATGAACTAGCAGAAGGACCCGGCTTCACTCGGGTATATTTCATCTATTTCATATAATGTTTCTGTGTGTTGTTAAAAGATATCGACAGTATCCCCCTTAGCACTGACCCCCCCACAGTGCCCCACCACTTTAAAATGGGACCTCCACAGCAGTGATGGCCAGTTCGCAGTGTTCGCCAGCGAACACATGCGGGCTGCCATCTTTAGTAAGGTAGACTCACCCGTCCGGTGATGCACAGATAAGCCCTTACCTGTGCCTGTGCCGGGAGCCGGTCTGAAATGAAATGCAGTCACCGGGAGCAGGCAGTTCTGAGAACAGCCGCCAGGGGCCTTCATCGGGTTGTTCTCGGAACTGCCTGCTCCCGGTGACTGCATTTCATTTCAGACCGGCTCCCGCCACAGGTAAGGGCTTACCTGTGCATCGCCAGACGGGTGATTCTACCTTACTAAAGATGGCGGCCCGCATGTGTTCGCTGGCGAACTGGCCATTACTGCTCCACAGCAGCCCATCCCCTTAACTTTGACCTTCACAGCAGCCTGCCCCTTTAACAGTGAGTTTCACAGCACCCCACTCCCTTGACATTGACCTCCTAAGGGGCCCGCCCCCTTAACAGTGACCTCTACAGTACCCCGCTGCCTTAACAGTGACCACTACAGCAGTTGCCCCTTTAATAGTGGCCCCTGCCCCTTAACAGTAACATCCACAGTGAACGCCTCTTTAACAGTCATCTCCACAGTGCCCGCCCCTTTAATGCTAGGGCTACACGACGACATGTGTTGCGCGACATTTTGTCAGAACTATTTTTATAATGATAGGCTATGGTGTTGCATTGCGACATGTGACATGCTGCGACTGCGACACGATAGTCGGAAAAAATTCATCCAAGATGGATTTTTCTGCGACTGTCGTGTCGCAGTCGCAGTATGTCACATGTCGTGCGACACATGTAGTAGTGTAGTCGCGCGACACATGTCGTCGTGTAGCCCTAGCCTAAAGCTGACCTACAGCAGTAAAGAAAAATGGCTGGGTTGTTATGGAAACCTGGAGTAAAACTGTGTGTATGTGGAGACTAAGGACCTGCGAGCTTCTATTGGCTGATAAGGGACATGTGACCGTGTGTATGGCAGTTGGGATATAAAGAGAAAGACTTGCAGGTTTGAATTGGCTAATGCAGGTCATTTTTTGGGAACATCTCAGGAACGGTACGTCCTATAGACACCTAAAACCTTCCTGGACACCTGATGTACCTGTGTGCCAAATTTGGTGAAGATCGGTCCAGTCGTTTGGTCACGCATAAATAACAGACAGACAGACGTCGGGTCAGGCAGAAACTCATTGTATAGCGGCATGTTACCTCCACAGTATTCTTTCCCAGATAGTAAGTGATATGTGCACCAAGTTTAGTAAAAATGAATCGATGAGTTACAGAGCAATATGTGTGCAGCAAAAACAGTTGGAGCATACAAACTCCATGCAGCTGCTGTGTAGGGGCGTATGACCCCCACAACATTTCTTTCCAAGGGATGTGTATAGCAAGTTTCATTGAAATCAATGGTTGCGTTTTTGAGTGATAGCGGAACATACATACATACATACATATATACAGTACAGACCAAAAGTT
This sequence comes from Bufo bufo, assembly GCF_905171765.1. Classification (NCBI taxonomy): domain Eukaryota; kingdom Metazoa; phylum Chordata; class Amphibia; order Anura; family Bufonidae; genus Bufo; species Bufo bufo. The sequence continues at coordinate 193,671,604 of NC_053395.1, read as the reverse complement.
TGGACACACCTTCTCATTCAAAGAGTTTTCTTTATTTTCATGACTATGAAGGCATCAAAACTATGAATTAACACATGTGGAATTATATACATAACAAACAAGTGTGAAACAACTGAAAATATGTCATATTCTAGGTTCTTCAAAGTAGCCACCTTTTGCTTTGATTACTGCTTTGCACACTCTTGGCATTCTCTTGATGAGCTTCAAGAGGTAGTCCCCTGAAATGGTTTTCACTTCACAGGTGTGCCCTGTCAGGTTTAATAAGTGGGATTTCTTGCCTTATAAATGGGGTTGGGACCATCAGTTGCGTTGAGGAGAAGTCAGGTGGATACACAGCTGATAGTCCTACTGAATAGACTGTTAGAATTTGTATTATGGCAAGAAAAAAGCAGCTAAGTAAAGAAAAACGAGTGGCCATCATTACTTTAAGAAATGAAGGTCAGTCAGTCAGCCGAAAAATTGGGAAAACTTTGAAAGTAAGGGCTATTTGACCATGAAGGAGAGTGATGGGGTGCTGCGCCAGATGACCTGGCCTCCACAGTCACCGGACCTGAACCCAATCGAGATGGTTTGGGGTGAGCTGGACCGCAGAGTGAAGGCAAAAGGGCCAACAAGTGCTAAGCATCTCTGGGAACTCCTTCAAGACTGTTGGAAGACCATTTCAGGGGACTACCTCTTGAAGCTCATCAAGAGAATGCCAAGAGTGTGCAAAGCAGTAATCCAAGCAAAAGGTGGCTACTTTGAAGAACCTAGAATATGACATATTTTCAGTTGTTTCACACTTGTTTGTTATGTATATAATTCCACATGTGTTAATTCATAGTTTTGATGCCTTCATAGTCATGAAAATAAAGAAAACTCTTTGAATGAGAAGATGTGTCAAAACTTTTGGTCTGTACTGTATATACGTCCTTTTTTTATACATATAGAAGATATATATATATTGTAGGGATTCGCTCTGGTAGGCAGGGTAAGCGGATGCAGTACAGAGGCAAAAAACAGTTTGAAAAGCAAAATTTCAGTGTTTATTCACACATAAGGTATAGCACAAAACGCAAGTCACTTTGCAGTCTTGGTGTCTGTTCACACACACGAAAAGTTCATAAAGCAAGAAAGTCACCTTATCTCCTGGCTGTTAGTTCACACCCTGCTGGCCGTTCTGCCTCGTCAAGTCCCTAAGCAGGCTTAAGGAGGCCTGTGTCCCCTACACCCGGGTCTCAGCCCTCCAACTCGGCACAAGCCTCAGATCCCAACACAGAGAGATTCCCTCTGCTGATCGGATATTCGTAAAATACACATAATTTAGCTAATATAGTGCTATAATATTTTTTTATAGTCAAATTTTTTTGTCTCTTCTGAACTCTATTTTTGGAAAAAATTGACACTATAAAAAAAAATATACTACAGCATTATATTAGCTAAAATGCAGTCTATATTTGTATATTACGAATATAGCAATATAGCGAATATTCGTAATATACACATATAGACTGCAATTTATCTAATATAGTGCTGTACATAAAGAGGAAAATTATAAATCAGTAATGAGAATCGTTACTGATTTATAATTTCCCTCTTTATGTAGGATAGTTTATGTTATGCGACAAATGGACAATTACATATGCGAGTGAATCGGGTCGCATAAGGGCTGTATGCTATTGGGTTGGCTTGGTCGAATAGACGAAGATAGAGAATATAGCGCTATATTCGACAATTCTACCAAGCCAACCCATCAGTGATAGTAGTAATTTTTACTATCACAAAATTTGTGATCCTAAATTACTAGCACTAATTTAGTGATATTAAAGTAAATTACTAATATGACTAATGGGTTCAGATGGAAAAAAATATTTTAATATATTCAAAATATTCGCGAAATTACGAAGTTGTAATATTCGTACGAATATTTCGCTATTCGAATATTCGCGCTCATCCCTAGAGGCAATATGGATAATAACAATACATTAGTAAGTGCCTTGTATTCACTTTCTCTATGGGATAAATGCCATTTTCAGAAGTCAGACGACCCCTTCAAAGAATCTTAAAATAAAAATCTTCATCAGCCATTTATCTTAATATGTCATATTTTATTAAGGACCCCAGAAGAATTAAAAAAAATACCAAAATTGGGTAAATGCTGAATAATCCTGATAAAATAAGAATTATTACTATTATTATTATAATAGAAATTGGTAGAAATGAAATTAGCCATCTTTATTTTTTGCTAGTTCAAATGATATCAGTAAAAATAATCCTACCGGCAAAGGGATATAAAAACTGCAGCAATGACACCAGCAGATATCCAGGAAATCCAAACGTCCTGCTGACAAGAGCTTGATATGTGCTAGTGCCAGACATCTCGCCTGCCTTAATCAGCAGTATCATGGAGTAATCTGCAAAACAGATGGCGAAGCGCAATCTGTTACATAAATTCACTGAAGCTGAATTACAAGAAATACAAACATCTCAGCCCCACAGCAGTCACTGCATTATACTATTCTACTGGTTAAAGGGATTGTCCAGGTCCTCTCCCCATGTTTGCATGGATTTTCTTCGGGTACTCCCGTTTCCTCCCACAGTCCAAAGACATACTGATAGGGAACTTAGATTGTCAGCCCCATTGGGGACAGAGTGATGCCAATGTCTGTAAAGCGCTGAGGAGTATGTCAGCAATATATAAGGGAGTATAATAATAAGTTAATGGAGCGGGTAAGCCATCAATTTGAAAATAAGAAAGTTGGGGTCAGAGGGATCTAGGGAGACCTCTAGTGGTCAATTTCCAAACTGTTTTGAAATAAAATACGCTGTATATTGTATAGAAAAGGGCAGCGTTTTCTAGAGTCTATTGTATTTTTTCATACAACTTGCTTTTTTTGCTAGTTCTATACAAACATCGTAAGCATGTGTAATGGTGATGGTGCTGACCTGTCACAATTAAGGACACGGTGGCTCACAGGCTAGCACTATTGCTTTGCAAAACTGAGATACAGGCTCCTAATCTAACCGAACCGACAGACCAACAACTGCAGGAAGTTTGCATTTTCTCCCGTACGCATTTGTAGGTTTTATCAAAGTACCCAGGTCTGCTCACATTACCAGTAGAGAAGAGCCCGGTGGGATATTTGCTCTGGATACTATGTGCTAGGGGACAAACGAGGACAGGACCTGGTGTGAACAATTACACTGCGTACAGCGCTGCATAATATGTTGGTGCTATATTAAAAAGATTTTAAAAAATTGTTAAAATAATTAACATGGCGCAATATTGCACACATGAGTGTTGGAATCCAAGGATAAGACATGTCACCCAAATTCTGGAATGTGCATTCTTCATATCAGAGGTGCAGAGGTAGCAGTGGAGGCCAAGCCCTGGTTCCTGGAGGGGTCTGCACACCCATCTGCCACATAGGAAAGCACCTACATAATAAATGGCGCTTGGTAGGTGGTGTCCCTCTTATACATTGTGGTCCAAGAGTTAAAGTTACACCTCTGCTTTATATGATGATCACATGATATGGCACCCATAGGTTTCTACAGGCCCTTACTGTACCTCTGCATGCTGAAGGTTTGTGTTTTTTTCAATATTTTTTTTTACTTTATTATTATTATTTTTATTATTATTATTATTATTATTTTAATTATTTATAATTTTTTCTTTGTTTATTTATTTGTTCCTTTTTAACTTGAGATTGAACAGCCATTAATTAAAACCCTTTCAACAGGCTTCATCCTTCTTTGTTCCTGTCCCCTTGTCTCCTCTGTTTGCACCCTGGGGGCTAACACATGGAAAGTAAACCGGGATCTGTTCCTCTAACTCGTTTATTAGAGCGGCATCATTTCTCTGAGAGATGTTTGTGCAGCAAGATCGCCCCAGAGCAAAACTCGCCCTGAGATAAGCAGCGGGTAACATCTATCCTAATTTAGGGGAAGTGACAGCATGGCAATCAGGAGGAAGAATATCACCAGAGCATGCCGAGGGTGTTCTATTGGAAGTTAATTCTGGGGATAACACTGTTAACATGCTTGATTTTAAAAGGATTTTCTGGCCTACAGATAGGATAGGTCATCATTATCAGATTGATGGGGGTCGACACCCAGGACCCCCCCACCTATCAGCAGTGGTGACTATACAGTGTTCGGAGTGATAGCAGAACGCCTGCGCCGGTGCACTTCAGCTCAGCTCCCATTCACATGAGCACCAGATTTCCCCATGTCCAAGGGGGCCAGTGAAAGGGATTGTTTGCTTGGGACAGTTCCCTTTTTGCTAGAATCTGACAATAAGAACAGGGGGTTAGGCTGGGGCTGGGCCCACCACCATTCAACTGCATTCAATAGGGGAGCCTGGAAGCAAGTGTTTTATTTTTTTTTCCCTGCAGCGCCTCTACAGGGGATATAAAGAATTACAATAGAAATCAATAGGCTGTTCTTATAATGCACAAAAAGCCGGGTCCTCCAGAACAAGAGATGTGCTATCTAATAAATGAGGATCCCGGAAAGGGCACCCAAGTTGGTTTATTTTGGCTGAAGGATGGGCCACAACATTACAGATTGTGACCCTTTCCTTAAATCTAGTTCAGACATAGGACCTATTTTATCCTATACAACCATTAATAACAGCATATAAAAAAATCATCCCAGACTTGGGCTGTGGGGCATACGTTCCCTCCTGCGGCAGAAAATAGCCATTATAGATCAGATAAGAATTGCATGACATTTATTACCTACCCGTAACATACGCCACCGCAAGCAACAGTAAAATTCCCAATGGTAATCCGGCCAGTTTCATAGAATAAGGCAACCCTAGCAAAAGAAAATGTGTACTAATAAGTAAAAACTATAATAAACCACGCTCACTGTATGTACTGCAAGGGTCTGATCCGTGTACAGGTCTAGAACGTTGCAATTAGTGATGACGTGTCCCTCCCTGTAATACAGGAACTTCTGTGACCTCTGTGGTTATGTGGACCCCTGGGCATCCCCACCACGTCCTGTGTGTTCCTTACTGAAGATACCACAAGGCGTATTATTGGGTTTTTCCAAATCCCATTCACATGCCACATGATTTTTGGATGTGCCACAGATTTGCAGATCTGCCCTGTACCTTGCACTTTTTTTTATATGATTTTACAAATATTACTCTTTTTAACGGAACAATGAAAATCTGCAAGTAGGTTTATAATAAATATGTGCAGATGAAATTGGCAACAGGTTATAGGGGGTGCGGAGGTTGCAGCCACCCGGTAGTCACTTAATTGGAAGTACTATAAATTGCATGGGGTCAATGAGGTCCCTAGGAGAGGTTTTTGCATTGGAGCCCAGGAGTCTTATATTACGCCTGGTATCTGTGAGCATAGACCACTGACCCCCACAAAGCGGAGCATTTCTTAAAAATGGTTTGAATTAGACCAATAGATGTAAATCACTGATATTAGAGAGATTAATATTTTCGAGGGCGCATTATATTATGGGGTGGCGCATTATGACATGCGGGAAGTACATGCATCAGACTGCGGTAGGTGAACTTACCTATCATCCCTGTACCCAGGATGGCATTGATCAAGTTGAACCCTGCCCAAAAGATATTACTAGAAAACCTTCTCTCCTTCTCATCTTCCTCAATCAGTAAACGGCCATCATCTACATCAACCTATGGGCGAAAATTACTGTATATAAAAGAGTACTCAAAGTCATAGTAAATACCGTATCAGTGTAATATAATAATACTGACTAATACAGTCATCATCATCCGGCGTGTACCTGCTCCTGCCAGCTGTTTTCTGTCGGTGGAGTCTTCATTCTTGATGCTTTTTCCTTTCTCGCTATTCTTGTCTGTTTTTCCAGTTTATCATCATTTCTTCCTGTGATTCAGCATGGAGAGCGCGACGGTGACAGTCGTACAGACGAGAGCGGATGATTGAACCGCCCTATATACCTTGCCCCAAAGGCAATGACTAAAATGGATGATGTCCAATAAGAAGGGTGAAGGATGGTCATGAAATCCAGCAGGAGAATATTACCCGGCTCAGATTATTGATAACACGTAACTTAATAAACGCACATGGGAACCTAAAGACATTAGGGACTACTTAATTTCATAAAACATGAAGTTCTATTAACAGGACATAAAAATGAGTCTGACCACACAGTTATAGCAGAGCTGAATATGTCAATGTGGAGTTTGTCATTTTGTATGATGTGGGGGTTGTTGGTAAAACTTCACATGACCTGGTGCATATCTTTTCAATAGGGATGTTGTTGTTTGGTCCTTTGTATCCTTTAAAACAAATAGAATTTTTATCCTTTAAATTCCAAATTATTTGTTAAACCGAATCAAAACAGTTTGAATGATATTCAAAAATCTCTATACATTTTTAATTATACTCCGCTCCAATATGAAGCTTGTGCAGTGCCCAGACCTGAGGTGTCTGCAATTGCTGTTATTTTGTTATGTATTGTATTATGCACTGTAATGTTCATGTTATGCATTTGGCAATTCATTCGAGTAGACAAGGTATGGTTGGCAGGAACAGGGCTAACCACCATGTTCTTCTTCTCTTGGTAGGATTGGGCTGCTCCTACTTCCTTCCAGGAGGGGGAGTTCCAGAGTAGATACAGATAGGAAACACGTGCCTCAGTTAATACTCCTAGATCTTGTTACTCCATTCTCCTGTGAGACCACCATTCCAGAGAGATCATCAGAATCAAGAACACTGCTTCATTGTGCCTAGACAACAGAGCGAGCAGCAAAATCACAGGTGCAGGTGAGGGACTATGGCTCAGACACTCATCACCTAGAATAACCAACAGGCTGAACTAACTTCAAACCTGTATTTCACAGTGAACACCTATATCCACAAGTGCCTGCAAGTGCCATTAAATTGCCACGCAACCAGCCACCGCTCTTCCTCATCTGGTGCCAGAAACTGCACTTTGTATTTAATACTGTTGGATGTGCCGTCAGTTATATCTTGCACTAAGTAAAGAGAGACTGTTATACTTTTACTTCCGGTCTGATTCTTCAAACCACCTTTCCACTGTACCGATCCCCAGGGAGCAATGGCTTTAGGGAGTACACCATGACACATCATCTCATCAGGGCCACTACCACTCCCATCCTCTGAACTGGCTACTCAGGAGCTCGTTGCATTTGTAGTGCTATAGGATAGGGACAGATAATATGACGGCATAAGAAACACATAGTCTGGGGACCCCATCACCTTGGGGAACTACGGGAATTCCCTCAACCACACATACTGTCTATCTATCATCTATCTATATCTACTTATCTACACAAATATCTAAATATACACCCATACATTGTTTACATGCATATACAGTACACAGTGCTCAGATTTTCTGATGTCTTCGGATACATGTTTAAATGAAATGTGCTGCAATGCAGAATTAAGTGCATTTACCGTGCATACTGCAGAATGGCACATACATGCTTGTGTACTGTGGGGTTTCACTCTGGTAGATAGGGTAAGCGGGCGCAGTACAGAGGCAAAATACAAGTTCTTAACTCAAAACGTCAGTGTTTATTCACTTGAGGCAATTTCACAAAACAGCACGTAACTATGCAGTCTTGGTGTTAATTCACACACAATGGAAAGTTCATATAACACTAGAGATGTCGCGAACATAAATTTTTCCGTTTGCGAACGGCGAACGCGAGTTTACGCAAATGTTCGCGAACGGGCGAACCGCCATAGACTTCAATAGACAGGCGAATTTTAAAACCCACAGGGACTCTTTCTGGCCACAGTAGTGATGGAAAAGTTGTTTCAAGAGGACTAACACCTGGACTGTGGCATGCCGGAGGGGGATCCATGGCAAAACTGTCATGGAAAATTACGTAGTTGACGCAGAGTGTGGTAAGTTAAATTCGCAATGCGATTAATATAACCTGCATTAATCGCATTGCGATCACAACTTAGATCTGAGTTCCTAATGGTTGTATTGCTAGAATTGACGAATATAACGAATATAGCACTATATTCTCAATCTTCGTTATATTCTAGCAATACAACCATTAGGAACTCAGATCTAAGTTGTAATCGCAATGCGATTAATATAACCTGTATTAATCGCATTGCGATTACAACTTAGATCCAGTGGCGTTGCGAGGGGAGTGCGGTGGGTACGGGCCGCACAGGGTGACACCAGTCTGATGGGGTGTCACCCGCGGCCCGCCGGCGCAGGAGTTCTCACTCACAAGTTCAACTTCTAAACTTCGCAAGCTAGCCAGCACGTCGCGCCGTCACGTGGTAAAGGGGGACGGGGGTGTGACTCACTGCAGCCTGGTGAGTGGTGGGGCGCCACGGCAGCTGCCCTGCAGGAGTCTCTGGTGCCGGGAGGAGGAGGTAGGTAGAGCGGCTCTGACTTTATAGACCAAATTATTTTAATAATACCTCAATAATAATAAGTTAATAACCTAACCCCATTCATAAATTACTGGTGGATTATTATAGAGACGGCCCCAGGCCAGGAGACATAAGGGGTTGGGTTGAACTGTGGGCTGGGGCCACCCGGCCACATTTACTAATCTTTGCTCATAAATATAGACCCATATGGTGTGGACTGGTAATTTTTACTAAGGAATATAGTTTAAACGTTTATGTGCAAAAGAGAAAATAAGAAGTCAGCTCCAATCAGATATCTGCACATAGACCAAGACTCTGGAGATTGGAGACCAAGATTGGAGCTGACTTAGTGACTTCTTTTTTTTTCTCTTTATCTCTTTATTATGGCTTTGGGCAGGGGTGACACCATTTTCTACCGCACCGGGTGACACCAGCCATAGCAACGCCAACCATTAGGAACCCAGCTCTAAGTTGAATTCGCAATGCGATTAATATAACCTGTATTAATCGCATTGCGATTACAACTTAGATCTGAGTTCCTAATGGTTGTATTGCTAGAATTGACGAATATAACGAATATAGCACTATATTCTCAATCTTCGTTATATTCTAGCAATACAACAACTATTAGGAACCCAGCTCTAAGTTGAATTCGCATTGCGATTACAACTTAGTCAAATTTGTGACACTGCAGCTTCCGAATAAATCTAAAATGGATGCTGTCCAGGAGGTGGGAGGGTCTGGGAGGGATGGTCTGCTGCTGATTGGCTGGAATGTGTCTGCTGACTGTGAGGTACAGGGTCAAAGTTTACACAATGATGACGAATAGGGGGCGGACTGAACATCGCATATGTTCGCCCGCCACAGCGAATGCGAACAAGCTATATTCTCCGGGAACTATTTGCCGGCGAATAGTTCGGGACATCTCTATATAACACAAGTCACCTTGCTGGCAGTTCTGCCTCCAATAGTACACAGCAGGCTTTAGGGGGCCTGTTTCTCCAGCATGCGGCTCTCAGCCCTCCAGCACGGCACAAAGCCTCAGATCCCCAAAACAGAGACATCTCTGCTGAGCCCAGCTGCCTATTCAAGGACAGCCAGGTGCTGCCAAAACCCGGACCGGCACTTAAACTCCAGTCCGGTATTTGACCTCATCTGGCTGGAAACCAGCCCAGCCGCACATTCTGGGAGGAAAATACCTGCCTTGCCATACACAACCCCCCACTGTGTCACAGTACACACACATATAGTGGCCTTTCCGCGAGCAAATGCATAAGGTGAGTATGTATTTTTTGTTTTAAACTCCTGAAAGGCCTCAATGTGACTGTCAGATGCCACGTTCAGCGTTGAACGTGGCATCTGAGGGGTTCAATGACGGGGGACGGCACAATCGCTGTTCCCTGTCATTGAGCCTGCTACATACAATGCAATGAATTAAATTTATTTGTGAACTTCGGCTAAGCAGCCAAATCAAATTTTTGATAACTTCGCTTATCTCTACTTACAGCTAATGAAAACTCAAAAGTCAGTATCTCAGAAAATTAAAATATTGTGAAAAAGTTCAATACTGTAGACTGATGGTATCACACTCTAATCAGCTAATCAACAAAAAACACCTGCAAAGGTTTCCCAAGCCTTTAAATGGTAACTCAGCCTGGTTCAGTAGGTTACAAATTCATGGGGAAGACTGCTGACTTGACAGTTGTCCAGAAGACAGTAATTGACACCCACCACAAGTGCTGTATCCAAACATATTAATGGACAGTAGAATGTAAGGAAAAAGTGTGGTAGAAAAAGGAAACACAAGCAACAGGGATAACCACAGATTTGAAAGGATTGTCAAGAAAAGGCCATTCAAGAAATAAGGGGAGATTCACAAGGAGTGGACTGCAGCTGGAGTGCTTCAAGAGCCACCACACACAGATGTATCCAGAACATGGATTAGGAACAAATGGGCGGCACTGTGCTTCCTTTAGGGTCCAGGTGCACGGTCAGTAGGTTGAATCCCCAGATACTTATGATAGAAAGACCAGCACTCCGTAATTCCAATAATGAAAAAGGATTTCTTTATTCGTCACCCATATGTGACGCGCGTTTCGACACCAGTCTGTGTCTTTGTCAAATTACAGGTGATAACAGCTCAATTTCACATATACAATACACCATTTAACCTCTTCACGACCGCAATCTGTATATATACGTGATAGCTGCACATACCCCGTGCAGCTATCACGTGTATAGACGTCAAGCCAGCTCTTTAATCCAAGCGCTGCAAAGCGCTTGGATTAAAGCTTCTGCCCGAGCCCTGCTGCTGTCACGGACAGCATACAGTCTAGTAATGCCAGCAAGGGGCCAATCAGAGTGGCCCCTTGCCGGCAATCGATCCGATTGGTTAGTCTGTGCAGACTAACCAATCGGATCGCGGCAGTGTTAAAATGCCGGTTTCAGGCTCTGATCTGCGCTCTGCAGATCACAGCCTGAAATCGGTAATGTGTCCTGAAGCCCCCGATCTGTGCCCCCTTCTTGTCCTTCTTCTTACCCTGCCCCCGATGCGGTCCGCCCCCTCCTGCCCGATCTGTAATAAATAAAATGCTGCGCCCTGCCCCCGATGCGTCCGCCCCCTCCTGCCGCCATCTGTAATAAGTAAAATGCTGCCCCCTGCCCCCGATGCGTCCGCCCCCTCCTGCCCCGATCTGTTATAAGTAAAATGCTGCCCCCGATGCGGTCCCCCTTCTGTGTGTGATGGCGGCGGGTCCATTCCTGAGCCGCCGCCATCAGCAGCGTGTGTCAGCTCTATGCTGACACTGCTGTAACCGCATAGATGCCGCAGTAGCGGCATCCATGGGGTTAATAGAGGGAGGGGGCTCCCTCTCTCTCAACCATCAGGGCTGCTGCGATCGCAGCGCCCGATGGTTGCCATGGCAACCGGACGCTTTGCAAAGGCGTCCGGTTGCCATGGCATAGGCGTCCGGTGCTGCCACCTACAGGCATCTGATTGTATTATACTTTGCAATGCAAAAGCATTGCAAAGTATAGTACAACCATCAGCCCCACTGGATCTTCAAGATCCAAGAGGGAACTGATAAAAAAAAAAATTGAAAATAATAAAAGTAAAAATAAATAAATATGTAAAAAAAAAAATCCTTTTCCTATAAAAAAAAAACAAAAAAACTAACAAAAACCACACATATTAGGTGTCACCGCGTCCGTAGCGACCATCTCTATAAATATATCACATCATCAACCCCGTCCAATAAACACCATAAAAAATAAAAACGGTGTAAAAAAATAAGCCATTTTTGTCACCTTACATCACAAAAAGTGCAACAGCAAGCGATCAAAAAAGGCGTATATACCCCAAAATAGTACCAATCAAACCGTTACCTCATCCCGCAAAAAAAGCCCATATTTAAGACAATCGCCCAAAAAATAAAAAAGCTATGGCTCTCAGACTATGGAGACACTAAAACATCATTTTTTTGGTTTCAGAAATGCTATTATTGTGTAAAACTTAAATAAATAAGAAAAAGTATACATATTAGGTATTGCCACGTCCGTAACGATCTGCTCTATAAAACTGTCACATGACCTAACCCCTCAGATGAACGCTGTAAAAAAAAAAAAAAAAAAAGGTTCCAAAACAGCCAATTTTTTGGCCACCTTGTCCCATAAAGTGTAATAATGAATGATCAAAAAATCCTATGTACCCAAAAATGGTACCAATAAAAACCTCAACTCTTTCTTCAAAAAATGAGCCCCTGCACAAGACGATCGGTAGAAAAATAAAAAACATATGGCGTTCAGAAAACCAATCCAGCAAAATCTGCCTTCCAAAAACCATACGGTGTTCCTTTCCTTTTGCGCCCTGCCGTGCGCCCTTACATCAGTTTACGACCACATGTGGGGTGTTTCTGTAAACCGCAGAATCAGAGTAATAAATATTGAGTTTTGTTTGGCTGTTAATTCTTAATGTGTTAAAGAAAAAAATGTAATAAAATAGAAAATCTGCTAAAAAAGTGAAATTTAGAAATTTCCTCTCCATTTTCCTTTAATTCTTGTGGAACACCTAAAGGGTTAATAACGTTTGTAAAATTGGTTTTAAGTAACTTGAGGGGTCTAGTTTCTACAATGGGGTCATTTATGGGGGTATCTACTATATAGGCCCCACAAAGTGACTTCAGACCTGAACTAGTCCTTAAAAAGTGGGTTTTGGAAATTTTCTTAAAAATTTTAAGAATTGCTTCTAAACTTCTAAGCCTTGTAACGTCCTAAAAAAATAAAATAACATTTCCAAAATGATGCCAACATAAAGTAGACATATGGGGAATGTTATGTAATAAATATTTTATGAGGTATCACTTTCTGTTTTAGAAGCAGAGAAATTGAAATTTAGAAAATTGCTAATTTTTATTTATTTTTGGTAAATTTGGGATTTTTTCATAAATAAAGGTGATATATATTGACTCAAATTTATGACTGTCATGAAGTACAATGTGTCACGAGAAAACAATCTCAGAATGGCGTGGATAAGTAAAAGTGTTCCAAAGCTATTACCACTTAAAGTGACGCATGTCAGATTTGTAAATTTTGACCTGGACACTGGGGCATCAATGACCTTTGGTCATGAAAGGGTTAAATACAATTCAAATAACCCGCCTCCTAGTCACGTAAGTAGTCACATGACCGGGATCGGACTGATCCGCCCCCAGCCATATGACCAGTCACGTGAGTGCAGCATCATATTGCTACGCAACCAGCCCAAACTAAGTTGCATCTATCTAAAGACAGAGTGCGGAAAAATAAGCTACTAGATATCTGGGTAATCCCTAATCGATTACAAATCAGAAATAGACATTTTTCATAGTACACCATTCAGATACACTTTAAATAAACCGTATCCTAATCATGCAAGTGGTCACGTGACTCGGGTCGGAACTCAGTCAGATGGCCAGTCACATGATCATAACATCATATTGCTACGCAACTCGTCCAAACAAAGTTAAATCTGTCAAGGGACAGAGTACGGCAGAATATATATCAAGATCCATACTTTGTTTTAAACATCTGAGTAATCCGTGATCAATTACAAAACCAAAAACAAACATTTACACAAAAAACTCAATTATCATACGTTCCACATATTGATTCTGATAAAACTGCTCAATGAGTATTCCTTATTGAAGCCTTTGGGGGCAAGCGTCTCAAGTCAATGGATCCAATATGCTTCACGTTGGTGGAGCATCTGGATCCGATTTCCTCCACGTCAGGGTAGGTTCACTTCCTCTATAATTTGAAAACGCAGTTGTGAGATGCGGTGATTTTTTTCTTTAAAATGCTGAGGAATAGGTAACAAAGTGTTTTCCTTCCTAATCGTGGACTTATGTTTCCCTACTCGGTCTTTTATGCGCATTGTTGTCTCTCCAACATAGCACAACCCACAAGGACATTTAAGTAAATAGATCACAAAGCTACTGTCACATGTAAAGTGACCCTGAATGGGAATTTGTTGTCCTGTATGTGGGTGTGAGATGTTGGAGCCTTTAATAACGTTTGTGGTCAGGACCTAAACGAGTGGAAGATGCCCAACCACCACCCCCCTACCTAATTGGCCTGAGGTGTGCCTTGGCCTCACTAGGTCGGTATGCCTGAAAAAGGGGGCATACCCTGAATGTGATGGTTGAATGACTGAATGAAGAATGGGAATGGGTGGGCAGGGGACGTCCGAATGCCGACGTGCTGCCTGGGAGAGCCAGACTGCTCAAGACAGGTACCGGCCCCTCCCACAAATCCAGGCTAGCCTGCGGCCAGCCTTAACACTTGTGGTCAGGACCTAAACGAGTGGAAGATGCCCAACCACCACCCCCCTACCTAATTGGCCTGAGGTGTGCCTTGGCCTCACTAGGTCGGTATGCCTGAAAAAGGGGGCAAAACCCACCAGTGAGGGAAGGATTGGCCTGAGGTGCTACTCTGCCAATGTACTAAATGCTTGTACCAGCTCCGCTTGTGGCTCCGGGATATACCGTACAAAGCACCCCGAGCGCCAGCGCCCCAAGTGTTTAATGATATGCACAGGGACTCCATGCTTGGACGCTGCGGATGCCGCACCGATGCGGAAAGAATGCCCCGAGAATTGAGCCGGATTCAATCCTACACTGGTCAACAGGATGCGAATATGTTTGATGAACTGGCTGGACGTCAGTGGACCAACAGGGAATGGAAGTAATGGGTCGGTGGGGCTGTGAAGACTAAGGGCCAGCAAGAGGTTGTCCAAGACTGTCACTGGACACCATGCGTTTGTGGTCTGGAAGAACTTAACTACATGGCCGGGACCTACCTGCCTTGTTTTGTTGTGAGGCAACTGCGAATGAGTTACTGCCCATCCTGACTAAATCTCCCTTGCGGAGAGCCACCGCCCCTTGTCTGGCCTGTGTCACTTCACCTGGTCTTAAAAACCCGTAAAACGCCAAGTACATCGCCACCTTGATCACCATGCTGGGAAGGACTCCGAATGGTGACAATGTGAGAACTTCCGACAGGCTACGAAACGTGTCCCCCTTAATAGGTCGACGGACCGACTTGACCGTGACCTGGCTTTTTTGAATGCCTCTGAGGATGGCCTTGATCGGGTGAGCTGAAAATATAGAGGGTCTGTCTGGCTCTTGAAGTGCCAAAAAATGCTGCACCCCAGCCAAATATAGCCTAATGGTGTTGTAGGATAAAGCCAATACCGAATGACAATAAGACACGAAAGCCACCATATACTTGACCTGACCTGTGTCACCTCTAGGATATGCCAACTTAAAGTTCGAAAAAACCACCCACGCTCGGCGGTACGACCGCAACGTACTGGCCGACAAAGACTTGGTAATGAGTGAACTGGCGACCACCATCAGAGAGTCTAATCCAAGACCAGCAGCCGCCAGTCCGGTACCGGGGTGCCCACTGAGTCTGCTTCTGGGTTCTGTAAGAAAAAGCGAGAAAAATCAAAACGAGATAAAGCATCAGCTGCAACGTTGCTGACCCCGTCCAAAAACAGGGCATGAAAATGAAACCCCTGTTCCAGAGCTATCCAGGTCAATCTACGCATGAAAGACATGATGAGTAACGATTTAGATCTGCCCTTGTTAATGATCTCTGCGGTCGCCATGTTGTCAGTGTGGAAAACCACTGTGTGACCCGACCACCTATGCCCCCAGACTATAGCAGCTGCTACGATAGGATAGATCTCGAACAATGCCGACATCTGAGAAAACCCCGGCAACTGTAGCACGTGTGTGGGCCATGAGCCGGCGAACCAATGTGAGCCAAATATGGCCGCGAAACCTACCGAGGCAGCTGCGTCTGAAAATACGTGTGGAGAATCAGAAGTGGCCCTCGGAATAAACATGGAAATGCCGGTCCACCCACTGAGAAATCTGTCCCACATGAACAGATCTGCTCGGGCGTTCGCATTAAGATGCACTGATGCGTCCAAATCACTGGTCTGTTGTAATAAGACTAGCAATCTTGAAATGAATGATCTACCCTGAGGAATGATCCTCATGGCAAAGTATAACATGCCCAACAGAGACTGCAATTCTCTCTTGGTGCAAACCTGAGACATGAGCAAGGAACGGACACCTGATTTGATTCTGTCGAGTTTGTCTTGTGGCAGACTGGCTGACATGGCACGTGAATCCAGAGAGATCCCCAAGAACGTGACAACCTGCGCAGGCCCTTCTGTTTTGTGTTCGGCCACTGGAATGTTTAACTCCTTGAAGACCTGCAAGAGAACCTGCAAGTCAACAGGTGCCTGTGAGGGTTCTTCGATCAACAGAAAATCATCCAGGTAGTGGATGACATTCTGGCAACCCTGTTCCAACAAAATCCATTCTAGTGTCTGCGCTAACCTGTCAAACAGACTGGGGCTGCTCTAGGAACCAAACGTCAACTTGGTGGCGAAATAGTACGCATCTCTCCATTTGATGCCATGCCACTGCCAGAGAGATGGGCTAATGGGCAGCAGTTTGAACGCATCAGAGACATCTGCTTTGGACAGCCAAGCCCCCATGCCTGTCGGAAGAATGACCTGGTCTACGGAAGTATACTTCAAGGAAATTCCTCGGACGGAATCAACGAGTTGAGACTAGGAACGTGGGAAGAATGTGGAGAAGACAAATCATAAATCAAACGAAATTTATTGGAATATTTTCCCTGCACCACCCCCACCGGGCTCACCCTCCAAGTGCAGAAAGGAGGGGACTGGAAAGGACAATGATGAAACCCTTGTCCAGCTCAACTGCCAAGAGTGAATCCACCAGACCAGCATGTTTAGAAGCCGACTGCAAGTTGGGGCATTCATGAGTCTGCTGGGGCAAGGTGATGAGCCCAGTGTGAAACCCCCGTGAAAACCCTTCCACCAGGAATGTACGGAACGGCTGAACCGGATGAAGCCGCAGCAGCTGGTCTAGTGCCTCCACATTCACCCGGCTCAGTCACGCCGGCTTCAATGTGCAGACCGTGACCGGATGTGCCCTAAAACATGTGGCACAGACATGCAGGAGCCTGCACTGGCTGAAGTTGCAGATGGCGTAGACCACTGCAAACAACACAACAAACACCACAAAACAACAACAACAAAAAAAAAACAAAGAAAGAAAAAGAGAAGAGGAAAAAAACAACAACCTGTTAACCCTACGACCTGCTGCCCGTAAGCTGACAAACAAGATGACGGAATCTAAGCCCCTCCCCTTCCCCCCCCCAGCAGCGTGAAACGATTGAACGAAAAGCCTTCGAGGCTGACAGGGAGTATGATAGTCGTTTCCACTGACGTATGAAGCGAGCCCGAGTTTGTTTGAATCTGTGACGTGGCAGATTAATTAAAAACGAATACTGCGGGCTAAAGAACCTACAGACGTGGTAGGTGATGTATGTAAGTATAGGATTTGTGGAAAACAGACCGTATGACGTATGACACTAGTCTACGAGATGAAACGGGGTGTGTATGTCGTGCGAGCGTGTAGCTGTATTGGCGGATGTACCTATGCTAGAGGTGTATGGATGAAGCTTGGTGGATAAAGGTTTTTTTATTTTTTTATTTTTATCCCAAAAAATTCTCTTTATTTGAACAACCCACTCTTTTTTTTTTTTTTTTTTTTAACTTTATTTAACAATCCACTTGTACCCTTTTTTTTTTTTTTTCGTCAAACTGCCTGATGTGCGAACTATGTGTCTAAGGTATGTATGTAGTGTATGTGATGAGTGTCAAACATGTGCACAAGCAGCAACCTTGTAAGTAATCAACTCAGTAATGGCACCAGGACCCAGCTGCCAAAGTTTAACCTGCTGAGCCCAGATGACTCGCAGCCCCTGTGTGAACTTAGATACAGGTTATGCTGAGACAGGCAATGAGCTCCAACTATGTGACAATGCTGCCCATTGGTGCCAAAACTTGAATTGCATGTGCCTGAACGCAGTGAGGAGAAGCGATCCTCCGGCACACTTCCCCCTCTCTACACACCCTCCTACCCTCCTCCACGTTGCCACGCTCCCCAAACAAACCAGTTATCTTGGAAAACGACCTGAACAGCTTGCAGACTGAAGGGAAAGGTACACCCGGCTTCTCTGAGATCCGACTCGTGCAGGACGCTTGCTGATGACGTCACACCCGGAAGTAGCAGACGTCCGAATGCCGACGTGCTGCCTGGGAGAGCCAGACTGCTTAAGACAGGTACCGGCCCCTCCCACAAATCCAGGCTGCCAGCCTTAACACTTGAACAGTGAACACAGTTAAGACAGGGAAATGTTCCCTTCTTAACTGTAGAGAGAGTGAGCTGTCGCAGGAGTGTCCTGTCACTTCCTATGTCCGCCCGAATAATCATATCTCTGATGTTTTTGTTACGCTTGTAGCACATCATGGGTAATTCCCTGAACTCCTGAATTGTGGGATATGATTTTTGTAAGATGTTCCAATGTTTATTAATAACCGCCTTAACGCGATCCATCCAGGGGTGATATTTAACAATTAGTGGTATTCTCTGTCCTTTATCTATCTTCTTTTGTGGTTCTATGGGACTTTCTATCTTATCTCTCTGTTCATGTAACAGATGGGGGGGATAACCTCTATCCACAAATTTCTGGGTCATTTCCTGTATCCTAAGATCACGTGTGTCCCGATCCATTACGATGTTGGCCACCCTTTTAAACTGCGATTATGGCAATGATTTTTTTACAGTTGAGGGGTGATTACTGTGGAATGACAGCAGGCTATTTCTGTCAGTTTTTTTTGACATACAAGTCAGTGGTAATCCTGTTGTGTGTGTCTGTGTGTCTGTGTGTCTGTGTCTGTCCCTTTGTGTGTGTGTGTGTCTGTCCCTTTGTGTGTGTGTGTGTGTGTGTGTCTGTCCCTTTGTGTGTGTGTGTGTGTGTCTGTCCCTTTGTGTGTGTGTGTCTGTCCCTTTGTGTGTGTGTGTGTGTCTGTCCCTTTGTGTGTGTGTGTGTGTCTGTCCCTTTGTGTGTGTGTGTGTCTGTCCCTTTGTGTGTGTGTGTGTGTGTGTGTGTCTGTCCCTTTGTGTGTGTGTGTGTGTGTGTGTGTCTGTCCCTTTGTGTGTGTGTGTGTGTGTGTCTGTGTGTGTGTGTGTGTGTCTGTCTGTCCCTGTGTGTGTGTGTCTGTCCCTTTGTGTGTGTGTGTGTCTGTGTGTCTGTGTCTGTCCCTTTGTGTGTGTGTGTGTCTGTCCCTTTGTGTGTGTGTGTGTGTGTGTGTCTGTCCCTTTGTGTGTGTGTGTGTGTGTCTGTCCCTTTGTGTGTGTGTGTGTCTGTCCCTTTGTGTGTGTGTGTGTGTGTCTGTCCCTTTGTGTGTGTGTGTCTGTCCCTTTGTGTGTGTGTGTGTGTCTGTCCCTTTGTGTGTGTGTGTGTCTGTCCCTTTGTGTGTGTGTGTGTCTGTCCCTTTGTGTGTGTGTGTGTGTGTGTGTGTCTGTCCCTTTGTGTGTGTGTGTGTGTCTGTCCCTTTGTGTGTGTGTGTGTGTGTGTCTGTCCCTTTGTGTGTGTGTGTGTGTGTGTGTCTGTCCCTGTGTGTGTGTGTGTCTGTCTGTCCCTGTGTGTGTCTGTCCCTTTGTGTGTGTGTGTGTGTGTCTGTCCCTTTGTGTGTGTGTGTGTGTGTCTGTCCCTTTGTGTGTGTGTGTGTGTGTCTGTCCCTTTGTGTGTGTGTGTGTCTGTCCCTTTGTGTGTGTGTCTGTCCCTTTGTGTGTGTGTGTGTGTCCGTCCCTGTGTGTGTCCCTGTCCCTTTGTGTGTGTCTCTCCCTGTGTGTATCACCATGCCCACAGTGTTCCTATGTCTTGACGCAGCTGCTTCAGAACGTTCTATGCGGGGCAAGAGAAAGAAGATGGAAGAGGAGGCAGCGCCAGCATGGAGTCCGTGCGATAGACACAGGGAGGCACACTAAGGACGAAGGTAACACTTCCACATGATCTACACTAGTGTTATCTGTGGTTTTACATAGGACTGCAGGTAACACTACTACATTATTTAGCACTAGTGTTATCTGTGGTTTTACATAGGACTGCAGGTAACACTACCACAAGGTTAGCTCACACAGGGCGCCTGAACACCTAAGGCCGGCCCTGGCCGCGCACCCCAGCGCCAAGGGATGACGTCACTGATGTAATATGCCTCTTATATGTAGAGAGCGGTGATGTCACAGATGTAATATATTACTTATAAGTGATCTATTACATCAGTGACATCACCACTCTCCACACATAAGTAATATATTATATCAGTGACATCACTGCTGTCCACATATACCGGTAAGTAATATATTACATCAGTGACATCACCGCCCATCACATATATGTGGACAGCGGTGATGTCACTGATGTAAAATATCACTTATATGTGGAGAGCGGTGATGTCACTGATGTAATATAACATTCTATGTGGAGAGTGTTCATGTCACTGATGCAATACAGCGCTCCAGATGGCGACCAAAATGTTCGCCAATGCGCCTTAAAATTTGCAGATGGCGACAAGACTTGTCATAGGCTACAGGCCTGAGGTCTATTTGGTAGTGAAATCCCAGCGCAGGCAGGCGTGATGATGTCATCACGCCCGCCTGTGCCAGGACGCGGTAAGGTGTGCGCGTCTGCGTTGCACCATCCCTCGCCGTACCAGCAGCTAGTGAGCGCCAGTGAAAGGACACAGGTGAGTATAAGATTTTCGCTTTTTTTTAAGGTGTGGAAAGGCGGGATCCAGGGGGCCCAAGTAAATTCTTGCACAGGGTCCAATCAATATTAAAGACGGCCCTGTGTGCTGGTGTTGGTCCACTTTGTTATATCAAGTCCAAAGTCAGCCCAGCCGTCTACCATGAATTTTTAGAGCATTCCCTCTGCTAACAAGCTTTATGGAGATGCTGATTTCATTTTCCAGCAGGACTTGGCACCTGCCCGCACTGACAAAAGTACCAATACCAAGTTTAATAACCACAGTATCACTGTACTTGATTAGCCAGCAAACTTGCCTGACTTAGAGAATCTACGGGGTATTGTCAAGAGAAAGATGAGACACACCAGACCCAACAATACAGACGAGCTGGAGCCTGGGCTTCCATAACATCTCAGCAGTGCCACAGGCTAATCGTCTCCATACCACGCTGCATTGATGCAGTAATTCATGCAAAAGGAGCCCCGACCAAGCACTGAGTGCATGTACTGTACATACTTTTCAGTAGGCCAACATTTCTGTATTACAAATCATTTTAAAATTATTTATAATATTCCCATTTTCTGAGATCCAGACATTTGAGTTTTCATTAGCTGTAAGCCATAATCATCAACATTAACAGAAATAAACGCTTGAAGTAGATCACTCTGTGCGTAATGAATCTACAGTATATGATATATGACATTCACTTTTTAAATAGAATTATTTAAATAAATGAACTTTTTGATGATATTCTAATTTAGTCAGATGCAGTCTCCTTCTAACAAGGCTAGGACCAGCCTTGTACCTCACACAGATCCAGAGCTTCCCCATGCATTGCTCCAAATGGTTTGCTAGATTTATATCAAGCTGGCAGCCCAAGGGTGTGTCCTTTCTGCTACAGCTTAGGGAACATGTCCTTTCTGCTGCATATCAGGGAGCGTATCCTTTCTGCTGCAGCTCCCTTCCTATTACAGCACAGGAGGTAGTTGAAGAATGGAACTGAGCACGTGTGACCACCTGGAGGTGGAAAGAGAAATAAAAACAAACAAACAGCAGATAGCTTTAAAGGGTTTTCCTGGAGTAAAATGACCAATTCTCAGGATACTGTAGGTCATCTGTATCTGATTGGTGGGGGTCCAACTCTCAGCAGTTTGAAGAGGCCGTAGTGCTCCAGTGAGTGCTCCGGCCTCTTTCTAGGACCAGTAATGTCACGTTCATTGGTCATATGGCCTAGTTGCATTTCAGTTCTATTCAAGTCAAGAGGCCTGGGCTGCAATACCAAGCACAACCACTATACAATTGATGGCGCTGTACTTGGTATGAGAAGGCTCCTCTGAGCACTGTGGCCTTTTCAAACAGCTGATTGACAGGGAGGCTAGAAGCTGGACCCTCATTAATGCTGAGATAGGTCATCAATATTGCACTCCAGAAAAACCCCTTTAGGAAAGCTGACAAGCTCTGCAGACACTATCATAGTGGTCATTCTGACCGTCACCTGGTGTTCCAGAAACTGCTGAACACAATAGTCTTGGAAAGGCTCTGTGTGCATTACTGCAGGGCTATGGAAAACCAAGACATTGCAGTATTAATGAGTTGTACCAATAACTCAGCTCTGCTACATCTGGGGGGATAGTATATAGCGGTTTTCTTCAGGCGACATCGCATGTGTCTGTTTCTGTGTCAGTTTGACAGATAAGAGTGATGGATCCCCAGACAGAGGCATATTATACATGGTTTCCAGCACTGGACAGTCATTTCCAGGAACATTTGGTTGCTGATGGACAGATGATATTAGGCTCGGACGAAATGACCACTGAAAATGACCATCATTCAATTACAGTGTGTTCTCTAGAAAATCAATCCGCAAGTTCTTGTCTTTTAAATAATAAAATGAATGGATTTTCCTGTGATGTGCGCCCAGTGGTAATCATGCCTTGTATGAACTTTGAACAAACTGCTTTTTCAGAGCCGTGTCTGATTAAAGGGATTTTCCAAGTGTTTAATGCTGATGATCTGTCCTCAGTATCAGGGTGTCCAACACCCGGCGCCCCCACCAATCAGCTGTTTACATAGCCAGCCTCCTCGCGGGGTACAAAGCACAGCGCTGTATATTGTATAATGGCTATGCTTGGTATTGCAGCTGAGGACTAATCACTTGAATGGGACTGAGCTGCACCCAGGGGGCCATTCTGCTGCCTGATGCGAAAATTGAAACGGCCCCCCCTTTCATCCTCAATTCTTAACTAGGGATGAGAGAATTTCTAAAAAATTCCATTCGGCTGGTTTGACGAATTTTGTGAAAAAATTTGGTTTAATCCGAATTTATTTGCGGCGAATCGTGCAAAAAAACGGTTATTTCCTGGCTGCAGAGAGCCTTTATAGTGGTGTAGAACACTGTGCCTTGCAGTAACACGCATAGGGAGTCTGCTGTAATAGTGAAACATTACTGTGAGTCAGTATGACATGCAGATGACAGGCGTCGCTATTAGAATCACTGCACACTTCACTTGTTACGGGGCCAAAACTGACCAAATAACTCAAGTGTGAACTCTTACAGGTCAAAGTTAGCGTCAAGTAGAAGCGCACTCCTGTTACGCCGTCGGCAGCGGATTCCACATAGATTCCTACAAAACCTGTTCTATTAAAACAGGCATGGCTAACCTGTGGATCTCCAGCTGTTGTAAAACTACAACACCCACCATGCCCTGCTGTAGGCTGATAGCAGCAGAGTAGGTAGTCTGGGCATTCTGGGAGTTGTAGTTTTGCAACAGCTGGAGAGCTTCAGGTTGGCCATCCCTGTATTAAACGCTTATACAAGTAGAGCCCCCTGACAGAGTGGAGAGGGTAAAAAATAAACGAACCAGCACCTCCACAATAAGTGAATATAAGAACGCAGGTGCACGCTACCTTGGCTAAAACACACTTGGATACGTAGAACTACAGGTAACAGCACTCTGCTAGTCAATTGCGCAAAGATATAAGCAAACACTAAAAGAATAAATGCTTGGGGGTCATACTTACTGCAAATGCAGCTAGAAGCTTTTTGCGAATATAATTGATCAAAAATATTTCGGGCCCATCTACCGGTCGTCAAGGTCGCTTCTAATCAGATGGGTCCTACTCTGACATGCCTCTCCTGGGCTTACAGCCTACAATCTGGTTCGTTTATTTTTTCCCCATTGTCACTGCCACTAGGGGAGTGGCTCCCCCTGGTGGTGAGATTGAACCGTGCACCACCAGCCCATTTACCATGTGCTTTTAATTAGATAGCTTGTACAGCTGTATTCTACCCAGCCCATACTGCAGGCTCACAACCTGGGAGAGGCATGTGTAGGATGCAGCTTGGTACTACTTTGCCCAGATTGTAGGCTGTAAGCCCAGGAGAGGCATGTCAGAGTAGGACCCATCTGATTAGAAGCGACCTTGACGACCGGTAGATGGGCCCGAAATATTTTTGATCAATTATATTCGCAAAAAGCTTCTAGCTGCATTTGCAGTAAGTATGACCCCCAAGCATTTATTCTTTTAGTGTTTGCTTATATCTTTGCGCAATTGACTAGCAGAGTGCTGTTACCTGTAGTTCTACGTATCCAAGTGTGTTTTAGCCAAGGTAGCGTGCACCTGCGTTCTTATATTCACTTATTGTGGAGGTGCTGGTTCGTTTATTTTTTCCCCATTGTCACTGCCACTAGGGGAGTGGCTCCCCCTGGTGGTGAGATTGAACCGTGCACCACCAGCCCATTTACCATGTGCTTTTAATTAGATAGCTTGTACAGCTGTATTCTACCCAGCCCATACTGCAGGCTCACAACCTGGGAGAGGCATGTGTAGGATGCAGCTTGGTACTACTTTGCCCAGATTGTAGGCTGTAAGCCCAGGAGAGGCATGTCAGAGTAGGACCCATCTGATTAGAAGCGACCTTGACGACCGGTAGATGGGCCCGAAATATTTTTGATCAATTATATTCGCAAAAAGCTTCTAGCTGCATTTGCAGTAAGTATGACCCCCAAGCATTTATTCTTTTAGTGTTTGCTTATATCTTTGCGCAATTGACTAGCAGAGTGCTGTTACCTGTAGTTCTACGTATCCAAGAGTGGAGAGGGTGTCAGCAGTAAGTTTGTGTTGACGTCACTGATTATTTTGCCCTTCCTTTGATCCGTCAGGACAATAAACCCCAAAAAACGGAATTGCTAATGCAAAAAAAAAAAAACAGGAGTGGATCCAAAACAGAGATGACATGTGAATGGAATATTTGCAAGTCTTCTGTGTTTTGTACCCACTCCTGCTTTTGGCTACCAAATCATAAGCCAATTCTGATGCAAAATAGGGACCATGTCATGCAGGCCTTACAGCTGTTACACAGACATGATCTGTTGTGCGTCTCATTTTTTCTTCCTTATGACAGATCAGAAGGGTCAAATAAATGATGATGTCAGCCAGGCCGAAAGGCAAAATAGTGACCCAGCCATAAAGTGGGGAGGGTGTGAAAAGCATGAGAAGTCCACAGAGTGGCCCTATGACATAGTAGTGAGGTGGAAGCAGCTTGAGGAGACCACAGAGTGACCCAATGACAGAGTCTGCAGGTGGCAGCAGCATCAGGAGGAGGCCAAAGAGTGGCACAATGACAGTGTGGAGGTGGCAGCAGCAGCATCAGGAGGCCATAGAGTGGCACAATGACAGAGTGTGGAGGTGGCGGCAGCAGCATCAGGAGGAGGCCACAGGGTGACACAATGACAGTGTGAAGGTGGCAGCAGCATCAGGAGGCCACAGAGTTGCACAATGACAGAGTGTGGATGTGCCAGCATCATCATGAGGAGGCCAGAGAGTGGCACAATGACAGTGTGGAGGTGGCAGCAGCAGCATCAGGAGGAGGCCACAGGGTGACACAATGACAGTGTGAAGGTGGCAGCAGCATCAGGAGGCCACAGAGTTGCACAATGACAGAGTGTGGATGTGCCAGCATCATCATGAGGAGGCCAGAGAGTGGCTCAATGACAGTGTGGAGGTGGAGGCAGCAGCGTAATCAGGAGGCCACAGGGTGGTACAATGACAGTGTGGAGGTGGCAGCAGCAGCATCAGGAGGCCACAGAGTGGCACAATGACAGAATGTGGAGGTGGCGGCAGATACAGCATCAAGAGGAGGTCACAGGGTGGCACAATGACAGGGTGTGGAGGTGGCAGCATCAGCATCAGGAGGAGGCTACAGGGTGGCACAATGACAGAGTGTGGAGGTGGCAGCAACATCATTAGTAGGCCACAGAGTGGCAAGGTGACATAGTGTGGAGGTGGCAGAAGCATCATCATGAGGCCACAGAGTGGCACAATGACAGAATGTGGAGGTGGCGGCAGAAGCATCAGGAGGCCACAGAGTGGCACAATTACAGAATGTGGAGGTGGCGGCAGAAGCAGCATCAAGAGGAGGCCACAGGGTGGCACAATGACAGGGTCTGGAGGTGGCAGCATCAGCATCAGGAGGAGGCTACAGGGTGGCACAATGACAGAGTGTGGAGGTGGCAGCAGCATCATCAGGAGGCCACAGAGTGGCAAGGTGACAGAGTGGGGAGGTGGGTGGCAATACCAGTACCAGCTGAAGATGGTGGGTGAAAAAAGGAGCACTTGGCATCAGATGTGTGGCATCAGGTGGGTGGCAGCATCAGAATAGTAGCTGAGGCAGGTAGCCAGAAGAAACCGGTCTCTTTTGTCAAAGTGTTGGTGTGGCACCATGGATGATCTAGTCTGATGCATCAGGCATTTATGGGTGGAAATCCTAGCTGATCCACGCCTGATTCATCTTGACAAAAGGTCAGTCTTTCCACATTTTGGGTGGACAGGTGAGTTCTTCTTAGGGTAACCACGCAAGCAAGTGAGCATGCATCGGGCCATTTGTGCAAGTGACTCGGAGGGACTCCCTGCCTCCATCTCCACTGCATGTTGTCATAGACCCCAATCTTGTATCCAACATAAATATGAAACGCTAAATAATTAACCACACTTATCATTAAATATGTTTTTATTGTTGGAATATAATTGACCACAGTGCTTAATGTTACCTAATAATTATATTTCATTAAACCATATTATTAAATACCAACATAAATAAATACTGAATAAATAATATCCAACTAGTCCACTCAGCGAGTGACTATTACCCCAACCACCATAGAGCGAAGCTAAATGGCTAAACAGCACCGCAGCCGATTTCGATAAAATTCTGTAAACCAAAATTGAATATGTTAAAACCAATATCCGATAATGATTGTTTTGAGCGATTGTATAATCCTTCAATAAAGCCTTCTAACGTCATGTGTCTATAAGACATTTCTTGAATACCAGCCATAAATTTCTCCATTCTTTTGTTTATTCGAATTCATATTTTTTCCATAAAGTACAATTTATTTGAGCTCCATTCCCATCTGGGTACTATTTCTGAAATTGGGATTTTGGATTATTGGGAATTGATTATGAATTTCTGAAATAGTGTAAGTGAATTCTCTTATTAAATCATGAGTACGAATCCTAACCATGTCAGATGATCCAATGTGAAAAATTATCATATTAGGATCTGGCCACAATTTATTGACCGATATACATACAGATTAAATGTTTTTTATTCGTAGATCATTTATCCCTCTCCAATAAATGGATACCTTGTTACCTAAGCCTAAATTCTCAGATTTAAATTTAATAGATGCTTTAAGAAACAAGATCATCTCCGAGTATCCAAATAATCTTCTGTTCTGGAAAAGATTATAACAGCAATTCAGGTCTAATGTACATTTTATACCTGCTTGAATTCAATTTACCTAATTTCTTTATGGTACTTTCTTTAAAGGGAGTCTGTCACCACAATTTGCCCTTATAGACCACCTACATAGCGCTGTAGCATAACTATAGATCAGTCAAACGGTACCTTTGTCTTTTTGTTTGGATGTTCACCAGGGGCAAAAACTGAGTTTTATTCATATGTAAATGAGGGCTTTCAAGTGCCCAGGGGCGGCGTTCGGGCTGTAAGTGCTCAGGTCGCTCTTCCTTCTTCTCACATATCCCTTCCCCAGCCTGTTGCTTGGCCCGCCCTGTAAGCCTCTTACGTCATCCAGTGTACTGGCCGATATCCCGCCGGCGCATGGTTTAGTTCTGCTCTTGATAGAATTTTTCTTTTTAAACCTTTAATTTGCTGTTTTAATAAATTGTTAGACGTGAAAAAGCAAATGCCCGATAGGATTTTTTGAAGTCACCTTTATGGCCCTTTTTTATAAGATTAAAAATTAATAGGATGACATGTAAATTGTTGCCATCCCATATAATGAAATTATTGGCAGAACAATATGTTCTCCAATAATTCCATGCGGTTATGTATCATACATACATACATACATATGTACATACATACATACAGCACTATGTATGTAGCATGTATGTACGGACAGCAGAACCTATCAGTTACACTATATCACTATCTAACCTACACTGATTATCTCCCACTAACTATCTGTATTATATATATATATATATATATATATATATATATATATATATTTATATATATATACAGTACAGACCAAAAGTTTGGACACACCTTCTCATTCAAAGAGTTTTCTTTATTTTCATGACTATGAAGGCATCAAAACTATGAATTAACACATGTGGAATTATATACATAACAAACAAGTGTGAAACAACTGAAAATATGTCATATTCTAGGTTCTTCAAAGTAGCCACCTTTTGCTTTGATTACTGCTTTGCACACTCTTGGCATTCTCTTGATGAGCTTCAAGAGGTAGTCCCCTGAAATGGTCTTCCAACAGTCTTGAAGGAGTTCCCAGAGATGCTTAGCACTTGTTGGCCCTTTTGCCTTCACTCTGCAGTCCAGCTCACCCCAAACCATCTCGATTGGGTTCAGGTCCGGTGACTGTGGAGGCCAGGTCATCTGGCGCAGCACCCCATCACTCTCCTTCATGGTCAAATAGCCCTTACTTTCAAAGTTTTCCCAATTTTTCGGCTGACTGACTGACCTTCATTTCTTAAAGTAATGATGGCCACTCGTTTTTCTTTACTTAGCTGCTTTTTTCTTGCCATAATACAAATCCTAACAGTCTATTCAGTAGGACTATCAGCT
The DNA here is from genome assembly GCF_905171765.1 of Bufo bufo. Lineage (NCBI taxonomy): Eukaryota > Metazoa > Chordata > Amphibia > Anura > Bufonidae > Bufo > Bufo bufo. The sequence goes on along the minus strand of NC_053395.1, from coordinate 193,642,947 downwards.
GTGTATCCACCTGACTTCTCCTCAACGCAACTGATGGTCCCAACCCCATTTATAAGGCAAGAAATCACACTTATTAAACCTGACAAGGCACACCTGTGAAGTGAAAACCATTTCAGGGGACTACCTCTTGAAGCTTATCAAGAGAATGTCAAGAGTGTGCAAAGCAGTAATCAAAGCAAAAGGTGGCTACTTTGAAGAACCTAGAATATGTCATATTTTCAGTTGTTTCACACTTGTTTGTTATGTACAGTACAGACCAAAAGTTTGGACACACCTTCTCATTCAAAGAGTTTTCTTTATTTTCATGACTATGAAGGCATCAAAACTATGAATTAACACATGTGGAATTATATACATAGCAAACAAGTGTGAAACAACTGAAAATAAGTCATATTCTAGGTTCTTCAAAGTAGCCACCTTTTGCTTTGATTACTGCTTTGCACACTTTAGGCATTCTCTTGATGAGCTTCAAGAGGTAGTTCCCTGAAATGGTCTTCCAACAGTCTTGAAGGAGTTCCCAGAGATGCTTAGCACTTGTTGGCCCTTTTGCCTTCACTCTGCGGTCCAGCTCACCCCAAACCATCTCGATTGGGTTCAGGTCCGGTGACTGTGGAGGCCAGGTCATCTAGCGCAGCACCCCATCACTCTTCTTCATGGTCAAATAGCCCTTACTTTCAAAGTTTTCCCAATTTTTCGGCTGACTGACTGACCTTCATTTCTTAAAGTAATGATGGCCACTCGTTTTTCTTTACTTGGCTGCTTTTTTCTTGCCATAATACAAATTCTAACAGTCTATTCAGTAGGACTATCAGCTGTGTATCCATCTGAAGGTCCCAACCCCATTTATAAGGCAAGAAATCCCACTTATTAAACCTGACAGGGCACACCTGTGAAGTGAAAACCATTTCAGGGGACTACCTCTTGAAGCTCATCAAGAGAATGCCAAGAGTGTGCAAAGCAGTAATCAAAGCAAAAGGTGGCTACTTTGAAGAACCTAGAATATGACATATTTTCAGTTGTTTCACACTTGTTTGTTATGTATATAATTCCACATGTGTTAATTCATAGTTTTGATGCCTTCAGTGTGAATCTACAATTTTCATAGTCATGAAAATAAAGAAAACTCTTTGAATGAGAAGGTGTGTCCAAACTTTTGGTCTGTACTGTATATATATATATATATATATATATATATATATATAAAAGCTAACTAACTATCTAATGTAATGACACAAGAAAGCACAGAGCACAGCAATGACACTGCTCTCTCTTTCATAACTGCAATAAACTGTAGAAAATGTCTGCTGGGGAGGTTCTTATATAGTAAAAGGTAGGCAACTTTTCTATTGGTTGCTAGGGATGTTGCTAAGCTCAGACAAAGACATTCCAGCCTTCTCATTGGCCCACAAGCAAGAAGGGAGGTTACTGATGAAAAAAAATCTAGAATATTCGAAATTACGAATATACGGTATATCAATATATTCTAAATATTTGCGAATTCTCGAAGTGCCGATATTCACGATTAATATTCGCTATTCGAATATTCACGCCCAACACTATTGACTACTACTTTTGATTTGGCGGATAAGCAATTTATGGAAAAAAAACACACCCTTGTTGTCTGAGAATAGTAAAATCCGTTTGTTTTTGAAATTTTCATGCCAAATAGTTAAAGCTACCAATACTGGAAAAAGTTCTAAGAAATTGATGTTTTTTTATGAATGGTTCATCTAGCCAATTTTTTGGCCATGTATCTGCGGACCATTGGTTCATAAAATTTGCTCCATAACCCACTGAAGCTGCAGCATCAGTGAATAACTGTAGTGAATCAGAATCTATAAATTCTTGCTGCCACATAGTTCTACCATTGTAATCTTCCTGGAAACAAAGCCAGATTTGAATATCATCTTTTATTTGTTTTGTAAGCTGAATGTGATCAAATGGGCTGCTTTTCCCCACTGTGGCAGAATACATACGTCTAGAAAAGACTCTCCCCATTGGTATAACTCTAGTTATGAAATTTAAAGAACCTAATGCTGATTGTAAACGTTTAATGTAGTTTTCTTGGATGTTAACAAATTGTTTAATAAAATTCTCAAGGACGATATTTTTTCTTCCAGTCATTTGAATTCCATTTTTTCTGTATTTATGGAGATACCCAAAATTATGGTATCCTTTGTTAGTTATACCGTATTTTATTCTGCTAAAGGAATTTGGAAAAACTCAGCAATATTTCTAAAGGTGTTTAACAAATTCATACAATCATTGGTTTTTTCCTTAATAATTCATAAAAAAAATCGTCTAAGTAATGGATTGTGTAAGCTCCGCTTGAATGACTTTCTAGCATCCATTGTAAGAATGCTGAAAATGCCTCAAAGTAGAAACAGGATAGGGAAAAACCCATGGAAAATGCTTTATCATAATAACATTTTCCTTCAATTTGAAAGCACAAAGAATTATACCACACTGGGTTAATAGGCAATAATCTGAAGGTAGATTTTATATCCGTTTTTGCCATCAATGCATTCCTTCCTGCTTTTTTAAGTAGTGTTAATGCTTGATCAAAGGATGCATAGTGTACTGATGTCAATTTTTTATCGATTAAATCATTTACTGAGTTGTCTTTTGGGTATGACAAGTGATGAGTCGGTAACTGTTAGCTTCTTTCTTAGGGACTAACCCTAGTGGAGATAATATAAAAATTTTAAAAGCGGGTTGCAAAAAAGGACCAGCAATAGTGTTGGGCGAGCATCTCCTCCCCGCACGTTTGTTGGCTGCTGGCATTACAGTGACTGGCTGGCCGGAATGCGTTATCAGATGCTATATAGCACCCGATGACACATGTTCAGCTCAGTATTAGTCAGGGAGAGTTGTGCTGAAGAAAGGACAGATAGTGTAGGGAGTGAAATACTAATATTTTTATTGAAAAAACTTGTTAGAGACCCAAAAGTCCTTTTAAGGACTATTGTTGTATCTGGCAGCAATATAATTATTAGCGCAACCTGCGCTAAATTGCGTGGAATTGTAATAGAGACCCAAAAGTCCTTTTAAGGACTATAGTTGTATCTGGCAGCAATATATATTTTTAGCGCAACCTGCACTAAATAGTTAGCAATTGTTTGGCCGCTGCAGACAGCAACATTATCTGCGCTACATCTCCTGTCTAACATGTGCGCAGCCTAAAAATATCTGTGATATCCAGTGTACTTTTTCCGTAGACAGTGTCCGCTGCGGACAGTTACATTACCTGCGCTACATCTCCTGTATAACGTTTGCGTATCTGAAATATCAGTGATATTCAGTAAAAATTTTTACTGCTGGTGGCAGCGACATTACCTGAGCTACATCTCCTGTATAACATTTGCCCATCCTAAATATCAGTGACATTAATTCAGTGTAATTTATAATTAGCCGCTGGTGACAGCGACATTACTTGCGCTATACCTCCTGTATAACGTTTGTGCAACCTAAATATCAGTGACATTCATTCCGTGAGTTTGCTTGAGTAATTAATTTCTCTTAAAGGTGCAGGTCCGAATTCTTCACTGCCACTTACGTGAGTGCACAGCAACTGACATCTCCTTTCTTTTAAAGGTTTCTCCACGCGACCTCCAATCAAGATGCTCCAGAGGACTTCAGCCTGCACCAAGTACAACTGTTATCAGGTAAGTAATACTTCACACACACATCATTTACGCATGCAAATAACTGGGGGCATGACACCATGTCCCCCTTATTTGCATCCACAAATATGGTTTCCTCATACTGCCACGGTGTGTCTAGGTCCTCTGCCTCCTCTTCCTCATCGCCCTGTAGCTCCTCTGGCTGTTCCTGCTCCTCCTCTCCTGTCACCTGTGTAGAAAAACCACCCATTTCGCTACACATTGCTTGTGCTCCAATGTCCTTCTCCTCCTCCAGTTCAGCCCCCACAGGGCTCATGTGGCCATGAGATATAGGCGCCACGTCTCCAGTCCCCTGACCAGCCAGATTTACCAGCATCTGTTCCAGGACATGAAGCCGTGCAATTACATTGTTCATCCCATAGTCCTGGTGACTGACAAATAACGTGGCCTCCTCCAAGCGCCTGAGCAAACGGCAGATGTCACGCATAAGCTGCCACTGGCTGGTCACACAGGGGAGTACTCCTGTCCGCTTGGATCATCAAGAAATCATTTATGTCCTTTCTCTGTTTCATATAGTCAGTCTAACATATGGAGGGTGGAATTCCAACGGGTGGAAATGTCGCATATCAGCCTATGTTGGGGGATGCCCTTCTGCCACTGCAGCTCAAAGAGGATGTGCTTTGCGGTGTACGAGTGGCTGAAGTGCATGCAAAGTTTCCTGGCCATTTTTAGGATGTCTGGGTGGAAGACTTCAGGAACCGCTTGACAACCAGATTGAACACGTGTGCCATGCAGGGCGCATGGCTCAGCCCTCCCTGACGCAGCGCCGACACCATGTTCTTCCCAATGTCGGTCACCATGGTTCCGATTTTGAGTTTTTGCGGAGAAAGCCAGAATTTGATTTCTTGATGAAGGACACGGAGCAGTTCCTTCCCTGCGTGACTCCGTTCGCCCAGGCAAACGAGGTGCAGAACAGCGTAACACCGCCTTGCCCTGCACATGTGGTATGCTGGAGGGGCACTGTGAATTGTCTCTGCAGTGGAGGCTGAGGACACGGTGAAGGATGAGAAGGCAGAGGCGGACATTGTCGCAGGACGAACAGCGTGAAAACGTGGAGGCGGAAGCGGCATCATCCGGCCAAGTTGCTGGTGTGGCTGTGCAGCAACCGCATTCACCCAGTGGGCCGTAAAGGACATGTATTGTCCCTGACCGTAGTTACAGCTCCACACGTCGGCTCCACCGACAGGCTCAAGGACTGGCCCACCTTCTGTTCTACATTCGTGTGCAGGGCTGGTACTGCCTTTTTAGCAAAGAAATGACAGCTTGGGACTCTCCACCTCAGCTCGGAACAAGCCATCAGTTCTCTGAAAGGTGCAGAGTCCACCACTTGGAAAGGAAGGGGCTGCAGCACCAGCAACTGTGCCAGGAGCACATTCAGCTTCTGCGCCGTTGGACGAGTGCATGCATACTGTTGCTGACGTAATGACTGACGAGGAGTAGGAGGAGGAGCTGGAGCATTAGGACCAGCAGATAATGGGAAGGACAGACAGCGCCCTTCGGCTGAGGTGGTGGAGCCTTGACTGCCTGAAACCGGGTGCATGCCACTGGGTGATGCAGCAGTTTCTGCGGCAGGCTGGACCACCACATCGGAGCCACGGTTCTCTCAGACCACTTTATGGTGACGCTGCATATGTTGATGCAGGGCCGTGGTGCCAAAATTGGCACCCTGGCCACGCTTAACCTTCTGCCCACAGATTCTACAAATGGCCATGTTCACCTCCTCCGGCGGCTTAACAAAACACTGCCACACCGCTGAGTAGGTGATATTACCCCCAACACTCTGCACTGACTGATTGCTACATCCGCTGCTTCCGCGAACCCCTGTGCACCACTACTTTCCAGGCAGGTAGGCTCCTGCGAAGCAGGTGGTCTACCCTGGGCACGTTTGGCTCCCGACCTCCCACTGCTGCCACCCTGCTGACCCCCGGCCACGCTAGCGACTTGCTGGCTCCGCCGCTGCCTCACGGGCAAGCTGCCACCCTCTTCTCGCGATGATGATGGAGTCCCTAATTTACCCGGCTCCCAAGTGCGATCAGCTACATCATCATCATCGAGTACTGTCTGCACATCACTGATGTCCTCCTCAACAGTCTCTGGGTCTGGAAACTGACTGCTCGCAACACCAGCTCCAACGCTACTCTCCTCATCTTGGCTGGCCAGTAGCTGCTGACTGTCCTCTAGTAGCTCGCCCTCGCTGTATATAATACTTCTCTGGCTGAGGGAACAGAAAAGGACAGAGGCAGGTTGAGGACAGGTTAGGGCACAGGGCCTGTCCCGGGCCATGCCAAATAAGGGTTGTGTCTGACAAACCCACTGACTCTTGGCTGGGGGTGTCTGATGTCACTTGGGACAAAGTGGATGACTGAGTCAACCATTCAAGAACCGCTGTGTTGCTGGTCAAGACACGACCGCTAGATGACACCGGGAGCTCAGGCCTCTCGCTGCGACTCCTGCTGCCACGCCCCCTTACTCTGCTGCGACCTGTGCTTGCGCCAGAAACATTTAGGCCTCTACCACTCCCCTGTGCAGGGTCTGGCACTTCTCTGTCTCACATATTGTTAGATAAATAAATAAATAAAAAGGAAATTAAAATACCCCAAAAAAGTCTGTAATTTTCTCACTTCACCACACAACAGCTAATAAGCCCTTTTTTTTAATTATACACGCCCAAAAGGCTTTAAAACAGATAACTGCACCGCTGAACGACATATATATATATTTTTTTGCCACTAACACACACTAAAAAAGGCTTTAGAACATATAACTGCAACGCTGAACGTCAAATATATATTTTTTGCCACTAATACATGCCAAAAAGGGCTGAAATTTTCTCACTTCACTACACAATGGCAAATACTTTTTTTCGTGCCACTAATACACGCCAAAAAGGGAACATATAACTGTACCCCTAACGGCGAATAATATATATTTTTTTTGCCACTAATACACGCCAAAAAGGGCTTTAGAACATATAACTGCACTGCTGAATGGAAAATTTATATTTTTTTGCCACTCATTTTTTTTAAATCCAGAGGGAAACAAACCAGGCTGGTGTAGTGAGCTGCATTTATATTTATATAAGGAGATATATAACGCGAGTTTGACCGCGACGCGTGGTTGATTAAGTGTGTGACTTAAGATTCAGTGACTTTAGATTCAGGGACTTCAGTGGGGGACTGCAATTAACCTGTTTCTTATTACTACATTGTATTGTATTTTTTGCTTTTGTGGTGTAATCCCCATTTAGTATGTGTTGCACAATTGACAACGCAGTCCAGTGCACATCTTGCATGATGTATGCAGTCCTGGAACAGCCGTTCCAGGGTGTATTTCTTTGTTCAAGATGTGAGCAAATTACCCGTTTGGAATCGCTAATCGAGTCTCTAAACGGGCAAGTTGCAACACTGAGAGGCATTGACAATTTGCAAAAGAGTTTGCTTCTCACCGAGCAAGCACTCTTTGGGGTAGATGAGGGGGAGGGTGACAGAGAGGAGGCTGAGGAAAGTGAGGTAGCTAGCTGGGTAACAGTTAGAAAGCGGGGTAGAGGGAAGAGTGCCAGGGAGGCTAGCCCTGATCTGACACTCCCCAACAAGTTTGCACGTTTGGCAGATGAGGGGGATGTCGGTTCAGGGAGAGCACTGCCGCAGCCGGACACTTCCTCTGCCAGTCAGGGGAATGTCAGCTCCGGTAAGCAGGGGACCAGGAGAGCAGGGCAGGCCAGACAGGTGCTGGTAGTGGGGGACTCAATTATTAGGGGGACAGATAGGGAAATCTGTTACAAAGACAGTGATCGCCGAACAGTGTGCTGTCTTCCTGGCGCTAGAGTTCGACACATCGCGGATCGGGTTGACAGATTACTAGGAGGGCCTGGAGAAGATCCAGCGGTCATGGTCCATATCGGAACCAATGACAAAGTTAGGGGTAGGTGGAGAGTCCTTAAAAATGATTTCAGGGATTTAGGTCAAAAGCTTAGGGCAAGGACCTCAAAGGTAGTATTTTCCGAAATACTACCTGTACCACGGGCCACACTAGAAAGGCAGCGGGAGATTAGGGAAATTAACAAGTGGCTCAAGAACTGGTGTAGGATGGAGGGGTTTGGGTTCCTGGAGAACTGGGCCGACTTCTCTGTCGGTTGCAGGCTCTATCGTAGGGATGGGCTGCACCTCAATGGGGAAGGGGCAGCTGTGTTGGGGAAGAAGATGGCTAGAAGGTTGGAGGAGTGTTTAAACTAGGGACTGGGGGGGAGGGTAATTACACTATAGAAGGGGAAGATAGTGCAGATAGAGACCTGGGGCAAGGTAGTGGGACTGGGGGAGGAATGGAAGGAGGGACTAGAACAGTTCAGAAGGAAAGGTGTAGGGTAAAACATATACATAAACCTCTCAAATGTATGTATACTAATGCCAGAAGCCTGACTAATAAAACTGGTGAACTGGAATTAGTGATGTGTGAGGAGGACTATGACATAGTGGGAATAACTGAGACATGGCTGGATGATAGCTATGACTGGGCGGTTAATGTACAAGGTTACAGTCTGTTTAGAAAGGATCGCCAAAACCGGAGAGGGGGAGGGGTTTGTCTTTATGTACAGTCCTATCTAAAGCCCACATTTCGTGAAGATAAAAGTGAGGGACATGAACATGTGGAGTCACTGTGGGTAGAGATACATGGAGCTAAAAACAACAATAAATTACTAATAGGAGTTTACTATAAACCACCTAATATACCAGAGTCCACAGAAAATCTACTACTAAATGAGATAGACAAGGCGGCAAATCATAATGAGGTGCTTATTATGGGGGACTTCAACTACCCAGATATAGACTGGGAAACGGAAACTTGTATATCTCATAAAGGAAACAGATTCTTGGCAATAACTAAAGACAATTACCTCTCCCAACTGGTTCAGGACCCGACTAGAGGGACGACCATACTGGACTTAGTATTAACCAATAGACCTGACAGAACAACAGACGTGCAGGTTGGGGGACACCTGGGAAATAGTGACCATAAAGTAATAACCTTCCAATTATCATTCAAAAGAGCGTTTCTACAGGGAGGAACAAAAATACCAAACTTCAAAAAAGCTAAATTTAGCCAACTAAGAGAGGCCATAGGCCTAACTAACTGGGACAAAGTCCTCAAAAATAAAAATACAGCCACAAAATGGGATATCTTTAAAAACATCCAAAAATCTCATTGTGAGAGGTACATACCGTATGGGAATAAAAGGTTAAGGAACAAAAAGAAACCAATGTGGATAAACAGAACTGTAAAGAAAGCAATAAATGACAAAAAGAAAGCATATAAAACACTAAAACAGGAGGGTGGCACGGAAGCACTGAAAAACTATAAGGAAAAAAACAGAACATGTAAAAAACAAATAAAAGCGGCCAAACTAGAGACCGAGAGATTGATTGCCAAAGAGAGTAAAACTAACCCTAAAATGTTCTTCAATTATATAAATGTTAAAAAGTATAAATCTGAAGGTGTCGGCCCTTTAAAGAGTAAGGAGGGGGGAGTCGCAGAGAGTGACGAGGAGAAAGAAAAGCTGTTAAATATTTTTTTCTCAAGTGTATTCACTGAGGAATATAAACTGTCAGATAAAATGCTGAATGTTGAAATAAATTCCCCATTAAAAGTGTCCTGTCTGACCCAGGAAGAAGTACATCAGCGACTTAAAAAGATCAAAATAGACAAATCGCCAGGACCGGATGGCATACACCCCCGTATCCTAAGGGAATTAAGTAATGTCATAGCCAGACCCTTATTTCTGATATTTGCGGACTCTATACTGACAGGGAATGTTCCACAGGATTAGCGCATAGCAAATGTGGTGCCAATATTCAAAAAGGGTCCAAAAACAGAGCCTGGAAACTATAGGCCGGTAAGTTTAACATCTGTTGTGGGTAAACTGTTTGAAGGTTTTCTGAGAGATGCTATCTTAGAACATCTTAACGGAAATAAGCAAATAACGCCATATCAGCATGGCTTCGTGAGGGATCGGTCATGTCAAACTAATTTAATCAGTTTCTATGAGGAGGTAAGTTCTAGACTTGACAGCGGCGAATCAATGGATGTCGTGTATCTGGACTTCTCCAAAGCATTTGACACTGTACCGCATAAAAGGTTAGTATATAAAATGAGAATGCTCGGACTCGGAGAAAACGTCTGTAAGTGGGTAAGTAACCGGCTCAATGATAGAAAACAGAGGGTGGTTATTAACGGTACATACTCAGATTGGGTCACTGTCACTAGTGGAGTACCTCAGGGGTCAGTATTGGGCCCTATTCTCTTCAATATATTTATTAATGATCTTGTAGAAGGCTTGCATAGTAAAATATCAATTTTCGCAGATGACACTAAACTGTGTAAAGTAATTAACACTGAAGAGGACAGTATACTGTGTATATACTACAGAGGACAGTATACTACTACAGAGGGATCTGGATAGATTGGAGGCTTGGGCAGATAAGTGGCAGATGAGGTTTAACACTGACAAATGTAAAGTTATGCACATGGGAAGAAATAATGCAAGTCACCCGTACATACTAAATGGTAAAACACTCGGTAATACTGACATGGAAAAGGATTTAGGAATTTTAATAAACAGCAAACTAAGCTGCAAAAACCAGTGTCAGGCAGCTGCTGCCAAGGCCAATAAGATAATGGGTTGCATCAGAAGGGGCATAGATAACCGTGATGAGAACATTGTCCTACTACTTTACAAATCATTAGTCGGACCACACATGGAGTACTGTGTACAGTTTTGGGCTCCAGTGAACAAGGCAGACATAGCAGAGCTGGAGAGGGTCCAGAGGAGGGCAACTAAAGTAATAACTGGAATGGGGGGACTACAGTACCCTGAAAGATTATCAACATTAGGGTTATTCACTTTAGAAAAAAGACGACTGAGGGGAGATCTAATTACTATGTATAAATATATCAGGGGTCAGTACAGAGATCTATCCCATCATCTATTTATCCCCAGGACTGTGACTGTGACGAGGGGACATCCTCTGCGTCTGGAGGAAAGAAGGTTTGTACACAAACATAGAAAAGGATTCTTTACGGTAAGAGCAGTGAGACTATGGAACTCTCTGCCTGAGGAGGTGGTGATGGTGAGTACAATAAAGGAATTCAAGAGGGGCCTGGATGTATTTCTGGAGTGTAATAATATTACAGGCTATAGCTACTAGAGAGGGGTCGTTGATCCAGGGAGTTATTCTGATTGCCTGATTGGAGTCGGGAAGGAATTTTTAATCCCCTAAAGTGAGGAAAATTGGCTTCTACCTCACAGGTTTTTTTTGCCTTCCTCTGGATCAACTTGCAGGATAACAGGCCGAACTGGATGGACAAATGTCTTTTTTCGGCCTTATATACTATGTTACTATGTTAATACACGCCAAAAAGGGCTGTAATTTTCTCACTTCACCAGACAACGGCTAATAAGCCCTTTATTTCCCCACTAATACAAGCCAAAAAATGCTTTAGAACATATGACCGCCGCACAAGGGCAAATAAGACATATAAATATTTCCTTGTAATAAACCCTGTTAATGGCTGTATCAAACAGCACTTGCACCCCAATGACAAGAACGGTTTGCTGGAATTACAGAGCTGCATAATGGCAATTTGGATCCGCAGTCAGTGCAGCAAGGTGTAATAGGATTGTTCCTATTACCCAGGCTGTAAACTCTCCTAATGAACCCTGTTCTGCTTCAATACTGTGGAATGATTCCTCCCTATCCTTTCCCTGAACTTCTATACAGCAAAATAAAAGTTTTCAAGTCTTTCCTACCACTATCCCTATCGCCTGCTGATGTCTCTCCCTGCACTAAGTACACTGGAAAATGGCTGAATCCAAGATAGCTGAGGCTATTTATTGGGTTGTGACATCACAGGGCTGGCTGGCTGCTGATTGGCTGCATGCATGGCATTGTGGGTGATCCCTCGTTCCCAGAGTTCCTTGCTCCATGTCCTAACACGTGCAGCAGCCATTTTAGGAAAAAATGCGATTCGTTACCACTAAGCTCGAGGAAATTCGGATTCGGTGCAAATCAAATTTTTCCTGAAATTCGGATCGAATTCCACTTCGTCAGCTTCAATTCGCTCATCTCTATTCTCAACCTAACCTCTTCCTTTCTAACATTAGATACAGCAATATAAAACATACAGGGTAAAAAAGCACCACATACTTCTTACATCCAGTGATGTCTCTTTTGACATAGATATTCTCTTTCCTTATCTTCTACTTTCAGTAGACGGCCATGATGATTTATTTCAGCCGCGTCTCGTCTCTGCGGAGTTTGACTAAAAGAGATCTTAGTTTCCTACTTTTTTCATCCTCCCACCTTCTGATCACCCCATCCTGCCACCGCCAATATTCTGCCAGCTGTGCTCCTCAATATTATACTGTAAAAGCAGACCATCTGAGAATACTAGCACCACACAGATAGTGCCCCCTTCAATAATTATAGGCACACAGTGCCCTAAAAATAACTGCACCAAGCAAATAGTGCCCCTGACACTAATAATGTAAACAATGTCCCCCAAAAATAATAGTTTTAAACTGATACTGTGCCAAGGTGCCCCAACAGTAATAGAGCTCCCAAAAGTCCCACCAATAGTAATACTTATCTGCCAGAGTGCACTTAGTAGTAATAGTGCCGCCTACAGTAATAATGTCCCCATTGTACCCCAGAAGTAATAATGTTCCCATAGTGCTCATACTAGTAATCAAGATCCCTATAGTCCACCAGTAGTAATAAAGTTCACCATAATGTCCCCCAGTAGTAATACTTCTCCTAACATGTGGCAGTAGAAAAATGCCCCCTTATAATGTGTGCCAGTGCAAAAAATGCCCCCTTATAATGTTGAGCCAGTACAAAAAATGCCCCCTTATAATGTGTGCCAGTGCAAAAATGCCCCCTCCGAATGTGTTAAACAGAAATCCGCATATATCGCAGAAGCGTAGCTCAGGAAGTTCTCTTGTATACTTCCCACACAGCCCAAATAGCAAAAGATCCCGCTATATTATATTAACATCTTTATTTTATCATTATTCATACCCCTTTTGGACTGATAGTGTCCAGAGAGAAAATTCACAAAACCTCTTCTTGTAATAGTATTTTTTCTAATAGGTCCCTGTTCACACTAGTTATCTCTTCCAACACCATCCATCTTGTATTGTGCTTTATCTGGATCCGTGATTTGGACTTTTTTTTAAAAAACATGGACTTTGGTATGTGTTGATTAAACTTTTTGAATAATGATGAAATAAAGAAGATGTTAATATAATATAGCGGGGTCTTTTGCTATTTGCCCATAGAATGTGTACCAATGCAAAAAAATGCCCCATAATGTGTGACAGTAAAAAATTGCACCCATAATGTGTGCCAGTACAGCAAATACCTGCTCTTTGTGCCACCATAAAGTGTGCCAAAGCCCCCTTCTGTGTGCCAGTGCAAAAGATACTTCCTCTTAGTGCCCCCAATAGAGCCAATGTTTCCATAGTGCCCCCATAACGTGTGTAAATGCCCCTTGCGTGTGCCAGTACAAAAAATACCCCCTCTTAGTGCCCCCAGTTGAGATAATGTCCCCATAGTGCCCCATAATGTGTTCCAGTATAAAATTCTGCTATATAGTGCCCCTAGTAGATGCCCCCATAGTGCTCCTCTCCCTCCTTCCCCATATTGCCCCCTATAATGTATGCCCCTATATAGTGCCTCCAGTAGATGCTCCTATAGTGCTCCTCTCCCTTTTTCCCCATAGTGCCTCCCATAATGTGTGCCAGTTGTGAGGCAGTGACAGGCCTCACGGCTGCTAGGGGAGAGATATGGCAGAAGTTTCCATTTCTTCGCTGTCAATCAGCAGGTCAGAGGCCGCACCAGGTGGAACAATCAGTCTGGGATAAGAGCCCAGTCCAGACTGTTAGAAGGAGGAAGAGTCTGTGTGCAGCAGAGGCCTGGGAAGGCTCTGTACAAGTGGGCTCAGCCGAGCTGGCTGAGGGGCCACGGGGCTAGGTGTTAGCCTGAACTTTGGTGGGGACTCCGCGAGGTCTTGGAATCGACGGTCGCTGGGCCAGAGTCAGGAGGACTTCTGGGCCACAATCCCCCAAAAGGTACTGGACTTTGTTACAGCCTGGAAGTGCTGGATTGTTAGGCTGGAAAAAGCAGCATGTTCTTCCCGTGTGTGAACGGGGCTTTCAATGAGGTAGGGAGTCCTCATGTTTAGTTAGAGCCCAGCCGGGCAGGTGTTTTATTTGTATTGTTTGTTTTGGTTTTGCTGAGGTGCCAAATAAAAGCAATGTTTGGCACCTAACCCTGTGGTCGATGAAGATCATTGTGAGAATGACCCCCGAATAAGAGGCGATCCCTTACACACTATATAATGCCCCTATATAATGCCTCCAGTAGATGCCCCCATAGTGCTCCTCTCCCCCTTCCCCATAGTGCCTCCCATAATGTGTTCCAGTATATATTGCCACTAAATAGTGCCCCCAGTAGATGCCCTTATAGTTCGCCTCTCCCCCTTCCTCATATTGACCAAATAGCATGGTGTCAAGTGAAATAAATAAACTTACAAATAATAAACTTACAAACTTACCTCCATGCCACTGTCAGCGATGCGGTGCATTCCTCTTCCAGCCTGTGTATGCTGATGGATCATGCGGTGTGATGATGATGACATCATCACGCCCCCTGCGCGGCCTCTAATAGGCTAAAGCAGTGATGGCTAACCTCTGGCACTCCAGCTGTGGTAAAACTACGACTCCCAAGATGCACACTTGCTTGGCTCCTCTCAGAACCCCAATAGAAATGAATGGAGCATGCTGGGAGTCGTAGTTTCACCACAGGTGAAGTGCTAGAAGTTAGCCATCACTGGGCTAAAGGCACTAGGCCTGAAGTATGTCAGAGAGAACAGAGGGGCAGGGAGACATCGCACCCATGACCCCCTGCAGCATTCAACTGTATTGCCGCCTTGAGTACGTACGGTGATACAGTTGAATATAGAGAGAAGAGAGCTTCGACAATGGAAGCGATCATTTCCCTCGGTCCTGCCACCGACCTGTAGTGCCCCAGAGCGGGCACTACCATTCCTACACCCTGCTACTGTCTCTAATAAGCTAAAAAATAATGTCACCTGTGTACTTGATTCCAGGTCCTTTGATATTGTGCCTTAAAGGGGTATTCCCAACACATACAATGGCGGCATAGTGCTAGTATATGCCCCCAATGTCTAATAAACCTGCATCTACAAGGAGAACAGAGAGGGAGAGCTGTGGCTGGAGGACCCCGGGGTCCGTCCACCACCAAGCACTGTGCCTGGTTGTCCAGCGGGTGGCAGTGTATCCAGCAGAGAGAGAGATCTTTAGATAGAATAAAACTTAGTGGGCTAGTCCTGCTTCCTACCAAGGGAGGCGTTGCAGGACAAATTTAGTCTAGTCTAGTGTTGGAAGCAGAAAAGTCAAAATGAATGCCCCCCCATGCAGCAGGAGTCTCCAAAAGGAAGCAGATCATGAGTATTGCAAGGGGGTCAACGGCCAAAAGGGGTACTCAAAGGTACCAGAAATGTCAGAAAGTCCAGCTACCA
This sequence comes from Bufo bufo, assembly GCF_905171765.1. Classification (NCBI taxonomy): domain Eukaryota; kingdom Metazoa; phylum Chordata; class Amphibia; order Anura; family Bufonidae; genus Bufo; species Bufo bufo. Next base: position 193,627,669 of record NC_053395.1, on the reverse strand, counting down.
GACCAAAGCCAGAGTCTAGCACAGCAGAGAAAGATAAAGTAAGGTATCCAAGTTTGCCTGCCAGTTTACACTAGAACCTGCTGGAGCCACAAGAAAGAGCACTTATTGTCTGGATGCAAGTTAATTTAAGTAAAGCTGTTGAACTTTTACCAAGTCTGGACTCCTACTCTACCCCCTATCACTCTCTTCCTTTACTGTTGCGGAGTCTAACCCTGGGGAGCAACAGTATCCAGGTAGGAGCACCGTGACACACCAAACTAATAAGGCCACATCACCACTTGGCATTCCTAAAAACCTTGGACACGACCGACCCTGGGGAAGGCGGCATGTTGCAGACCCCTCTTTTTTCCAGGGCCCTGTCTCACCTAGGCCATGTGACCAATGAACATGACATCACTGGCCTAGGAAGAGTGCAGGCACTCACTGGAGCGCTGCGGCCTCTCCAAACAGCTGAACAGGAAAGGTGACGGGATTCAAATTGCCACCGATCAGATACTGATGAACTATCCTGATGACAGGTCATCAGCTTTAAACACTCAGATTTAAGTATTTAAAGCGAACCTGTCACCATGATTTTGCGCATAGAGCTGGGGACATGGGCTGCTAGATGGCCGCCAGCACATCTGCAATACCCAGGTCCCATAGCTCTGTGTGCTTTTATTGTGTTAAAAAAACGTTTTGAGTGATATGCAAATTAGCTGATATGAGTCCTGTAGCCGGAGATGAGTCAAGCGTCAAGGAGCCCAGCACCGCCCGGCATCCTCCGAATCTCCTCCTTGCCGGCTGACGTCACAGAGCTGGAGCGCCGAAATCTCGCGATGCGCGAGCTATCGCATGCATAGTTCGTTCCCTGTGCTGATGCCAGCACAGGGAATGAACATGATGCCGACACTGCGCATGCGCTAGCTTGCGCATTGGGAGATTTCGGCGCTCCAGCTTTGTGACGTCAGCCGGCAAGGAGGAGATTCGGAGGACGCGGGGCGGTGCTGGGCTCCTTGACGCTTGACTCATCTCCGGCTACAGGACTCATATCAGTTAATTTGCATATCACTCAAAACGTTTTTTTTTAACACAATAAAAGCGGAGAGAGCTATGGGGACTGGGTACTGCAGATGTGCTAGTGACCATCTAGCAGCCCATGTCCCCAGCTCTATGCACAAAATCCTGGTGACAGGTTCGCTTTAAGGTATTACAAAATGACATAATATTTGATACATTTCTGACATCAAACTGAGTCTCTCACCAGGAGATTCTCAGATAAACCAGGCACAATGAGGGACATTTACTAATGGTTTTATAGCACTATTGTGGTGTAAAAAAGTTGCAAATTATGGTGCACGCCATATTTGCACCATAGATTGCAACTTTTAAGTTTCTCTACACTTTTCTGAAGTGACAAGAAAGGAGCGGAGCTTAGCAGAAGGGGCTTAGCACAACCCGTTGGATATCTTATAACTAAATTATAGCTCAAGTTTACGCCAACCTCGGACTAGCGTAGATTTGAGTCTCTGGCACACGGCAGGGCAGAGATGTGCCTAATTTTTAAGAGGCATTAATTAGGAGCATATCACTCCAGCTCAGGGAGATCAAGACTGGTGTATGAGCATGCCAGTCTTGATAAATCTCCCCAATGTCTTGTAGAACTAGCTCATCTGAACTTCATTATGGAGAAGAAGTACTTCTAATGCATATGAAAATGAGCAGTTAAGTGCACCAAGGGCGGACCCAAAGCACTCTGTGCACCCTTGCTCTTACTGCTTCCTCTACCAGCCCCTCCCACTCCTTCTTGATTGACAGGGCCAGGAGAGATGACTGCAGTATATCTAGCCCTATGAATCAGGTATGAGAGAGGGGCTAGCAGATGAAGCAAGGGTGCACAGAGTAGCCTGAGTCCCCCATCGGTGCAGTTAAAGTGTCACTCACTTTTCAAAAAACTTTAGAAATATCGTAGCGACATATCAGAGGTTTTGATCGGTGGGTGTCTGAGTGCTGAGACCCCTACCAGTCGCTAGAATGAGCAGAGTGAAGCTCCCATACTGGAAGCAGGGTGCATTTTCTTTAAGGCCTCTTGCACATGAACGTATTTTCATTCCGTGTCCGTTCTGTTTTTTTTTTTGCGGACCGTATACGGAACCATTCATTTCAATGGGCCCGCAAAAAAAACCAGAAGGTACTCTGTGTGCATTCCGTTTCCATATTTCCGTTCTGTAAAAAAATAGAACATGTCCTATTATTGTCCACATAACGGACAAGGATAGGACTGTTCTATTAGGGGCCAGCTGTTCCGTTCTGCAAAATAGGGAATGCACACGGACGCAAAATGCATACGGTCGTGTGCATGAGGCCTGAGGCTCCATAGCAAGGGATGAAATTGCTGGTAATATCAGGTGAGCCACGACCTTGGTGACTTCATCAAGATATTTGTCAGGGACATGTGAAATACCCCAATAGGGTATCTGTAAATTGGAAATACAAAGAAATAATGATTACTGTAGAAAGTGAGACTAGCAAAGTAACCTGTAAAAATATTCAGCATTTAAATGTGGAAAGTTACATGAAAAAACTCAATTTAAATGTTAATTGGCATACCCAAAATGGACACAAGAGGGCGACATTTCACCTCTTTTAATAACCATTGGAAGGCTAATACAAGTATTGAGACTATACATACTTAACTATTATAGTAGTATTTGATTTTCTAATAAATATCTAATAAATTTTCAGTTCTTCAGATGTCCAACAATTAAATTCACAACACTTTTTCTTAACTTGCTATTAATTGTATTCTACAAACTGTGTTAGTATTTTTTTTTTAGCCCAAGCTTTGGTTATGTCCTCATTGTTTCAGATTGCTATGATTATAACTTTTTCTTTATTTTGGTGAACCCAAAGTAAAAAATCTTTCCTTTACACTCCTCACTGTTGATCTGAATCTACAGTAGCAGTATGAACTGTGGCTTTAACCCTTTTTGCCCCAGAGGATTTTCCGTTTTTGCATTTTCATTTTTTACTCCCAGCCTTCCCAGAGCCATAACTTTTTATTTTTCCATTCACATAGACATACGAGGGCTTGTTTTTTGTAGGATAAGTTGTACTTGTTAATGTCATCATTTAAAAGCTAGAAAACAAATTCCAAATAAAGTGGAACTGGAAAAAAAAAAAACACCATTCCGCCACAGTTTTATGCATTTTGTTTTTATGGAAATGACTTTTCTTTTTCATCGCCATATTCTGACCCCCATACGTTTTTATAGTTATATCTTTGGAGCTGTGCGAGGGCTCACTGTTTGTGGAGTGATCTGCAGATTTTATTAATATCATTTTTTGGGGGGAGTGCTGGTGAGTTTTTGATCACTTTTAGACCTCATGCACACGACCGTTGTTTTATTCCGTGTCCATTGCGCCGTTTTTTGCGATTTTCTGCGGACCCATTGATTTTCAATGGGTCCGTTGAAAACTCGGCTAATGCACCGTTTGCCATCCGCGTCCGTGATCCGTGGTTCCAGTCCGTCAAAAAAATATAACCTGTCCTATTATTTTCGCAGAAAACGGTTCGCGGACCCATTCAAGTCAATGGGACTGCTAAAAAACGCGGAGGCACACAAGATTGTCGCCCGCGTCCGTTTTTTTCCTATCATTTGCATGGCAAACCTGTCTTAGATTTTTTTTTACTTTCCTTTATGTCTGGTGATCCTCCAAAAATAAAGGAAGACACACGGAAACGGATCACGGAACAACGGAACCCCATTTTGCGGAACGGAACACAACAACGGTCGTGTGCATGAGGCCTAATTCAAATTTTTGGGGGAAGTGAAACAATGAAAAATGGTAAATCGGCCATTTTGATTTTTTCCAGTTACTGCATGGGATAAATACATTTATATTTTATTAGTTTGGGCATTTTCACACGCGGCGATGCCTACAGTATGATGTTTTTTTTTTCTTATTTTATTTTAATTTTGGGGAAAGTGATCTGAATTTTTTATTTTTCTATTTATATTTTTCTATTTACCGTACTTTTCGCCCATAAGACACAAAGTGGGGGTGGGGGGGAAATGTCACTGCATCTTATGGGGCAAATACTAATGAGCACTTCCATTTTGGACGCACTCATTAGTACCGGCGGACCAGGAAGCGGTGAATGCAACGCTCTCCGGGCTCTGTACTCACCACTTCCGTGTCCTCGGCTGTCGGATGTGCTGTGACTGCGCACAGCGTGAGTGTGCTCTGTGACCTCACGCTGTGCGTGTCAGATCACAGCACAGCTGACAGCAGGAAGAAGAGAGAGAGCTGGATCCTGGGAGCCCGCAGAGTCGGGAGCAGGAGAGGTAAGTAGATCAGTGCCGTGCCTGGGGAAGGGGTCCGCCCTGGGTGCCCGCTCTCAGGGGGGTGCCAGAAGCAATGAGCGCTTCCATCAATACAGATGGAAGTGCTCATTGCTAGAGCACTACCGCCCACATACTACGGCGGGGCACAGGAGCGCATAGTTCCCTGCCCCGCCGCCGATCACCGCCAAAGGCTTCAGGCCTAGTAGAAGTAAAAAGTAGAACTGGCTTAGTTGCCCATAGCAGCCAATCAGATTCCACCCTTCATTTTTGACAGCTCTTTTGGAAATCCAGTTCTACGTTACACCAGTTTGATAAATTACCCCAATTATGTCTACTGGAGTCCCTATTTTTTCAGCAGTATAGTACCTGGGGCATTGGGGGGCACAACAGGCACAGTATTGGGGATGGCAGCAGGATGACATGAGGATGGGGAGGTTGATGGACAAACTGAGAAATCTAACGCGTCTGTGTTACAAACTCTGTAGAGACGAGATGCGGCTGAAATAATTTGTCATGGCGGTCTAACGGAGGAGAAGAGGAAAGAGAAGGTCTACATGACAGGAAGCGGGGGGTGCCAGAGAAAGGACCCGGTGCCAAACACCCTAGGCACGCCACTAAAGTGGATTTTTTTATTTATGTGATCTGAGGCTGGGGGCTTATTAAATGAGGCTGGGGTCTGATCTGAGGTATGGGGGTCTGATCTGAGACATATAGGGGTCTGATCTGAGGCAAGGGGGTCTCATCTGAGGTCTGATTATAGTGCCGTACTATTATAATAGTGTGGCATTGTGACGGCACAGGCTCAGGAGCTGTGCCCGCGCCATCACTTGCAGGTGCCAGCTGTTTTTGGTGCATATTTAAACATAAAATTTTTGTCCACAAACGTTACTTACATTTTTATATGCCAGTCCCTACTGGAATGAGATTGCAATTTTTTATCTGGGACTTTCTTCTATCTCCAGAATAGGGCCTCCAAAGTGAAGGAGGTCATGCTGCATCCTTTCACCGCTATGGGAGTTTAGAAAATAGTCAAGCTATATCCGACAGTTTCATAGCGGTGAGTGTAGAGGTCTTAAAAAATGTAAGCTGTGTTGTGATTGGTTGCTTTGGGCCGTTCATGGGCTGTAAAATCAATGGGTTCCTTTACTTCCTGTTTTGTGAATTAAGGTTATTAATGCTTATAGTCATAAAGACATCTTACCAAACCTATGAAAGGATGAAAATATCACTCCATGACTAATAATTACAGGCAGTGAGTTGTATAATCAATATTCTCCATTAACTGTAAATATAGTCAAGTATAAGAAGGCAGGGCGATATAATAACCTGTGTTCTATATCATTTCTGTGGCCCCGGGATGAATTAAAAGTAGCCCCAAAGTAGTCCTGGAGGCTGGTGGTCTATACATACTTGTGACCAGGGGCGTAGCTAAAGGCTCATGGGCCCTGGTGCAAGAGTTCAGTTTGGGCCCCCCTTCCCTCAGTGCTTTGTAGCCAGGGGCAGGGAAGCACATAGCCACCGTGCTGCCTGAGGTAAAAATTGAAATGGCACCCCTCACACGCCAAATTTTTGACCTAACCCCTTCCCTCCAGCCAGAGGTGTAACTTGACCAGCATGCACTTTCTATAATACCGGTGTCTTCTTATGCGGCACAAGGGTCTTTGGGTCCCTTCAGGCTCCTTGGCCCGGTAGCAACTGCTACCTCTACACCCTCTATAGCTACGCCCCTGTCTGTGAACATTTGCATAACCAAAATGTGACATTTAAGTCCTGTCTCAGGAACGCAGGGGAAGGCCCCTCTGATCAGTGGGGGTCTGACACCTGGGACCCCCAATGATCAGCTGTTTGAGAAGGCATCAGGCCTCATGTGAACACTGCAGCCTTCTCCATGCTCACCAAGCACAGCGCCGTACATTGTATAGTGGTTGTGCTTGGTATTGCAGATTGGCCCCATTCACTCCTATGGGGCTGAGATGCACCTAGGCCACGTGACCAATAAATGTGACGTCACTCTGCCTAGAGTAAGCTGAGTGCCGCAGCCTTCTCAAACAGCTGATCGGCGGGGGTCCCGGGTGTCAGACCCCCACCGATCAGATACTGATGACCTATCCTGAGGATAAATCATCAGTATAAAACTACCGGAAAACCCCTTTAATGGGTTTATGGTAACATCCCTGAAGTCTAGGGCAGTAAAAGGGTTACACTTTCTAATTCTGGTGCTATAGAATACTTAAGAGTTTATTGTCAGCATCTCTGGTGGTCCAGGCCAATAAATAGGTTAATGTCAGCATCCCTGGTGGTCTAGGCCAAGAAAAAGGTTAATGTCAGCGTCCCTGGTGGTCTAGGCCAATAAAAAGGTTAATGTCAGCGTCCCTGGTGGTCTAGGCCAAGAAAAAGGTAAATGTCAGCGTCCCTGGTGGTCTAGGCCAAGAAAAAGGTTAATGTCAGCGTCCCTGGTGGTCTAGGGCAGAGAAAGGATTACTACTGTAAAGCATTGTATTACTCGACCCTTTAGGCTCCATTACAGTCATTCTAGTAGGACGGCTGTGACTAGAATGGACAGATATCCCTCTGTTACACAGACCTTTCTCTGTGCCCTTATCTCTTTGAAAGGCTTCTCCCATGATCCCCGTCTCATACAGACTGACCCCCATTCCCCCTTTCATACACAGACTACTCCTCATTCAGTTAACTTTGGGTCGGGAGTCAGGCAACCCTAAAGAGATCCTCAAAAAATTTGGACATTCAGGTACATTCATCCTCAGTATCACAGCTGAAACATGGAAACAGTCTGGCAGGGTATTTCTAGCAGGGGCGGATCCATCATTGTAAAAACAGTAGTGTGCAACACATGATACGGCACATTTTCCTTTATTTTGTCACGCTCCCTCACCACTACCTGAAATATGTTCAGTATACCACACGACCACCACCAGAAGACATGGCCTGGGACAGGCATCATTTTTTTCAGACAGGGACAAGTGTACCCTACCACTATATCTAGATAGCCAATAATACCGCCTTGCAGTGACCATATAATGGTCAGATACCGGGTCCATACAGACTCTGCGCAGAGCATCATCCCACTGCAGACTATAGTTCACATGGTCAGGTTTCCTGATGCAATTTTGGAGGCCAAAACCAGAAGTGAATAAAAAAAAAAAAAAAAAAGGAGAAGATTTATCTGTCCTTTAGGCAGGTAGAATACATAACAGGTCTCATAATTGGGGATGAGCGAATTGACTTCGGATGAAACATCTGAAGTTGATTCACAAAACTTAGTTTCAATACTGTACGGAGCGAGCGCTCTGTACAGTATTAGAATGTATTGGCTCAGATGAGCCGAAGTTATTACTTCGCGTAATAACTTCATAAATTAATTTCTACTGTAAAAAACCATTTCCCGAACTCGGGTTCAGTTCCAAGTGATACCTCGCTCCGTACAGTATTGAAACAAAGTTTTATGCGAATCAACTTCGGATGTTTCATCTGAAGTCGATTCGCTCATCCCTACTCATACACACTGCAGAGATTTGTGGCCTTTTTTTTGTTTAATGTTTCTATAAAAAAAAATTGTGGTGTTTCCAGCACTTTTGCCGTTTTTGATGCTTTTTACTAAAAAAAAAAAAACTGTTCCAGATATCTGTGGAATATATTAAATGCAAGACACAAGTGTTTTTTGCAACTAGTGTTTTTTCAATTTGCTGACTTTTTTGCATCTTTGGTGGGGGTTTTTTCGACACAGAATGTTGATATATAAAAATGAATCATTTTATAGCAGTAAAAAAAATGCAGTTTTTGTGCTGCTTTTGTGAGTTTTTGAGTTGAAAAACTTCTGAAAAAAACTTCTAGAATAAAATATTGTGTGTGAAGAAGGCCTAAAGGCTCATTCAGACAGTGACAAAAAGGCATGTGAGGACCATTTACAGAACCAATTAAAATCTATGGGTCTTTTCACACGGCTGCTTTATTAATGGGTGGTGAATAGCGGCCGTCAAAAAATAGGACACGTCCTAATTTTGCCTGTTTTCAGGACCACCGGGACCCCATTGAAATCAATGGCCCCATTTTTAATGGCTGTTAAAAAAGAGTGCACTGTGTAAAAAAAAAAGACTTTCAGGGGTTAAAATTAAAAATAAAATTTATCTCACCACTTGCACATATGGGAACACTTACTCCGCATTGGAGGCAGCAGGACCGTGACGGCACATACTACGGGAAGTGTCAGGGCCTGCTGCCTGCCTTGGTGAAGTGAGTATTTTATTTTTTATTTATGTATTAAGTGTGTGTGGGGGGGGGGGGGGGGGAATGTGGGGTCTAGGGCATTATATACGGTACAGACCAAAAGTTTGGACACACCTTCTCATTCAAAGAGTTTTCTTTATTTTTATGACTATGAAAATTGTAGATTCACACTGAAGGCATCAAAACTATGAATTAACACATGTGGAATTATATACATAACAAACAAGTGTGAAACAACTGAAAATATGTCATATTCTAGGTTCTTCAAAGTAGCCCCCTTTTGCTTTGATTACTACTTTGCACGCTCTTGGCATTCTCTTGATGAGCTTCAAGAGGTAGTCCCCTGAAATGGTCTTCCAACAGTCTTGAAGGAGTTCCCAGAGATGCTTAGCACTTGTTGGCCCTTTTGCCTTCACTCTGCGGTCCAGCTCACCCCAAACCATCTCGATTGGGTTCAGGTCCGGTGACTGTGGAGGCCAGGTCATCTGGCGCAGCACCCCATCACTCTCCTTCATGGTCAAATAGCCCTTACTTTCAAAGTTTTCCCCCTTTTTCAGCTGACTGACTGACCTTCATTTCTTAAAGTAATGATGGCCACTCGTTTTTCTTTATTTTTTTCTTGCCATAATACAAATTCTAACAGTCTATTCAGTAGGACTATCAGCTGTGTATCCACCTGACTTCTCCTAAACGCCACTGATGGTCCCAACCCCATTTATAAGGCAAGAAATCCCACTTATTAAACCTGACAGGGCACACCTGTGAAGTGAAAACCATTTCAGGGGACTGCCTCTTGAAGCTCATCAAGAGAATGCCAAGAGTGTGCAAAGCAGTAATCAAAGCAAAAGGTGGCTACTTTGAAGAACCTAGAATATGACATATTTTCAGTTGTTTCACACTTGTTTGTTATGTATATAATTCCACATGTGTTAATTCATAGTTTTGATGCCTTCAGTGTGAATCTACAATTTTCATAGTCATGAAAATAAAGAAAACTCTTTGAATGAGAAGGTGTGTCCAAACTTTTGGTCTGTACTGTATATGGGGGAATTTTATATACAGGGGGCACTATGGGGCATTTTATATACAGGGCGACTATGGGGCATTTTATATACAGGGGGACTATGGGGACATTTTATATACTGGGGACACTATGAAGGCATTTTATTTACTGGGGGCACTATGGGGGCATTTTATATACAAGGGGCACTATGGGGCATTTTATATACAGGGGGCACTATGAGGACATTTTATATACAGGGGGCACTATGAGGACATTTTATATACAGGGGCACTAGGGGGGCATTTTATATACAGGGGGCACTATGAGGACATTTTATATACAGGGGGACTATGGGGCATTTTATATACTGGGGGCACTATGGAGGCATTTTATTTACTGGGGCACTATGGGGGCATTTTATATACAGGGGGCACTATGGGGCATTTTATATACAGGGGGCACTATGAGGACATTTTATATACAGGGGCACTATGGGGGCATTTTATATACAGGAGGCACTATGGAGGCATTTTATTTACTGGGGGCACTATGGGGGCATTTTATATACAGGGGGCACTATGAGGACATTTCATATACTGGGGCACTATGGGGCATTGTATATACAGGGGGCACTATGGGGACATTTTATATACAGGGGGCACTATGAGGACATTTTATATACTGGGGCACTATGGGGCATTGTATATACAGGGGGCACTATGGGGACATTTTATATACTGGGGCACTTATGGGGGCATTTAATTTACTGGGGCACTATGGGGGCATTTTATATACAGGGGGCACTATGGGGGCATTTTATTTACTAGGGGGCACTATGGGGGCATTTTATATACAGGGGGCATTTTATATACAGGGGCACTATGGGGGCATTTTATATACTGGGGGCACTATGGGGCATTTTATTTACTAGGGGGCACTATGGGGGCATTTTATATACAGGGGGCACTATGGGGGCATTTTATATACAGGGGGCACTATGAGGACATTTTATATACAGGGGCACTATGGGGGCATTTTATATACAGGAGGCACTATGGAGGCATTTTATTTACTGGGGGCACTATGGGGGCATTTTATATACAGGGGGCACTATGAGGACATTTCATATACTGGGGCACTATGGGGCATTGTATATACAGGGGGCACTATGGGGACATTTTATATACAGGGGGCACTATGAGGACATTTTATATACTGGGGCACTATGGGGCATTGTATATACAGGGGGCACTATGGGGACATTTTATATACTGGGGCACTTATGGGGGCATTTAATTTACTGGGGCACTATGGGGGCATTTCATATACTGGGGCACTTATGGGGGCATTTTATTTACTAGGGGGCACTATGGGGGCATTTTATATACAGGGGGCATTTTATATACAGGGGCACTATGGGGGCATTTTATATACTGGGGGCACTATGGGGCATTTTATTTACTAGGGGGCACTATGGGGGCATTTTATATACAGGGGGCACTATGGGGGCATTTTATATACAGGAGGCACTATGGCGAGATTTTATATACAGGGGGCACTATGGGGGCATTTTTTTTATATTGGGGGCACTATGGGGGCATTTTATATACAGGGGGCACTATGGGGGCATTTTATATACAGGGGGCACTGTGAGTGGCGTTATAGACACTTATGGCACTAGGGGGTGCAATTATAGATACTGGGTGCAATATGGTGGGCGTTATTTTTATTGGGGGGACTACAGAGGGGCATTATATATACTGAGGGCTCTGTGGTGGGACATAATATATTCTGAGGGCACTGAAGGGGTTGGGGTTTAAAAAAAAAATAATCTTTTGTTTTAACGTTTGAAAAACTGATGCAAAATGAACATTAAAAACTGACAGTTTATCCATTTTTAACATCCGTCATGTGAATGTAGCCCAGGCTAGATCTGCACATAATTGTATCTATGTGTTTTGCAGCTTTTGCTACATTTTTAACATTTTTTATAGTGCCATTTTTTCAATTGCAGTGTATTTTTTTCAGTACTTTATTGTGTTTATATATTTTTGACTTTTTTTTTTTTCTTTTAATGCCGCACGCTCTGTACATGCCATTTTTTCAACCATTTTTTTTTAGACTTCCTCGGTCGGTATTCACACATTGGGGATAATTTATCAAGCCCTGCTCTCCGAAATTGTGGAACCAAAAAATCACAAAATAGATTTATCGACTACAACTTTTGAAAAGTTGCTGAAATTGTCTCAGTCTTAGGGCTCATGCACACGAACGTATTTTATTTCCGTGTCCGTTCCGTTTTTTTTTTGCGGACCTTATACGGAACCATTCATTTCAATGGGTCCACAAAAAAAAAGGTAGGTACTCCGTGTGCATTCCGTTTCCGTATGTCCGTATTTCCATTCCGCAAAAAAATAGAACATGTCCTATTATTGTCCGCATTACGGAGAAGGATAGGACTGTTCTATTACGGGCCAGCTGTTCTGTTCCACAAAATATGGAATGCACACGATCGGTATCTGTATTTTTGCAGACCGCAAAATAATATACGGTCGCGTGCATGAGCCCTTACTCCAGTAAAGAGGAGGTTGTAGAAAGCAGATCAACATCTCAAGACAGAAGTGCTAAATGCAACAAATTTATCAAACATAACGCTAACTTTGATAAATCTGGCGCAAATTTTGGCATGGCAGACTCCTGCCACACTGACTTTAAAAATTCCCCTCATGACGAATCTCCCCATCGATTTTTTTATGGTGTTTTTGACAACTTTTGCTTTTTTTTTTTTTTTTTTTGGTCACAAAAATGTCAACTCCAGATGTTAGCTGAAAGTTTCTATGGGAACTTTGAAACAATGGACACATATTTTTTTCTTTATAATTTTTTTTTTTCATCCATGGCATTTAAAAAAAAAAAACTTGGCTGTTTTTAAAAGACATTTTTTGCATACCTTTCTCTATAGGGGAAAAAAAACACCTGAAAAAAAGTGCATGCAGTTTGTATGTGGTTTTTTATCTGCGAAAAAATTGCTTAAAGGAATTTTCCATGAGTACAATATTGATGACTTCTCCTCAGGATAGCTCATCAATATCTGATAGGTGGGGGTCCGACTCCTGACCCCACTGCTGATCAGAGTTTGAAGAAGTTGCAGTGCTTGTTTTAGGCCTCATGCACACGGCCGTTCTAATGCACGGGCCCCATCCGTACGGCAGCTGCGACGGATCCAGAACCATTCAACTTAGAACAAGTTCTATTTTTTGGCGGTGCGGAGGCACGGATAGAAACACCATGGAAGCACTCCGTAGTGCTTACGATCTGTGTCTCCGTTCCGCACCGCATCTCCCGGATTGCGGACCCATTGCCCGTGTATTGCGGCCTAAGGCCTTCGCGAAAGAAAAAAAAGGCCTTCAAAAAATTGGGCTTCCAGCGCTGTGAATAAACACCATGGTAACAGAAAATGCACCAAAAGTGAGAAAAAAAAACACCACGAAAATAAACAGTTTCTAGCAAACATCTGCTTGCACCATTTTTTTTTTTTTTTTTTGCTGAAAACGGAGAAAATCTGTGACCACAAAAATGCTACCAGAAAAAATAGAAACCATTTGTAGCACCATTTTTCCCTGAAAGCTTGTAGAATACATGACCACAAAAATGCTACAAAAAATAAATAAATTCTAAGTCAAAGGGACATAAAAATGTATGTGTTAAAAGAAAAAAAAGGGTGCAACGCGGACGTCATCCGTCTTTTTTGCAGAACGGTCGTGTGAATTTGCATAAGGAAACAGGACTGTATAAGTATAGGGCCCATAGAGCAGGGATTAACCACCTCAGCCCCCAGTGCTTAAACACCCTGAAAGACCAGGCCACTTTTTACACTTCTGACCTACACTACTTTCACCATTTATTGCTCGGTCATGCAACTTACCACCAAAATGAATTTTACCTCCTTTTCTTCTCACTAATAGAGCTTTCATTTGGTGGTATTTCATTGCTGCTGACATTTTTACTTTTTTTGTTATTAATTGAAATTTAACGATTTTTTTGCAAAAAAATGACATTTTTCACTTTCAGTTGTAAAATTTTGCAAAAAAAAACTACATCCATATATAAATTTTCCTCTAAATTTTCTTGTCTTTGATAAAAAAAAAATGTTTAGGTAAAAAAAAAATGGTTTGGGTAAAAGTTATAGCGTTTACAAACTATGGTACAAAAATGTGAATTTCCGCTTTTTGAAGCAGCTCTGACTTTCTGAGCACCTGTCATGTTTCCTGAGGTTCTACAATGGCCAGACAGTACAAACACCCCACAAATGACCCCATTTCTGAAAGTAGACACCCTAAGGTATTCACTGATGGGCATAGTGAGTTCATAGAACTTTTTATTTTTTGTCACAAGTTAGGGGAAAATGATGATTTTTTTTTTTTTTTTTTTTCTTACAAAGTCTCATATTCCACTAACTTGTGACAAAAAATAAAAACTTCTATGAACTCACTATGCCCATCACGAAATATCTTGGGGTCTCTTCTTTCCAAAATGGGGTCACTTGTGGGGTAGTTATACTGCCCTGGCATTCTAGGGGCCCAAATGTGTGGTAAGGAGTTTGAAATCAAATTCTGTAAAAAATGACGAGTGAAATCCGAAAGGTGCTCTTTGGAATATGGGCCCCTTTGCCCACCTAGGCTGCAAAAAAGTGTCACACATCTGGTATCTCTGTATTCAGGAGAAGTTGAGGAATGTGTTTTGGGGTGTCATTTTACATATACCGATGCTGGGTGAGATAAATATCTTGGTCAAATGCCAACTTTGTATAAAAAAATGGGAAAAGTTGTCTTTTGCCAAGATATTTCTCTCACCCAGCATGGGTATATGTAAAATGACACCCCAAAACACATTCCCCAACTTCTCCTGAGTACGGAGATACCAGATGTGTGACACTTTTTTGCAGCCTAGGTGGGCAAAGGGGCCCATATTCCAAAGAGCACCTTTCGGATTTCACAGGTCATTTTTTACAGAATTTGATTTCAAACTCCTTACCACACATTTGGGCCCCTAGAATGCCAGGGCAGTATAACTACCCCACAAGTGACCCCATTTTGGAAAGAAGACACCCCAAGGTATTCCGTGAGGGGCATGGCAAGTTCCTAGAATTTTTTATTTTTTGTCACAAGTTAGTGGAAAATGATGATTTTCTTTTTTTTTTCATACAAAGTCTCATATTCCACTAACTTGTGACAAAAAATAAAAACTTCCATGAACTAACTATGCCCATCAGCGAATACCTTGGGGTCTCTTCTTTCCAAAATGGGGTCACTTGTGGGGTAGTTATACTGCCCTGGCATTCTAGGGGCCCAAATGTGTGGTAAGGAGTTTGAAATCAAATTCTGTAAAAAATGACCTGTGAAATCCGAAAGGTGCTCTTTGGAATATGGGCCCCTTTGCCCACCTAGGCTGCAAAAAAGTGTCACACATCTGGTATCTCCGTACTCGGGAGAAGTTGAGGAATGTGTTTTGGGGTGTCTTTTTACATATACCCATGCTGGGTGAGATAAATATCTTGGTCAAATGCCAACTTTGTATAAAAAAATGGGAAAAGTTGTCTTTTGCCAAGATATTTCTCTCACCCAGCATGGGTATATGTAAAATGACACCCCAAAACACATTCCCCAACTTCTCCTGAGTACGGAGATACCAGATGTGTGACACTTTTTTGCAGCCTAGGTGGGCAAAGGGGCCCATATTCCAAAGAGCACCTTTCGGATTTCACAGGTCATTTTTTACAGAATTTGATTTCAAACTCCTTACCACACATTTGGGCCCCTAGAATGCCAGGGCAGTATAACTACCCCACAAGTGACCCCATTTTGGAAAGAAGAGACCCCAAGGTATTCGCTGATGGGCATAGTGAGTTCATGGAAGTTTTTATTTTTTGTCACAAGTTAGTGGAATATGAGACTTTGTATGAAAAAAAAAAAAAAATCAGCATTTTCCACTAACTTGTGACAAAAAATAAAAATTTCTAGGAACTCGCCATGCCCCTCACGGAATACCTTGGGGTGTCTTCTTTCCAAAATGGGGTCACTTGTGGGGTAGTTATACTGCCCTGGCATTTTCCAGGGGCCCTAATGTGTGGTAAATAGGTAAATGACCTGTGAAATCCTAAAGGTGCTCTTTGGAATATGGGCCCCTTTGCCCACCTAGGCTGCAAAAAAGTGTCACACATGTGGTATCGCCGTATTCAGGAGAAGTTGGGGTATGTGTTTTGGGGTGTCATTTTACATATACCCATGCTGGGTGAGAGAAATATCTTGGCAAAAGACAACTTTTCCCATTTTTTTTTATACAAAGTTGGCATTTGACCAAGATATTTCTCTCACCCAGCATGGGTATATGTAAAATGACACCCCAAAACACATTCCCCAACTTCTCCTGAGTACGGCGATACCAGATGTGTGACACTTTTTTGCAGCCTAGATGCGCAAAGGTGCCCAAAGTCCTTTTAGGAGGGCATTTTTAGACATTTGGATACCAGACTTCTTCTCACGCTTTGGGGCCCCTAGAATGCCAGGGCAGTATAAATACCCCACATGTGACCCCATTTTGGAAAGAAGACACCCCAAGGTATTCAATGAGGGGCATGGCGAGTTCATAGAAATTTTTTTTTTTTGGCACAAGTTAGCGGAAATTGATATTTTTAATTTTTTTCTCACAAAGTCTCCCGTTCCGCTAACTTGGGACAAAAATTTCAATCTTTCATGGACTCAATATGCCCCTCACGGAATACCTGGGGGTGTCTTCTTTCCAAAATGGGGTCACATGTGGGGTATTTATACTGCCCTGGTATTCTAGGGGCCCTAAAGCGTGAGAAGAAGTCTGGAATATAAATGTCTAAAAAAATTTACGCATTTGGATTCCGTGAGGGGTATGGTGAGTTCATGTGAGATTTTATTTTTTTGACACAAGTTAGTGGAATATGAGACTTTGTAAGAAAAAAAAAAATAATTCCGCTAACTTGGGCCAAAAAAATGTCTGAATGGAGCCTTACAGGGGGGTGATCAATGACAGGGGGGGTGATCAATGACAGGGGGGGTGATCAATGACAGGGGGGTGATCAATGACAGGGGGGTGATCAGGGAGTCTATATGGGGTGATCACCACAGTCATTGATCACTCCCCCTGGAAGGCTCCAGGGAGACGCCTGTATGTGTTTTGCAGATCCGATCCATCTATCAGTGGATCCGTAAAAATCATGCGGACATCTGAATGGAGCTTTACAGGGGGGTGATCAGGGAGTCTATATGGGGTGATAACCACAGTCATTGATCATGCCCCTGTAAGGCTTCATTCAGACGTCCGGATGCGTTTTGCGGATCCGATCCATCTATCAGTGCATCCGTAAAAATCATGCGGACATCTGAATGGAGCTTTACAGGGGGGTAATCAATGACAGGGGGGTGATCACCACAGTCATTGATCATGCCCCTGTAAGGCTTCATTCAGACGTCCGGATGCGTTTTACGGATCCGATCCATCTATCAGTGGATCCGTAAAAATCATGCGGACGTCTGAATGGAGCTTTACAGGGGGGTAATCAATGACAGGGGGGTAATCAATGACAGGGGGGTGATCAGGGAGTCTATATGGGGTGATAACCACAGTCATTGATCACGCCCCTGTAAGGTTTCATTCAGACGTCCGGATGCGTTTTGCGGATCCGATCCATCTACCAGTGCATCCGTAAAAATCATGCGGACATCTGAATGGAGCTTTACAGGGGGGTGATCAATGACAGGGGGGTGATCAGGGAGTCTATATGGGGTGATCAGGGGTGATCAGGGGTGATCAGGGGCTAATAAGGGGTTAATAAGTGACGGGGGGGGGGGGTGTAGTGTAGTGTAGTGGTGCTTGGTGGGACTTTACTGAGCTACCTGTGTCCTCTGTTGGTCGATCCAAACAAAGGGGACCACCAGAGGACCAGGTAGCAGGTATATTAGACGCTGTTATCAAAACAGCGTCTAATATACCTGTTAGGGGTTAAAAAAAACACATCTCCAGCCTGCCAGCGAACGATCGCCGCTGGCAGGCTGGAGATCAACTCTCTTACCTTCCGTTCCTGTGAGCGCGCGCGCCTGTGTGCGCGCGTTTACAGGAAATCTTGCGTCTCGCGAGATGACGCATATATGCGTGACTGTGCGCAGGGCTGCCACCTCCGGAACGCGATCCTGCGTTAGGCGGTCCGGAGGTGGTTAAAAATGCTACCAGAGAAAAAAAAAAAAATACTATTTTTAGCACCATTCCCCCCCCCCCCCCTGAAAGCATGTAGAAAATGTGTGCCCACAAAAATGCTACAATTGGAAAAAAAAAAATCTTAACAATTTTTAGCACCATTTTTTCCCCCTGAAAGCAAGGAAAAGATGTTTGACCCCAAAAATGCTACCAGACAAAAAAAATAAAAAAAATAAATGTACCACCATTTTTTTCCTGAAAGCATGTAGAAAATGTGTGTGCCCACAAAAAAGCTACAAGACTAGAGGGGAAAAAAACAATTTTTAGCACCATTTTTTCCCCCTGAAAGCAAGGAAAAAATGTTTGACCACAAAAATGCTACAAGAGAAAAAAAAATGACAAGCCAAAAGTACATAAAAACAATCTGTGTGAATGAAAAAGCAGTTGAGAAAAAAAAAAAAAAGTAGAAAGAAAACTTGAGGCCAATCTCTTCCCCCTGTTCCTTGCAGGGCAGTCCCGGCCGCCGCCGCTAGATGGTGCTGTTGGTCAGGCGTAGCGCGGATGCGCAGTGGCCGCCCGTCCTGCGGGAGCCCGGACTGTGTGCAGACTGTGCCAGTGCTGCATTAGGTTACCCCGCCCTCTTGCAGATAACACGGGCTGGGTTTCTGGCACCGAGTCAGCAGCAGCATCCTTAAAGCCCGTGGGATCTCCACTGCCGGGAGGGGCTGCTGGAGAAAGCTGTACGGGGGGGGGGGGGGGGGTGCTGTGACACGGTCCCAGGGCAGGATGCTGCTGTGCCCATGGAAGCCTGGCACTGCCCTCAGCACCAGTATGTGGTACCTGCAGCCATGAACACACCCTGTGTGCAGATATTTAAAGGAGAAGTGCTCAATTCCTTTATTATTTCACCTTATGGAACTTTATTACTCCCATCATTGTGCAATGAGAATCCAGCGCCTCCTCCTCCCCCTGCTGCTTGTTCACCACTCGTTTTGGGACAGAGGGGGCTGATACGTGTTCGCCATCTGTTCTCGGAGACCCTCACCCCTCGTAGTCATCTGCGTTCACAGCAGTGTCCATCGAGGAAGGAAGGTAGTCGCCGCGAGGCTATGGACTCGTGGCACCGGTATGGCGCTCTGTATGACTTTGCATCGATCCTGTATTCCTTCAATAGAAAAACGCAGCACGCCGTATTAACGGATGCAAATTTGCAGGCCTGTATTGACTACCGTGGGGAAAACTTGGCTTCTGATGGGGTGTTCACACTACCGTATTTTTGCTCCGCATCCCATCCGCAATTGTTATGCGTATCGGATGTGGACCCATTCCACATCTGTCCGCATCCGTATGTCCGTTCCGCAGCCCCACAGATAGAACACGTCCTATTCCAAAAATAGGCAATTTTTACTATGCCCCCCCCCCTCCAAAAAAAAAAAGGGTGCATCCATCTTTCTTGCAGATCCGCATTCTCCAGACGGCGGTCATGTGAATGCGCCCTTATACAGACTGCGTATGGGAGCACAATCCCATAGCACCCTCTCCACTCCAGCTGTTCTGAAACTACAACTCCCAGCATGCCCCATTCACTTCTATGGGCGATACAAGAACAGCCGAGCAATATGCCTGCTGGGAGTTGTAGTTTGACA
Organism: Bufo bufo; assembly: GCF_905171765.1. Lineage (NCBI taxonomy): Eukaryota > Metazoa > Chordata > Amphibia > Anura > Bufonidae > Bufo > Bufo bufo. The sequence goes on along the minus strand of NC_053395.1, from coordinate 193,608,224 downwards.
GCAGCGCGGAGTGTCGAAGGTTGCTAATCGCTGCCATCGACTATGCCTGTTCCGTACGGCTCCTGAATAGGTTTGTGACAAGGGTATCAGCTCTGGGCTGATTTCAAGGGCAGGACAGGCAAGCGTTGGGGGACAGGCAGGAGACGTCCGGGACATCTGCTCCCTGTAGAGGTCATTGATGATGGCTTTCTGTTCATTTCCCCAAAATAGCACTGAGCAATGTCATCAACCCTCGCTGCCAGATATGTCTATCCCCGGCCCCCCTCCCCCCCTCACATTTACATTGTCGTTACTGTATGCACCATCCGTAGCCTCAGAAAAGCGCTGCTGCAGAGCATGAATCTTTAAACAAGCGGACCAAGCTTTCATGCGAACCATCCAGGAATGACGGGGTTAAAAACAGGGGGGGGGGGATCCATTGTGCAGGGTAACGCAGGGGATTCATTGTAGCCTTAGTCTTTTAACGCTTTCCTGCCTGGATTGTGCAAAGGATCAATAGATGAGGAATGTGTCACCGCCAGAAAGGAAGCGACGATACAATGGATTGTAAGGAGGGGTTGCCACGGTAACCAGATCAATAGCAGCGCTGGAAGTGAATGGCGACAGCTTCCCGAAAAACACAATGGGAAGAAGTTCCTACGCTCCCGTAGGGCTGAGGGTAGCATCTAGAAAGATTGTGCCGTGGGTGGGGTGGCAGTGCCGTCTGCCCCCGAGAGCTGCAGAGATTGATTCAAGGCAGAGAAAACATCTATCAACACGGGCACCTGCCAAGACGCGAGCAGACGGCGCTCCGACAGCGCAATCGACCCGCGCTCCCACACAACAGTTATAAAAATATTTCAGAGCATCCATAAGTGGGTTACGTGATGTGTAAGATGAAACCCCGCGTCCTGCGTCTACCGGACAGGGAGGTTATCAGATGTTACAGGGAATCAGCGTTTTCTTTACCCACGCCGTGGTTTTCTACCGATGGTGGGACCTCCGTGAAGCCCACTGAGCAGCACAGTGTCCCTGATTTTCTGCAAGGTCTCTTTGACGTGTCCATGATGACATCCGTGACAAGACGGTCTGTGGTTCATCTGTGAAAGAATCTGGGTTAGGTCTGTGTGTCCTCCGTATTCCACGGACACTGCTAGGCTGAGCGTATTCTAGCAATGATCCGTGAAAACCACCGACCAAAGCTGGCAGCCATGTTGCGTCTGTGGATTTTTTTCGCTGACCCATAGACTAAGATGCGTGCGAGGGATCCGTAAACACAGACGAAAATAGGACCGTGGAAAACCACTGAGGTGTGAATACACACATTAAAGTCAATGGAGGCCACGGACAGCCCATGAGCAGGCACATCAGCTCGTCTGTAGGGGCTCCTCACACGGCAGTGGTCCACGTCCGTGTGCTGGGACAACACGCGGATACATTGAACTCTATATACGCATTCAGACGTCCTGTTTTTTCCACAGACCACTGGTCCGCGGGAAAACCACGGGAGCAGGCACTACTTTGGTTCGTTCTGCGGACAGAATGTGCTCATTTAATAGGTCTGTGAAAACCGCCAACTGTGCAATCCGATGGTTCGTTTTTTAACTGATCCGATTCGTAGAAGATTGATAAAAAGCTTGGAAAAAGAAAAAGTTCCAGTGGATCAACCACAGTGAAGAAACGTGGAGACGTGTCCTGAACTCAGACCTTTGTGGAGGCAGAACTCGGATGCAAAAGGTCCAAGTTTTTGCATCCACAAAACGGACATGGACTTGTGAATAAGCCCTTGGAGAGGCTCTGCCTGGTACGGCATTTATCTGAATGGGACTGAGCCGCTCGTACGGACAAGCGGTCAATATAGGGAGTGCGGTGCAAGTAAAACGCATTCATTTGACTGGCATCCATACAAGTCGCATGGCAAAAAATAAAGAATAAAATGGCAAAACAGTAGTAATTTGCTGTAAAACTGTGCGCGGGGTTAATTACAGCTATAGCTACCTTCACATGACAGTGAAAAAAAAGCCATTAAAAATGGATCACTGCCAGGTTTTCATGGCCATTCTGTATCCATGTGTGCAGCCATTTTGTGTCCGTTTTTAATCCTTTTTTCATGGCCATTAAAAATTGAGGAATTTCATTGGTTTATTTTTTTCTAAGGATTCCAACCCCTGCACTGACATCAGTACACCGCCACAGTGACCCCAGTATCAGTAATGGACCCCTGGAGTGCCCCCAGTGTCTATAAAGTCCCCCATAGTAGCCCCAGTATATAAGGCCCTCCATAGTGCCACCCTGTATATAAAATCCCCCCAATAGTGTCCCCTGTATATAAAATGCCCCCTAACATTGCTACCCTGTATATAAAATGCCCCCAATAGTGCCACCCTGTATATAAATCCCTCCATAGTGCCCCCTGTATATAAAATATTTATTTTTCAAATGGTCATTAAGACCAGTAGTTGTCTCTTGGCTGACACGTGTGATGATTTCAAACTAAAACGTAACATTTATTATTCCTATAAATAAAAAAGAAGAACCACTATAATACACTAACATTTAAAATTATCAGCTATTATCTGTATATAAAATGCACCCTAACAGTCCCCTTGTATATAAAATCCCCCCAATAGTGTCCCCTGTATATAAATCCCCCCAATAGTGCCACCCTGTATATAAATCCCCCCAATAGAGTCCCCTGTATATAAAATGTCCCCTGTATATAAAATGCCCCCAGTTAGTGCCCCCTGTTTATAAAATGCCCCCTAACAGTGCCCCCTGTATATAAAATCCCCCCAATAGTGTCCCCTGTATATAAAATACCCCTAACAGTGCCCCCTGTATATAAAATCCCCCCAATAGTGTCCCCTGTATATAAAATACCCCCTAACAGTGCCCCCTGTATATAAAATCCCCCCAATAGTGTCCCCTGTATATAAAATCCCCCCAATAGTGTCCCCTGTATATAAAATCCCCCCAGTTAGTGCCCCCTGTTTATAAAATGCCCCCTAACAGTGCCCCCTGTATATAAAATCCCCCCAATAGTGTCCCCTGTATATAAAATACCCCTAACAGTGCCCCCTGTATATAAAATCCCCCCAATAGTGTCCCCTGTATATAAAATACCCCCTAACAGTGCCCCCTGTATATAAAATCCCCCCAATAGTGTCCCCTGTATATAAAATACCCCCTAACAGTGCCCCCTGTATATAAAATCCCCCCAATAGTGTCCCCTGTATATAAAATCCCAACAAGTGTCCCCTGTATATAAAATGCCCCTAATAGTGTCCCCTGTATAAAATCCCCCCAGTAGTGCCCCCTGTATATAAAATCCCCCCAATAGTATCCCCTGTATATAAAATCCCCCCAGTAGTGCCCCTGTATATAAAATCCCCCCAGTAGTGCCCCCTGTATATAGAATCCCCCCAATAGAGCCCCCTGTATATAGAATCCCCCCAATAGTGCCCCCTGTATATAGAATCCCCCCAATAATCTTATTATAAAAAGGCCCCCAATAATTCCCCCGGTATAAACAAGTCTCCCCACATAGCAGCACCAATTTTGCAAGGTAAAAAAACTCACCTTGCACTGGAGGAAGCTGGAAGGACCTGACGGTCCCAGTGTCATGGCGTCAGAGCACCAAGTCCTCTCTAAAGGGCATTTTCTGTGAACGACTTTTCCACACAAATAATACATCCACAGGATAGGGGATAAGTGTCTGACTAGTGGAGGTCAGATCATGGGGTCCCCCACAAATCACAAGAAAGAGGGTCCCACGTCCCGCATATAAATGGACCCTCGGTTCAGCCTGCAGCTCAGTTAAGCTTTACAGGACTGCGGGAGATAGCGGGTACAATGCATAACAACCTCCAGCAAGGCCCATATGAATGTAGCGCCAGAATGCGACCACTATGCCATTCAAAAACAGGAATACCCCCCCCCCCCCCGTTCATGTGAAAGGTGGGGGTCTCAGCAATTGGAACCCCACCAATCAGAGATTTATCACCTATCCTGTGGATAGCGGGTAAGTATTGTTCATAGGAAAACCATGAAGTTAAAGGGGTTGTCCAGGATTAGGAAAACATGTCTACGTTCTTCCAAAAACAGCACTACCCCTGTCCAAGGATTGTGTCTGATATTGCAGCTCATCTGTATTGAAGTCAATGGGGCAGAGCTGCAATACCGCACACAACCCGTGGACAGGGGTGGTGCTGTTTTTGGAAGAAAGCAGCCATTTTTTATTTTAAATCCTGGGCAACTCCTTTTTGCCAGGTGACATGGTTGCCATCAAAGCTTCCTCATAGACAGTCACCCATCTTTATCAGAGTCTTAAAGGGGTTTTGCAAAAATGTGGGGGTGTTTGGAACCCTCTTCTTGGGCAGACCTGTAAAAGGAAGCTCACATACCTGCTTCCCGGTGCCGGCTCCCCGCTCCTTCTCCTCCACGCCGCCTGCAGCCAATCCCTTTGCGTAATATGACCATTTGTCATGACGTGACCGCCCTGGCCAGTGTCAGACTGGGGTGCCAAGGGCCCACCAGTAGAAGTGACTCTAGGGGCCCACCGTATAGTTTCATGCAAATATTGACACCTAAGGGGGTTTTCCGATTTGCATCAGCATTCTTTAAAATAATCCTTTATATAGGAAGCTGTAGTGTAATAGCGCACATGACTGCTGCAGCCAATCACTGGCCTTGGTGCTGTACACCACTGAGATCACTGATTAGTGACAGCAGTCAGGTGCGGTACACAGGCATTTTACCGCGGTAGCCCAAAAATTATGTCCCAGCTACAGCCCGACGGACAGAACAGGGTATTGGTGATGGATCAAACATTGATCGGGTGAGTTAACGTTTTTTTTTTCCTTCATTTTAACAGCCTCCCTGTAGTTTGGCCTCAAAAATGTGAACTTAGGCGCCCCCTTCAAGCTCAGTACTTAGATACCATAACAATACCAAGCTCTGTGCTTAGATAAGGTAACAGAACCAAGCTGTGTGCATAGATATAGCAACAGAACTCTGTTACACACATACTTCTACACATGCCGGCACTATTTCATACACACACTGTCATACATGCATGTACTATTACATATACACACTGTCATGAATGCAGGCACCCTTTCATACACACACTGTCATACATGCATGTACTCTTACATACACACACTGTCATACATGCAGGTACCCTTTCATACACACACTGTCATACATGCATGTACTCTTACATACACACACTGTCATACATGCAGGCATCCTATCATACACACACTGTCATACATACAGGCACTCTTTCATACACACACACACTGTCATACATGCAGGCACTCTTTCATACACACACACACTGTCATGCATGCAGGTACCCTTTCATACACACACACTCTGTCATACATGCATATACTCTTACATACACACACTGTCATACATGCAGGTACTCTTACATACACACACTGTCATACATGCATATACTCTTACATACACACACTGCCATACATTTCCTTCTCATTTAGGATGAATCGCAGGCAGCATGCATCCGACTGTGGACAGGGGGCGGAGCTTATCGCAGACACCTTCTAAGCAAGGAAGCTCACTTGCTGGTTCGGGGCCCACCGAGGATTTCTCCGGCTCCCCGGTGGGCCAGTCCAAGCCTGGCCATGGCCACTGATTGGCTGCAGGCGGCTTCAAAGCTCAGCGGAGCATTGCAGGCCAGGAGGGGAGGGAGCGGGGAGCCAGCGCAAGGAAGCAGGTAAGTAGTCTCTACAGGTACAGCCAAGCCAACCCCCTCCCCCCATTCTTGCACAACCCCTTTAAATGGCAGATAGGACAGGGATGTTTCCCTGGCGGTTTTGCTGTTCAGGAATGTAGGAAAGCTGGGTGACAGCCCCTTTGGGGCAGCCTCGGTCACACAGCTGACCTAGATACATTTGCTTTTATATATAGCTATGTGAGCGAAGGATTTCTGTTTGACGGCATTTTTTATTCTAACAAGACAAGTGGGGATTAGTTCTGTATATTCTGGGAAATGTATTCTACCCGGGAGTTTACAAGATTTTCATTCACAGATTTTTATAAAGACAGGAACTGAAGTTCTTTAATGGCAAGAAATTCCGTTTTTATTCTTATTAATTCAAAATGCTGTTCATTACTCCGCCATCTCCTGCCGCGCGTCGTCCCTGGGGCACAGGAGCATATGGGCGACGCGTGTTATCACATTCTGCTGGCAGGAAGCAGCAGGACTCAGGTTATCAGGTGGCTTTCTAAGCTGCTGCCATTCCCGTTGTGTCCGTCATAGAAAACCGCACAGAACCACATTGTGTATGACGAGATATAAGTCAGTTCATCAAACCTCAGAAATTAATCCAAAAATTGTTTATTGCAATTAATACCATTTTTATAAGCCCTGTGCACATGGGTGTATGGATTCCCAGTAATTCCAGGTCTAATCGAATGGGACGCAGTTTTTTTATTTCTCTTGGGTCCTGCATGATAAACAGTATGTGACCCAGTAGACGTAAAGAAGCACGGGAGATCATTGACACCTATGGGTGCCCTAGGACTGTGATGGCTAACCTCCGGCTGTTCTCAGAGCTCCATAGAAATGAATGGCGCCATCACTGACCTAGGAGGACGCAGTGCAACACCCAGCTTATGTGGAGCCGTAATGTGCCCCTGGGCAGAATATGTGGGTGGCAGAAATTAAAAATAATAAAAAATCTAGATAAAGTTGCAAATTCTAAGAAGAGCTGCTAACATCATTTCCATATACGGTATGTATGAAAATGTTTCCGGAGATTTTCAGATCTAGAGATGATGATATCATGATTTACATTTTTACAGTGCAGGAAAGATTTTCCCTTTTTTGCTCATTAAAGAGGACCTATCACTGCCCCTGACATGTCTGTTATGGCAGCTACTTGCATTCCCCATTTAATAACCATTCTGGAGCATCTGTTCTTATAACTGCATGTTGTGCCATTCCTCTATTACTCCTGCTAGAAGTTATGAATGAATTGCCAGCATTCTGCAGGGAAGGTGGGTGTTACCAGTTGGTTGTGTTCCCCTGCACAGTCTGACACTGGCAGCACTAATTGGACAGTGTCAGACTGTGCAAGGACCCCCCCCCCCCAACTGGTAACACCCATCTGGACCTTCACTGTAAACTGCTAGTTATTCATAACAGGAATGATAAAGGAATGGCACAACAGAGTCATAAGAATAGAGGATTCTGACTTGTTATCCTATTGGGAAGGTACATAGTCACTAAAACAGACATGTCAGGAGAGAAAAACGTAAGAATGTGAGTCGAGTCTCTGTTCTAGAGGAACAGCCATCTCTGTCTAGAACTTTACACCTGAGCGATGACCCACTCCTGTTAACCTACCTTATCACTATGGGGGTCATTTATTAGGACTGTTCTTAATAACCCCCTCCGCTGGCGGTGGATCCGTCGAATTTATGAAGAGGCGCCGACCTCTACATAACTTCGCACATCCTGCGGCGGTCTAATTCTATGCCCGCTCCCTTGCTGGCTTATATTTAGAACATTTTCTATGTCTAAAACAGGTGTAGAAAATGATAAATGAAACAGGCCAACCAGCTCATCCCCTTCCCCGCCCCCTCCACTACCCCTTTTTTTAGACCTGGCGTGAGCGGGGAAAAGTCACAGATTGCGCCGCAAACTGGCATATATCTGATAGTAAATGAACCCCTATGTCTTATCCTGTGCTGCACCTAGATCCTGGAATGCTTTGTGATCTATTATAATTTTTCTGGTTTATATATTATTGATACTTTACACAACGTACAATCACACACAACAGTCGGACACCCAGTCTATGCTTCTTAATCTATTTTTTTTTTTTTTTTTTACAAATAAACCATGCAGATCATGAAAAAAGGGATTAGCTGCCATACAATACAATGATAGCAGTTTGGATGCTGTGGCTATATGCATGGATTTGAATGCAGCCAGGGGTGTGGTGGGGGAGAGGCTTGTGCCCCATTAATATCAGATTGGTGGAAGTCCGACACCCGGTACCAGGGGCGTAGCTAGAAATGACTGGGCCCCATAGCAAAAAAAATTTATGGGCCTCCCCCTCCCGGATCTCCCACCCCCACATACCTCTCGGACCTCGCCGCCACATCCGCAGCTCCTCATGCACTTGCGACGGTTACGTGTAGGACTGAGCACAGACAGTTGGTCACTGGCAACGCATTTGTGCCAGTGTAGGAAATGTATGAATCTAAATGTCTGTGTATTAAAGTAGGACTAGTCAGAACTGCCGCCCAGACTGCGAGACCACTCCAGGGGTCAAGTCCTGGGAAAAAAAGTGTGGGAACTCACCCAAGATCCACTGCCACCCTGACCCCCCCCCCCAAAAAATAAATAAAAAATAATAATATATATATATATTTCGCAAAAAATTTTGTGCAACATAAAACGTAAACAAAAACTGGAAATTGCACTATAATTCGTCTCTTTCATATTATAAGCTCCCCTTATATATAATTTACTTGCAGTTCTGAAGGGGTGCTGGCTGGCTTGGCCTCAGGGGTGCTGACAGGCTTGGCCTCAGGGGTGCTGGCTGGCTTGGCCTCAGGGGTGCTGGCTGGCTTGGCCGGGCAGAAGGAGTGTGTGAGTCCTTTTTTCTCCAAGCTGCTCTGGAAAAAAAATATTTTTCATTATACCTCAGGTCAGACCACCAATCAGACCCCCAATGTTAATCAGACCTCAGCTAACAGCCCCAATAAGATCCCCAATGTTAATAAGACCCCAATAAGACCTCAGATAACACCTCAGCTCAGACCCCAATATGAATGACCCCCAATCAGACCTCAGATAAGAGCCCCATGCCTTATAGCAGCCCCCAGTATCCTCATAGCAGCCCCCAGTAGCCTCATAGCAGCTTCTAGTAGCCTCATAGCAGCCCCCCAGTAGCCTCATAGCAGCCCCCCAGTAGCCTCATAGCAGCCCCCCAGTAGCCTCATAGCAGCCCCCCAGTAGCCTCTCACCAGCCCCCAGTGCCTCTCCATCAGCCCCCAGTGCCTCTCCACCAGCCCCCAGTGCCTCTCCACCAGCCCCCAGTGCCTCTCCATCAGCCCCCAGTGCCTCTCCATCAGCCCCCTAGTGCCTCTCACCAGCCCCAGTGCCTCTCCATCAGCCCCCAGTGCCTCTCCATCAGCCCCCAGTGCCTCTCCATCAGCCCCAGTGCCTCTCACCAGCCCCCAATGCCTCTCACCAGCCCCCAGTGCCTCTCAATCAGCCCCCAGTGCCTCTCCATCAGCTCCCAGTGCCTCTCACCAGCAGCCCCCCAGTGCCTCTCCATCAGCCCCCAGTCAGTGCATCTCCATCAGCCCCCAGTGTCTCTCACCAGCCCCCAGTACCCTCTCCATTAGCCCCCAGTGCCTCTCAATCAGCCCCCGGTATTATTGGTGGGCAGTGCCGCATTACGGCCAAGGATAGTACTGCTCTATGAAGGACCAGCTGTTCCGTTACACATAATACAGAATGTACACGGATCTCGTCCGTATTTTTTGCGGACTGCAAAATACCGTATTTTTCGCCCTATAAGACGCACCGGCCCATAAGACGCACCTAGGTTTTTGAGGAGGAAAATAAGAAAAAAAATATTTTTAACCAAAAGGTGTGCTTTTGGTGGGTTTGAACTAATCGCGGTCTGTGCATGACACTATTATGGGGGATCTGTGGATGATGCACTGTTATGGGGTGGGGGATTTGTGGATGGCACTGTTATGGGGGGGAGCTGTGGATGGCATTATGATGGGGGGGTCTGTGGATGGCATTATGATGGTGGGGGGGATCTGTGGATGGCATTATGATGGTGGGGGGATCTGTGGATGGCATTATGATGGGGGGATCTGTGGATGGCACTGTTATAGGGTGGTGGATCTGTGGATGACACTGCTATATGTGTCATCCACAGATCCCCCCATAACAGTCCCATCCACAGATCCCCCCATCATAATGCCATCCACAGACCCCCCCATCATTACCCCATCCACAGATTCCTAAGGAGGGGCTGTAGTAGGTGGGGAGAGCGGCGGGCCGTGCAGGCACTGTACTCTGTCCCCGCCGCTCAGTATGTACTGTATTATACGTAGTGTTAATCATAATATCTAAACTGAATAATCATGCGCTCCCCATGTGTCCCGTACTTACCGGTACACACCACGCTCCTGTAGTAAGCACTAGCAGCTAGAAGGCAGGTTGGGCGGCCATAACTCACTGAGGTCACGTGCCTGCTCCGCCTGCTTCATTCATAAAGTAGGCGGAGCAGGCACGTGACCTCCGTGAGTTATGGCCGCCCGGCCTGCCTGCTAGCTGCTAGTGCTTACTACAGGAGCGTGACACTACGTATAATACAGTATGTTGAGGAACGGTTGAGACGTGTGCATATATATCCATGCATGCCTGCAAACACGTGCGGGCATGTATGGTATATATATGCATACATTAACCACCGCATCATGGGGTGATGCCCATGGTGATCCCCAGGGGCTCATGGTGGCCCCTGTGGGAAATATGTGGTCCCTGGAAGCTGTGCCCCCTTATATTAGTATATATATGTGCCCTCTTATATATGTCCCCTGTATGCCCCAGATATATGCGAGGGTGTGTGTATATATAGATATGTGTGTATGTATTTGCACACGTGTCTATGTATATACACTTATGTCAGCATGACAGTATGTATGTGGGCTTATTGCTGCCCATTCATACCCCCGGTTTTGTATGTGTTTATAGATGAGCCCCCAAGCATCTGTGGATATATATCATATATGCAATTCCAACTGTTATCTACAGAGTTGTTATAGCCTGTAGGATAACAGCTGATTAGCATCTAGTCCCCTTTTGTTCAGGCCCAAAGCAATCAGACGCTTTGGCACCGTTTGTGAGGGGACCTTCTAACACCTGAGAACCTGTTTTTCCACACCTCTGCCCATGGCTAAAACTCCATCCCACTACTCCCAGCATCTTTGGGACTAGGGGGGGGGGGGGGGGACTCTGGGGATTGTAGGCAGGCATACGTCACAGTGACACTATGATGTCACATCCCTGAGGAGGGGGTTGCTTTTGGGCTATAAAACCCCGAACCGGCCAGAGGTGCGCTCTCTTGCAACCAGAGTTTCAGAGATGCAGGGGAGAGAGCAGCTTCATGATGACCACCTGGATAAGGCCTAAGTATACCTGTGTAGCCCCTACCTACCCCTCACATATCACCCCTGGTCCTGTAACCCCTTACCCTTGCCATGTTACTGGACACCCTGATCCCCCAAACCCTTGCTCCACCGTGTAACCCTTTCCCTACCCTGATTAACCCCTGGTGGTAACCCCTGCTCTAACCCTGCCACCCCCCCCCCCTGTACACTTGCAGGGTATTCACCCTTGCATTGCTGTACAGTTCTGATATTATCCCCATTGTTAACCCTTTGTGTTTGTGGTCGGTTTACACCCCTGTGAGGCCACCATTAACCGTCGTCGTACCCCGTAGGGACAGTGAATAGTCAGGTGGGGTGGGTTACTGATATTTGTGTGTATAATGTATTATTGTAATGTATAGATAGTATGTGGGGTGGAATTTGGGATTGTGTAGTGTAGTTAGGCTTGTATTGTGTTTATTGTAGTACTGTTTCTGTACTGCGGTGTGTACGTCTATATGTATATATATTCATATCCATTGATCCATGAATATATATAGATATAACGTATTGCTAGACTGATATAATTGTATTGTGTAATAAATATTCCTTATTGTTCATAATGCAGTGTATGGTGTTTTTAGTAGTCGCCGCCGTAGTATAGTGATAGTAAGGCGCTTGCAGCTAGCGTAGTGATTAGTGTAAAGCATAGCAAAGGTATTATTATTATTATTATTATAATATAAAGGCATAAATGGGCGGAGTTATCACTAGGTGGCTCCTCCCATTTATGAATATTAATTATCGATATTTGCATAAATATTGGTGATTAATATTCTCCCTTTACACAGTACATACTGAGCGGCGGGGACAGAGTACAGTGCCTGCACTGCCCGCCGCTCTCCCCGCCTACTACAGTCCCTCCTCCCTCCTCACTAATACATCACAGTCTGCGATTGCCAGCATTCGCCCCATAAGACGCAGGGGCACTTTCCCCCCACTTTTGGGGGGGGGAGGTGCGTCTTATGGGGCGAAAAATACGGTACATATGGTCGTGTGAATGAGCCCTGATTGGGGTCATCACCCAGGAGCAGCAGCGCCTGAGGCCACATTTCCGTGTCATTGACATGTCTGTTAAAAGGGCGTACGTGTTTCATCTGTGACGATGTCCGTGAAGGATCAGTGGTTGGTCCGTGTGTCCATTTTTACCATCCTTGTGTCATCTGTAATTCACTTACATTGCTCAGCTTAAAATTTATTTAAAATTTATCTCATCTTTTCCGGCCCCATTGAAGTGAATGGGTCCGCATCCGAGCCACCAAAACGGCGGCTCGGATGCGGACCCAAACAACGGCCGTGTGCATGAGGCCTTTGTTGCAGGAGAGGTCAGTGGTACCGAAAGTAATCTTTGCCCCAAATAAAATAAAGCCCAGCTCCACCTCTGTAATAGCTCTGCTGTACTTGAGTCTCTTTACCTTACAATAGTTTTTTTAATTATATTGTATATTATTTGTATCTTTTATTATATATTTTGAAAGACTTTAGATTTTTCATTGAGGACATAAAGGATGAGAACATGCACATCTACTGCCCTCATATCCAGTGCCTTGCAGTGTCTGCTGTGTTTAAGGCTAGATTCACACGTCTGTATGGCATCTGTTTTTTTTTTTAGGGGGGGGGGGGGATCCATTCTAACAATGCCTATCCTTGTCTGCAAAATGGACAAGAATAGGACATGTTGTATCTTTTTTGCGGGGCTATGGAACGGACATACGGGTGCGGATAGCACACAGTATGCTGTCCGCATTTTTTGTTGACCCATTGAAATGAATGGGTCTGCATCCTATCCGCAAAAAAAAAACACGGAACGGACACGGAAACAAAATACGTTCATGTGAATGTAGCCTAATGCACATGCTCAGAGGGCGTTTATCCCTGGATGACAATTATGAACTGACCAGTGCTAGCCTTCTCCTGGGCTCCCCTCCCCCACCATCAATACCTGCTGCACTCTCTACTGATAAGCTATTACATGGTCAGCAGACTGCAGCGTGGGTCCAGAATCACATTTCAGATCTAAGTGAGGGAATAAATACACAATAACGGGGTGATTGTGGAGAGCTGTCCCCCCACTTCTCCTCTCCAGCCGTGCAGCAGTTCTCACCTAGGGACATTAGCTCTTTAAATCTGAATTATTAACGTCGCTGCTTAGCAGATACAGAACCTGCACAATCATCAGAAGAAAATATTTACTGCATTCTGGAATCACACACATACACATAACTGTACACACATACATACAACTGTACAAACATATATACACACAACTATATGCACATACATACAACCGTGCAAACATATATACAACTATACACACATACATACCACTATCCATACACACAACTATACACACATACATACACACAGCTACACACAAACACATACAACTGTACATACACACAAATATACAAATATTCATACACACACCTATACACACACATACATACATACAACTGTACACACATACATACACACAGCTATAGACACATACATTATGAACTCATAATAGGGTGAGACTTCCCGGGTTTCCCGACACTGTGGCCTGCAATGAGAGTGACTGATACCCATGAGACAGCGGTAAAGCTAGCAGAGTGGCCCGGCTCAGGGGGGAGACCAGAACCCTGGGAACCTGAGACAGAAGGGCCAGCGGTAGGGGTGACCACCACTTCGGTGGAAGAGGGGGAGACAACCCCCGCTAAGTGTGACGTGGGAGGCATAGAGGACTTGCCACCCACCGGTCCTGAATTGGCAGACCTCAATGTCTCCAGGGATAATTTTGGTACTTCCCAACGTCGGGACCCAACCCTATCCCGCGCCTAGGAAAATGTGTTAATAGTAGATGGTGAACCGCAACAACCTGGGGCAGAGTCAGTGTTTCCCCGTTTTGTGGTTCATCAAGATATGATTGACTATAAGTAACTGATTAGGGAGGTCAGACCTATTATGAATCTGCGCTCAGGATTACCAAGAGTAAAGGCATAAATCAGGAAGTGGGTAATCTTAAAATATAACATTTAATAATTATGCGGATAAAATACGAGAAAATCCTAGATGAAGTGTGCAAAAACAAACCTTGGGATAAATGGTGAGTAAGCCCTATATTATACCGGAGTATTTATCCCAAATTAAGATACATAAATACATTGAAAAAATGTGCACGGCGGCACTAGTAACCAGTATGTCCTACCGGTACCACGAGACAGGAATCGGATCGTTCACCACCGACTATGCTCCAATCGAGACTTCTCCATATATGTGGAACAATGAAGAAGTGATATCAGGCAGTGATACACAATGGTGCAGGGTCCCTGTACAGGCCCTATGGCTGGCTAGTAAGATGGCCCTAATACTAGATATAGGTAGCAGCCTTACCACAGGGCACTCGTCCTAACAAGGATGACCCCGTCCGGAATCTGTCCCTGAAAATCTAAATACTGTATGTCCCTAAAAATCTAAGAATACAAGATCTGTTGTATCGGGTAAACCAACTACTAGGTGAACCTATGGAACAGTTGGTGGCCCCGAGGCTTATCGCAAGCTTGTGTTAGATCTAGCCCACCAACACGTTCTCGGGGGTCACCTGGGGCTGCAGAAAACTCAGGATCATATTCTACAGCGGTTTTACTGGCCCAGCATATTTAAAGAAGTGGAAGAGTTTTTTTGTAAATCTTGCACGACCTGCCAGATAACTAGCCCCCAGCCACATTTCGGTAGTACCCTAGTACCTCTCCCGATGATCAAAGTACCGTTTGACCAAATAGCTATGGACCTCATAGCCACAGTACCAAAGTCCGCCAGAGAGCATCAACACATCTTAGTCATCCTAGACTACGCCACTCGGTACCCGGAGGCGGTGCCACTGCGACATACCTCGGCCAAACTCATGGCTAAGGAGTTAATGGAGATGTTTTCCCAAGTAGGACTACCTAGAGAGGTTCTGACTGACCAAGGGACCCTTTTTATGTCCAAGGTGATGAGGGAACTCTGTAAGTTGCTGCACATAAAACAACTACGGACATCTGTTTACCATCCACAAACGGACAGTCTGGTAGAACAGTTTAACCAAACATTTAAAAATCAGTTGAAAAAGGTCATGTCTAAAGATGGGAAGGAGTGGGACCTCCTTCTGCCCTATCTCATGTTCGCAGAGCGAGAGGTACCCCAGGCCTCTACTGGGTTCTCGCCCTTCGAACTGCTATATGGCAGACACCCTCGTGGTCTCTTGGACATGGACAAAGAGGCATGGGAACAACAACCCACTCCACATAAAAGTGTCATTGAGTATGTTACCCAGATGCAAATTCGGATAGAGACAGTGTTGCCTCTTGTTAGGGAGCATATGGAGACAGCTCAGCGAGCCCAGAGTCGGTGTCACAAAGAGGGGGAGGGGATGGGGCACCACTGACTCCACCCACACCCCTATCCCTGCCTACTTAAATGATCCATCCTAGGTAACGGAGCACAACTGGGCGGCGTTCCCTAGACTTGGTAAATGCGAAGGGACAAACAGACAAACAAACATAGAATGGTCAACAAGCCGAGTCAGAACCTGGAGGTAACTACAGTACAAGAAGATTAGCAAAGGCGGGTCAAAAACAAGCCAAAGTCAAAAACCAGGAAAAGTGAAGCAGTCACAAGGAGCAAGCAAGGACGGAGACGATCAATGAGTCGGGAGTCAAAAGCCACGGAATCACACAAAGGAACACTGGATAGGACCTTATTCACAGGCAACCTGTGGCCAGCAGGTTGCCTGCATATATAGTGGGGAAGAGGAGTCATGTGACGTCGCCAGCGCCACATGACTCATTCCCCTGCAACCAGCCGAGCGCCGAGTGCTCAGCTCGGCGCTCAGACTCCTTGCAGTTGCCATGGGAGTGTAGGACACCGACCGCGCTAAGGAGACGAGTGCAGTCGGATCCTCCCAGCCCCCCGTTGCTGTGGAAAGGAGGACGCAGCACATGTCCTCGCTCCGTACTAGCTGCAAGGAGCCGGCGGCACTGAGGTGGGGGAACGTGAAGCCGGCGCCTTGTGACAGTCGGGTCTATAATCGTCAGGCTCAGGTCTGGATATTTAACCCGGGTGATCGGGTATTGGTTCTGGTGCCGACCGTTGACAGTAAGTTCCTGGCTAGGTGGCAGGGGCCCTACGAGGTACTCAAGAAAATTGGAGATGTAAGCTACAAGGTAGACCAGCCAGGGCGGCGAAAGCCGGAGCAGGTTTACCATGTGAATACTCAAACCGTGGTAAGATAGAGAAACCTGTACTGAAGACAGCCCGCGACCGGGTTTTCTAGGAAAAGAGGTACCGGCCCCCCTGTCTGATGCAATAGACGCGGCTGCCATAGTAAAAATTGCTGACAGCCTCTCCTCTAAACAGACTCAGGAGACCAGGGAGATTGTTAGTCGGAACACAGATGTGTTCTCAGACCTCCCTGGACACACTTCCATAATCCAGCATGACATTGTCACTGAGCCTCAGGCAAAGGTCCTATTAAAACCATACCCGGTGTCCAAGGCTCGGTGACAAGCCATATCGGAGGAGGTGCAGCTAATGTTGCAGCTAGCCGTCATTGAGGAGACAAAAAGCGAGTGGGCGAGTCCTATAGTATTGATACCCAAGCCGGACGGGACCCTGCGGTTTTGAAAACTTAACAAGGTTTCCAAATTCTATGCGTATCCGATGCCCGGGTGGATGAGCTCATCGAGAGGTTAGGACAAGCCCAGTATTTTTCTGTTTTGGACCCCACAAAAGGGTACTGGCAGGTGCCCTTAACGGAGGCTGCCAAAGAGAAAACTGCCTTCATCACGCCTGAGTGGCTGTATCAATATAAGGTCTTACCCTTTGGTCTGCATGGCGCCCCCGCCACTTTTTAGCGACTAATAGACATTGTGCTTCGTCCACATCGTCGGTACGCTTCGGCTTACCTGAACGATATTGTCATCCACAGTACCGACTGGAAAAGTCACCTACCCAAAGTGAAGGCTGTAGTGGACTCCCTTCAGAAAGCTGGCCTAACGGCTAACCCAAAAAAATGTGCGATAGGGTTAGAAGAGATTAAGTACCTGGGGTATGTCATTGGGCGCAGAGTCATCAAACACCAAGTGAACAAAATTGAGGCGATATGGAACTGGCTCCGATCTGTCACCACTAGGCAAATAAAGTTATTCCTAGGAATAGTGGGCTATTACATGAGGTTTGTTCCCCACTTTGCTACTCTAACCGCGCCCTTGACAGGGCTCTTGTAGTAGTACAGACCGATGCCTCCGAAGTAGGCATGGGTGCTGTACTGTCTCAGGAAGTCAACGGGGAGGAGCATCCCGTTGTCTTCCTCAGCCGTAAGCTCACCCCAGCCGAGACCCAGTATAGTATAGTATAGTGGAGAGAGAGTATCTGGCACTAGAATCTCTCCGCTATTATTTATTGGGGAGAAAATTCCGCCTGGTGACTGACCACTCCCCTGTCAAGTGGATGAGCCAGGTCAAGGACAGAAATGCCCTGATCACCCGATGGTTTCTCCCAGCATGTACTGCAGGGTTGATTTACAGCCAGGAGCCAGGTGAGGTCAAATACCGGACCGGATTTTAAATGCCGGTGTGGGTTTTGGCAGCACCTGGCTGTCCTTAAATAGGCAGCTGGGCTCAGAAGCCAGGTCTCTGTGTTGGGATCTGGGAGCCTTGTGTCTGGATGAAGGCTTGCTACCTGTGTGGCGTGAAAACAGGTTGGTGCTGCTATCAGCAAGGACTATTTGAGGCAGAAATGCTGCATGGTATGAATTACCACCAACACCGCAAGGTGACTTTTTGTTTGAATATGACTGTTTGTTTTGTTATTTGCCTAAAGTGTGAATAAAACACTGAACTGTTTGATCCAAAGAACTTGTTGTTGCCTCTATACTCTAATCCTGTCTACCAGAGCGAGTCCCCACAACACATACACACAACTATGCTCACATACATACAGACAACTATACACACATAGTTCAACTATACAAACATAGATACACACATACAGACACCTAACTATACTTACATACACACTATCCACACACACATACACACACTCACGCAATCACAGTGCTCAGATTGTCTAATGACTTTGTACAGATGCATGTTTACATTTTTTTCAATTTCGAAAATGCTGAGTTGAACATATACATGTACTGCAGAATCAGACATACACACACGCCTACATGCATACATACATGTCCTCACATGTACAGTACATATGCTTAAAGGGTTGTATGACCTTAAAGATTGATGAGACGCCATCAGTGTGTGATTACATAGTAACATATAAGGCTGAAAAAAGACATCTGTCCATCCAGTTCAGCCTGTTAACCTGCAGGTTGATCCAGAGGAAGGCAAAAAGGCCAATTTTCCTCCTTTTTTGGCGTGGCTATGACTGCTGCACACCCATAAGTCACAAGAGCATCTGGTGTCTGGTATTACAGCTGAAGGGCAGTGGAGGATTAAGTTTACTGTTGTCACGAGAGTGTTGCGACCTATAGCTATCCCTCTTGTGCCTGGGGTCAGAAGGTCACAGCGGGTGGCTACTCGCTCAGTTTCAAGGGATTGCTCCATGACCTGACCTGGTGGGAATGGATTCCGATCCAGGTTTTCTTGCTTTGGTTTGGAATCCTTTTTGTTCCATTTAGGAATCGGTAGCTTTTCCTTTCAGCTGTTCTCTGTCAGCCACTCCCAGCTACTATACAGTTGTGTTCAAAATAATAGCAGTGTGTTTAAAAAAGTGAATAAAAGCTCAAAATCCTTCTAATAGCTTTTATTTCCATTCACAAATTGGGAACACTACACATTCTATTCCAAATCAAAATATGAAGACAAATATATCAAATTTGTGTTGTTCCTCTAAAAAAAATTGAAGAAAAGTTAATATTAGACTGTTCAAAAAATAGCAGTGTTTGTATTCTTTACAAACTCAAACATTTACTATATAAACTGAAAAACGTTTGAAGATTTTGCTTTCCTTTGAATCACTTTGTAACATCCCAGAGTTATGTTACTAAACTCTTTTACCCCGCTACAACCTGTTAAGTGTATCTGCATTGTCATCCTGTGTAATTTAACATCTGTATAAGCCTGTTACATGTAATTTGCTGTAATTTCCATGTACACCAGCATGTGGCAGCAATGTGTTACCAGGAACTTAGTTCAGTTTAGCATATCTAGACTGGAATAGTACATTCCAGTTTAACCCCCCCTCTTTGAGCAGAGTGGGCTGGCCCATGTCCTGCCTCATGGGGAGAGAAGGAAGTTAGACTTAGTGTGCCAGCCACCCCGGCTAGGGGAAGGCTGTGCTGGTAGGAGCTCCCAGTTCTAGGGATCCCAACCCTGGATGCTGTCTCGGCTGAGACCAAAGATCTTCATCCCCAGTCTGAGCCTTCAGCCTCAGCTGGTTGACAAGCAAGCAGCCACCTCCAGATCTCCAGGAAGAACCATTCCCTGTGAGCTAACTGTATCATCCAGAGACCAGGAGAAGCCAAATTCCTCCTCAGCTAGTCAGCCCCATTCCAAGCAGAAGATAGACAGAGCAGTAATTCCTGCCATATTCTCCAGGCACATGATAGGAGCAGAAGAGATATTGATCCCTGCCATACATTGCCAATACCTGCTGGGACCCAAGACTATTGCTGTATCTCATATGGATTAATGCTGCCTCCAGTAAAGACAAGTTGAATTATATTCCAAGTCTGGATCTCATTTACTGCTACCAAATCCCTCAATTACTCCTACTAGCAACACACTCATTTATTGCAAGTGAGCCAGGATCCAGGAGTCCAGCCGTACCCAGGTAGGAGACACCGTTGACACTATACCTACTGCTATACAGAGACATTACACCACTCTGGCATTCCTAACCTGGTACGTGAGTTGCAACACCTTAAAGGGCCCTGAGACTGTACCCTGCGCACGCTGCAATTGGCGTCACAAATAAAAAACATAGAATATCATACCCATATCTGGACCCACTGCATATTTTGGTGTCCGCCTAACTGTACCACGGTCCTGCTCATTGCATAAGTGGCGTCACTGAAACAGGATCGAGCTGTGTGCCACAACAGAACCGGATCCAATTGTGTGCTTAACTGGAGCAAATTGCATGTTTCACAGTGCTGCAAGATCTGAGGATTGTGCAAAAACCCTGAAAATTGACTTTATTGCTCTGTTGCTGCGCCAGAAAGCGCTAAACGTGCGCTCCAGTACTCAAAGGGTTAATTCGTCATATTCGCAAAATGGCGCTGCTTCTTCATGCCCAGAAGCGGGAAAACACAGGAACGCCCTCTCAAGAGCGCGAAGATGCCGAATACGCTCCCCTAGAAGCCTTCGAAACCTAAAGCCTGCCCACCAAGAAATTTGCATTTTGAGCCAAGGGAGTGCAGACTCCTTCCTTACCTTCTGCACTCTTCATGACAGAGGAAGCAAGGAAGATGGCGCTCCCTCTACCAAAATGGGACCAGATGGCGATACAGGGAGAACTCGTCTACGAGCCCACTGTGCCTTAGATCCGGGTTTCCCAGCTCGTGAGGAGAGATGGCCCCTGTGCATTTAAAGCGTCTCCAGAGCCAGCGCCTGCTGCGAACAAAGACGAGACAGCCGCCGCTAACTTACCTGAGAAGGCCGCTGTTACTGTTCCAGCTCCCGCGGAAGAAGATGCAACTCTAGTCAACTCCTCGGAGGCTGTGGATTCCTCCGCCACTACTGTTGCCAGCGCTGAAGGCCGCTGACGCTGAACCTGCTCCCGCGGAGGATGCCGCTGATGTAGCTGCCCAGGCTTCGGACCAGCCTGCACCGCAGACGGCGATTGGACCCCGCGACGACCACCAGGAGGCACCGGAACCGGCCGCGACATCAGGTAGGAGCAGCCGCGCTCCCTGAGGCCCAGGCCCGGTCCTTACCTGCCCCTGCACCACTTCCCACGGCTCCCGAAACCTCCAACAGGCCTAGGCCTGCTCCGCTAAGGACACCTACTGGTGCGGAGGAGGCGGCTGGTGTTTCCACTCCGCCGCCCAGTTCCACTACTACAAAACCGGGATGCCTAAACCCCGAAGTCCCTTGGGAAATCACTGCCTATGCCCAGACGGCTTGGGAATACAAGTCCGCCATAGAGGAATGGGTCAAACAGGTGGTAGATGACCCCCAGCCAGGAGACCCCAAACTTACCAGACGGACAGGGACAGTCCTATGGTTCTCCGTTGAGAGGGGAGTGGGATTCCTACAAGATAGCCACTCCGGGTCTGAAATCTTTGTGGGCCGCCCCTCAGTCAAGCGACATTATCTGCCACAGGCCTGTCACAACCTGTACGCAGGGGATCAGGTGGAGTATACCCCTATGCGTTCGGTTCAAGGACCCTTCGCTGCCGGTGTGACCCTGCTGACTAGGCCATTAACCCCTGCAGTCACCCCAGAGACCTGGCAGGAAGACCCAGGCTCTGCAGGGAAAGTCTGTTCTTTGCAAGAAACCCCAGATGGCAGATTGCGTTTCAGGGAGCAACCCCAGCCAGCTCCTGCACCTCTTATCCCTGATCTGGCTGCACCACCAACACTATGGGTGGGCCAGATAAACAATTCTGTTTTAACCTTCAACCCTAGGGTGCAACCCTACGTACTGCCCTGGAAGCAGCCTCAGGCACCCCCTGTTTGCCTACCAGAGCCCCTTCAGCCGGAGGTTTTGAACCCCTCTGCATCGGCTAGGGATTCTGGCTTGCACCATGTCACTGCTGCATTCTCCAGGCTGTCTGCACAGCCAACTCCTACAACCACCACTAGAGGTCAGTGGCGTACAACTACTGCTGCGACGATGAGCTACCAGAGGCAAGAGCGCCCCCTGATGCGCTTCAGTAGTTCAAGCAGCGAGGAGGACATGGATGTCCTTCTCTAAAAATGCATCCTCTTTAAAATATAAGGACATTTGGGAGCCACGTCGTGGACTATTCCTGACGGGTGAGGACCCGTTGGCATTGTGTGCTTTTAACGTTTTTATTCCAGGTTTCCCTAGTTTGTCTTCACCCTGATAGTCATGCACAGTAAGAACTCCCCCCATCAGCATTTAACCCCTCACGTCCAAGTTCATTGTTTTATCCCCTTTCTCAGGTTACTTGATAGCTTTATGGAACTACGGTTCTACTATATGCTGCTTTTAGACATTTTATACCTCCTTGGATCACAATTAACTCTTTTATCCCTGTGGATTACAATTGACTTTTTACCTGTTTCCAGAGGATTCAACTTCAAGCACTTCAAGTCAAAGGACTCAAGTTATTTTTGAGCCTACTCTTGCATTAATAAAATTGCACTACTTTTACTAAAAATGTTTACCGCAACATAAAAGCTTGCACCCAAAGAAAAGACTCAAACGTGATACCTGAGCTCTTTGTGATTTCCTATCTAATATTTTTGCACTAATTGTACCAGTTTACCTGTTATGCAACGTTTAAGATAACATGCCCATTGTGTGTATTCTCTCCTAGGTGCCGCAATGTGAACTTCCTGCACTATTTGTGACAATTGCACTTAACAAAAAATGTAGCAACTTACTCTTGTATGCCTTAATTTGACAGCTCTTATTCTCTCCTTCCTTTATACGGACTGCCTTCATACGGACGCTTAAAACTAATGGCCTACACTTAGTGCACAGGTAGGGCCAAGTGGTAAGTCTGGGCAGGTCCAGTAACTACACTTCTTTATATGTTTTCCCCACTCCAATCAACTTTGTAATCAAGGTACGCTGTTCTTCTGAACAATGTCTTTCCTCAGAATTTCAGAGAGAAATACACTGTAACCAGCATGTACAACATTTGCTGCCTTTCTTCCTTAAATAAGGGAAATAATTGCCACCTGTTTTTCAAAGAATAAATGACCTCACTCTTTGAACTCCACACTGCTATTATTTTGAACATGCCCCTTTCAATAAGTGATTGAATTACAGAGAATCAGCAGCATGCATGTCATGACTGTTGGGTCTGTTAGATTTATATTACTCTACTACACCCGCTAGTAAATTATATGCCATGTAGAAATATAATTTCTACCAAAACAGTGATTAATCAGGTAAGTGATGTCTGACTGCTATTATTTTGAACACAACTGTATATTCTACATTTCTGTTTTCATTGTTTCCAGATATAGACCTTCCTTCCAGATTTTCTATTCTGACCTCTGGTGGAGTTGGAGTTGCTGGAACTAGTGCTGTTGGTTCTCCGATTCTCTCCTGTTTGTTGTCTCCTGTTGGGGATTGTATGTGGTGTTAGTGTTGGTTGTCCTTTCCCTGTTGTTACCCTAGGTGTCATTGGTGAGGATTAGTGCTCCCATCGCCCTACTCACTACTTAGGACTTCTTTCAGGGTAAGTCAGGGACAAGGCATGTGATCGACGTATGGGCTAGCAGCCTGTTTAGGGACATCAGGGCAGCCAGGTGCCAGTGCTAGGTGAGTTAGCGGTCACCACTCTTCCCTTTCTCTAGTGAAAGGGTCCCCTTATCCCCTTCTCTCTGCGCCACACATCTGTTACCTGCCATATCAGACGTAAAATATCAAAATATCTGGCCCTTATTTTGGGAGAATTTGCTATGGGTAACCAGGTCAATCCGGAACCTAAGGTTGCTCTCCCTGACAGATTTTCTGGTGTTCCGAGAAGCCTGTAAATTATATTTTAAGCTGCGCCAAAATTTCTCTGGTAATGAGGAACAGCGGGTGGGGATTATTATCTCCCTTCTTCAAGGGGACCCTCAATCCTGGGCTTTTTCGTTGCCAGCTGGTACCCAGGCCCTCCGGCCGGTAGATGAGTTTTTTGAGGCCCTGGGTCCCATATACGATGACCCTGACTGAGTCTCCCTAGCTGAGTCTAGATTATGGTGTCTTCAGCAGGGAGATCGGTCAATGGAGGATTATTGCTCAGAGTTTCACAGGTGGGTTACGGATACTCAATGGAATGACCCAGCTCTCAGGAGCCAGTTTTGCCAGGGGTTGTCAGAAAAAGTAAAAGATGCGCTTGCGCTGTATGAGACTCCTATATCCCTTGAGACCGCTATGTCGCTATCTATAAGAATTGATAGACGCCTTAGGGATAGGCTGAGGAGTTCTAGTCCTCCAGAGACTTTTCTCAGGCAGGAGTCAGTTTGTTCTGACTCAGACGAACCTATGCAACTAAGGGGAGCCACTCATCAGGTTGGTCCTCCTGGGGTTTGCCTTAAGTCTGGAGTTTGTTTTTTCTGTGGTCAGAGGGTCATTTCATTGGAGCTTGTCCATCTGTACCCAAAAAGAAACAACCACTGGAACTACTAACCCCAGGTTGTGCGGAGGATGACAACCTATTTGTATGTATCTCCTCCATACGAACATCTCAGTTTTTTTTGCCAGCTATGACAGTTTCGGGCAATAAAACTGAGACTATTTTTGCTTCCAGGAACACTGATGAGAGCAGAGGAACAAAGCAACATACACTGCGGTACCGCATGCTTGTTGGATAGGCATTTGTTCTGTTCAGAGTCACCAGCGGATGCAAAGCAGACCCGGGTTGGTAAGATTGTGCACGCACCTCATTACAGTGTTGGCGCCTGAGACTGAGACCAGGCCTGTAGTTAGTTAGTTAGGGTTTCTGTTTGTGTCAGGCCACATGTGTTACTGTTCATTGCAAGCTCTCTATAACTTAAAGGGACATTTAACCTTGGAGAGCTAATAAATCCCCACAAACTCAAGCCAGGCTGGCGCTTTGCTCAGAAGGAATAGTCAGGCACGTGCTACAGGACCAGTTATGGGAGGAGGAGTACTGTAGATCTGTGTAAGATTGTAAGCTGTTGTGCTGCACCGCAGGCTAGCCCGTACCACACACCCATACAGTGATTCTTGTTCTTTTAGGGTATTAACAGGTAAGGTGTGGCAGTTTAGTTGTGCCCACCAGTAGGCAAATTGCTACCCTTTCCTCCTGTAGCCATCGGAGGGCGCTGTGCTGTGCAGCACAAGGGTCTCAGCCTTTGGGCTGGGTGTATGTAAATTTAGTGTATGTTCCCAGCATTTGTGGTTGTGTTTATTGCCACATTTAAGTAAAATTCTATTTTGGCAAAAGCTGGTGTTGGGGTTGCTTTCCTCATTCGTGACTTCGCTCTATCCTTCGGAGCCCACCCTGGTACACGGTATACAGCTGCATGGTCCTTCTTTGTGAAGAAGAAAGATGGGCCTGTGTCCTTGCCTAGATTTTTGTGAACTAAACGTATAAGTATCTGAGACCCCTATCCTCTTCCTCTCATTCCCGACCTTTTTAATCAGATTGCTGGTGCAAAATCGTTTTCCAAAATGGATTTAAGGGGAGCCTACAATCTGATTCGCATTAAAGAGGGAGATGAGTGGAAGACTGCCTTTAACACTCCTGAGGGGCATTATGAAAACCTGGTCATGCCATTTGGCCTGACTAATGCTCCTGCTGTCTTTCAACACTTTGTCAACGATATCTTTTGTCATCTTGTTGGCAGATTTGTAGTGATATATTTTGATGATATTTAGATTTATTCACACCGATCTGGAGACACACAAGGTACATGTCAGGCAGGTGTTGCAGATTTTACGGACGTATAAGTTATATGCTAAATTGGAGAAATGTGTATTCGCCGTACAGGAGGTACAATTCCTGGAGTATCTGCTATCAGCTTTGGGGTTCTGTATGGATCCAGAGAAGATCTGCGCGATCCTAGAATGGAATCTTTCTGAGAACCTAAAAGCTCTAGTATTTTTGGGGTTTTAACAATTTCTATAGAAAATTCATTCAGAACTATTATAGTTGATTATAAAACCCCTTACTGACATGACTAAGAAGGGGACTGATTTTTCTAAATGGTCTGACGCTAAACTGTTTTTTTCCTCTCGGCACCCATACTGATCCAGCCTGATGTTTCTGAAGCTTTTATTGTGGAGGTTGATGCATCAGAGGTGGGGGTGGGGGCTGCACTGTCCCACTGTCAGTCTCCAAGTAAATGGCGTCCTTGTGCTTTCTTTTCTAAGAAATTGTCGGCAGCCAAGAAGAATTATGATATAGGCAAAAGGGAATTTTTTTCTATTAAATTTGCTTTTGAGGAATGGCGTCACTTTTTGGAGGGGACAGCTCGTCCTGTCACGGTGATTACGGATCATAAAAACCGGTTATACCTTGAGTCTGCTAAACGTCTTACCCCTAGACAAAGTAGCAAAAAGGAAGCACTCCAAAATCAGTAAAAAATGAAGAAAATGCTTTTATTCACCCATGTGGATACGCAATATTTCGGCTCAACACTAGAGCCTTTCTCAAGCAGTTATACATGTGAAGAGATCAGATTTTATATATATACAAGGTGCATGTGCAATGAATCATGAATCAATATTCATAATTAAACATAAAAAACTAAAATAAAGTGCTAAAAGTGCCATAAAAAGTGCATGGTGCCATAGTATATTATAATGTATTCATGCAATTGTGAACATAATTATCATATCCCTATACATAATACAGTGAGTACACCAAATCACATAATACCATGAATAATATGTATTACAAAACATAATTACACCTGTATACTTCATATGCCAAATGATTATTCAATGAATAGATCAAAAGATTAGGCTCACCAGGGGACAAGCAACATGTTTGCACGCTGATGACGGCGTTCACCTGGCGCCAATGCGCATGTCAAGATAAAAATAGAGGAGGCGGAGGAAAGCCAAAAGTGTATCGAGCATGTCTGACATGCACACTGCCTCTCTGGAATGGACGGCATCCATCTTGGAAAAGGTAAAACAAGAGGGCAAAATGCTCTATAGCAGAGCATGTCTGACATGCACACTGCCACTCTGGAATGGGTGGCAGCCATCTTGGAAAAGGGCAAAATGTTCTATAGTCAGTAATCACTGACAAGCGCCCTAGCTATTACTATGGCGCTAACACCCTATTTACAAAGGGCAAACATGCTTGTAGAGCAATTACAGAGGGCTGCCATATATTAAATTAAACTTAATATAGGAAAGAGATGAGTATACAGAAAATAATACTGGATACTTAGGTTCTTAAGTCAACCAGAAACAGAGGGGTCTCCTCATTAAAATGGTAATGGTCTGTAAATAATGTGGCATTACTAGAGAAGTAAAGAAAGAGGTCATCACTCCAAAACTGGAGAGACGGCCTCTAACTGTCGGGAAACCAAATAGTTGGACAACCCCACAAGTGTGAAGCGACCCCCCCTACCTTAAAGGGCCCTCAGTAGACACTCATACCTAGCTTGCACCACAATGTCACACCACCCATGGAACAAATAGACAAGCTAGGTGGTCTTTGTTTTTTACCAGGTTTAATTTTGTTATCACCTATCGTACGGGGCAAAAAATACCAAAGCTGATGCGTTATTCAGAAGTTTTCCTGGAGGGAGTGATGTTGACGATCCGGTGCCGATTTTACAAAAGGGAGTAGTTGTCTCTGCGTTACACTCAGACCTGCAGGGGATGGTATTCGAGGCTCAAGGGGACACCCCAGTTTTTTGTCCCCCAGAAAAGTTGTTTGTGTCTTTGAATTTGCGCCTTGAAATATTAAAAAAACATCAGAATTCTGCACTCGCTGGGCACCCAGGTAGTAGGGCAACCTCAGATCTATTGGTGGCCGAGGTTGCACCAGGATGTAGTTGTTTTTGTGTCCACCTGTACAACCTGTGCATGAGCTAAAGTCACTCATACTTGTCTGGCGGGGTCTCTGTTGCCACTGGTCTTTCCCAACAGGCCGTGGACACACCTGTCGATGGATTTTATCACTGACCTACCTGTATCTGCGGGTAAAACTGTTATCCTGGTAGTAGTAGACAGGTTCAGTAAAATGGTGCATTCCATTGCCTTACCCGCATTGCCAAATTCTAAAACCCTGGCTCAGATTTTTATCAGTGAAATTGTAAAGCTTCACGGGGTCCCTTCCGATGTTATTTCGGATAGGGGAACCCAGTTTATTTCTAAATTCTGGAGAGCTTTTTGTTCTCGTCTTGGGGTACATTTGTCTTTCTCCTCAGCCTTCCATCTGCAGTTGAACGGCCAGACCGAACGCACCAACCATAACCTAGGGACTTACCTTAGGTGTTTTGTGTCTGAAAATCAGGAGGAATGGTCATCTTACTTACCTTTAGCAGAGTTTGCTATAAGCAATCGCCGTCAAGAATCAACTGGTAAGTCACCATTTTTTGGTGCATATGGTTTTCATCCTCAATTTTGCACTTTCAGTGAGGGGGAACCTTCTGGGATCCCTGAAGAAGAACGGTTTAGGTCATCACTCTCTTCTGTATGGGGAAAGGTTCAAAGCAATTTTAAAATATGGGAGGCAGATATAAACGTATGGCTGATAGAAAATGTTGGCCGGGTCCGGACCTAGGGGTAAATGACTATGTGTGGTTGTTGACTAGAAATATTAAGTTAAAGGTTCCCTTTTGGAAATTGGGTCCTAGGTTTATCGGTCCTTATAAAATAGTTGCCGTTATTAACCCCGTGACATTTTGCCTGGAGCTGCCTCAAACATTGAAAATTTATAATGTATTTCATAAATCGTTGCTCAAAAAGTATGTTGCATCTCCAGAACCATCACTGTTACCGCCCCCTCCAATTATTGTCGATGATAATTTGGAGTTTCAGGTGGCAAGAATTGTTAATTCTCGTTTTGTCCGTCGCTCCCTTCAATATCTGGTGTATTTGAGGGGTTACGGTCTGAAATAAAGTATGTGGGTGCCAGCGTCGGAAGTAAACGCCAGCAGGTTAATTTGTTCTTTCCACATTTCTCATCCGGAAAGACCTGGTCCTGAGTGTCCGGTGGTCCATCGTAGAAAGGGGGTACTGTCACTAGGGTGTCACAACCTATCGCTAACCCTGTTGTGCCTGGGGTCAGAAGGTCGCAGCGAGTGGCTACTCGCTTGGTTTCAAGGGATCGATCCATGACCTAGTGGTAGGAATGGATTCCGGTCCAGGTTTTCCTGCTTTGGTTTGCAATCCTTTTTGTCCCATTTAGGAATTAGTAGCTTTTCCTTTCAGCTGTTCTCTGTCAGCTACTATATATTCTCCCTTTCTACTTCCCTTGTTGCCAGATATAGACCTTCCTTCCAGATTTTCTATTCTGACCTCTGGTGGAGTTGGTGCTGTCGGATCTCCGGTTCTCTCCTGTTTGTTGTCTCCTGTTTGTTGTCTCTTTTGGGGATTGTGTTAGTGTTGTTTGTCCTTTCCCTGTTGTTACCCTAGGTGTCAGTGGTGAGGACTAGTGCTCCCATCACCCTATTCACTACCTAGGGCTTCTTTCAGGGTAAGCCAGGGACAAGACACTTGATCGGCATACGGGTGAGCAGCCCGTCTAGGGATGTCAGGGCAGCCAGGTGCCAGTGGTAGGTGAGTTAGGGGTCACCACTCCTCCCTCTCCCTAGTGAAAGGGTCCCCTCCTTCCCTCCTCTCTGCGCCGCACGTCTTTTGCCTGCCATATCAGACATGATAACTGTAGGCCCTGGGCTGTTAACAAATGGCATCTATATTCAGCAGCTCCACATGTCAGTTCACCTTTCTATCGAGCTGTCGGCCATCAAGGGGGTAGTCTGTTGGCAGGCTACAACTCGAAGCATATATTCAGTGCATTAGACATGCTGGGATCTGTAGAGTCTGAAACTACCACTCCTAGCATGTGCCAGAAATTTGTGGCTATCAGGATATGCTAGAAGTTGTTGGAAAATCACAGGCATTTTGAATACAAGGTGTTTGCAAGGGCTCATTACTTCTATGAAAGCTCAGTGCCTGGCGGTAGGGCGTGGCCTCTACGGTTTTTCATTTGATTGGTGGTAGCATAATTTTGCTGGGAAACAGCTGCTTCACCCACAAAACCAAGGTCACTACTGTGTAGTCTTAGGTTGCATAGCGAGCGCATCAGTTCCTGCCCTCAGTGGCCTTACCCAAAGTGGCCGTGGAGTTTCACTATGGGACTAGGGCACCTTTATTCACTGCGCCAACTGAAACCTTCACTGCAGTCAGTAGGATGGGGACAGGCCCTGCATGACATAAGACCAGCGGGGGACTGTGATATGGAGAAGCTGGCTTCAGCTGCTTAGAACCTGACTGGCTGTCATCTCAGCCAGCTATGCAAGGAATGTAATAACTTCACTATAAGTCAAGGGGGCAGGCTATAGACACCAATAGCTAACATGGCGGGTGTCTGTCTTTTAAGAATCTGGTTGGTTTGCGAGTCTACGGATCCTCAGGAGCCTCAAGCCTTTTACAACTTCTGCTTGGCCATTAATAGGTTTGTTACATAACAGAGGGTGCAGATTCCTAGGCATTTGAAGCAGCTCTAAAGGTTATATTATATGGTCCCTTTCAGATGATTGCTCATTTATATAATCCATGAATGGCTTAAGTCAGCGGAGAACAATGATGTCCATATATAACCTAATAGGTTTATGGTTGAGCACCAGCCGAAAAAATCCAACACAATAGCACGTGGTTTGTTGTACGTGACTAACTAATGGCTATTAGGCGATAAAGATTATAGTATGGTAATATTGAGAAAAAGTTTTTTCATCTGGATGAAAATTGTTATATTTTGCCTTTCTCATCCCCCCCCCCCCCCCAAAATTTTTGTAGTTAAATTACTTACAAAGGAATCATCTTCCTTAAATAACGAAATACCAGAGCCCAGGTTTGTAGGTTGTTCAGTAGCTCCATCCTCTCTTCTGCATATACATAATAAATGACATGGAAATGGACTGTCTAAAACCTTTTTAATTAAATATACAGTCATTTCAGCTCAGTTGTCTCATTGTTTCCATGAAGAATTTCTAATATTCTCTGAGTTGTACAGTGCCTAATGACGTAGATGATTACTTAATCCCCGGAACTGAGGGATGCATCACTTGAGCACAGCAGCATAGTGAGAAATATGTCATTTACGTTATTGCAGCACCCAGAATCACACACACACCTGATTCTCATCTGCATGAGGTACATGTCACATTTGATATCTTACGTGTGGACTGGTCTCACATGTTGGATTACATTTAGAATGTTTCTTGCGCTCTTCTTGACCTTCTCTAGTAATGTTGTTAAAGGGGTTGCGTCATGAAACATATTCTACATTTTTCAAACCAGCACTGGGATCTGAATACTTTTGTAATTGTGTGTAATTAAAAATTTTGCATAACCAGTGAGATATTCAATTAAATGCATCTGTATAGCGCCACCTGCTGCTTGTTCTTTTCCTTAATTTTTTCACCTGTCTCACTGAGCTGGTCGTACATGCTCAGTTTAAATCTTCACGTGCCACCAGCGGTATGTTCTGTTAGAAGCTGTGGCAGTTACAGGGACAGAGCTGCAGCAGAAAGGACACGTCCCCTGAGCTGCCAGGCTGAAGATAATTTAGCAGAGCAATTGGAGCAGTGAATGTGGAGATCTCTGGATCCATGTGAGGTACAGGGCTGGTTCTAGCTTTGTTAGACAGTGATTGTCATGTACTATATGATGTCTGATTTTCATCTTTTACATCAGTCATGGCATAACACCTTTAAGAGGAAGGTACTGGCAGGGCAGTACCTAAATGCTTCTTTTACAAAATCTGCAGAAAAAAAACACTGGTTACAGTTTATATCTTGCATTTTTCTTTCCATCGGAGTTATCCATGGGACGTATTCTGACAGAAGGCTGAAACGTAAATGGCGGGTGCATGGGATACTATGGATATGCTCGCAATATATAGCGGGAGAATTCCCAGCACATATGCAGAATGTATTGAATAGAGATGAGCAAAGTTTAGAAAACTCCGATTTGGCTGCTTTGCCGAATTTCACAAAGAAATTCACTTCGGGACAAATTACTTAGTCACGAAGCACATTACTTTGTGAGTAGCAGGCGCAATGATGGGGAACCGCGATTACTCTACCCCCATCAGTAACCCCTTAGATGCTAAGTTTATCGCTGATTGCGGCATCTGAGATAAAAAATTAGGGCTTTCAAAGTATCCGAAGTAGGGATCTTCATTGGTGAAAAGCACTGGCTGACGTGGTGATGTCATACATCACCACGCACAAGATTTTGCATGGGATCTTCAAGCAAGATGGCCGCGGCGGCCTCTTCGCACTCAAATGGATAAGATGAGTATGATTTTTTATTTTTACCACCATTTCAGGGAAAATTGATTAGTTACCACGAAGCACGAGGAAATTCGGCTTCATGGCAAATCAAGTTTTCCCCAAAATTCATATACAAGTCTACTTCGGATACTTTGATTCGCTCATCACTAGTAATGAAATTACATCAGGTGAACAGAGCCTTAAAGAGGACCTGTCACCTCTCCTGACATGCCTGTTATAATGGCTTCATACCACCTGTAATAACAATTCTGGAGCATCTATTCTTATGACTCTATGTTGTGCCATTCCTGTATTATTTCTACTAGAAGTTATGACTGAATTGCTAGCAGTCTGCAGTAAGGGCACAGAGGGGAGGTAACCAGTTGGGGGTTTGTACCTGCACAGTCTGAAAATAGCAGCACTGATTGGATAGAGTGAGATTGTGCAGTTACACCCCCCCCCCCAACTGGTTACCTCCCCTCTGTACCCTTACTGCAGACTGCTAGCAATTCATTCATAACTTCTAGCAGAAATAATACAGGAATGGCACAACATAGAGCCATACGAATAGATGCTCCAGAATTATTATTACAGGGGGAATGCATGAAGCTATTAAAACAGGCATGTCAGGAGAGGTGAAAGGTCATCTTTAACCCCTTAGGGACTTAGGGCGTACCGGTACACCCTGTTTCCCGAGTCCTTAAAGGGACACTGACAGGCCAAATAAGCATAATTATCTATATACATGCATGCACAGGTCTTCTAATGTGTATTAAAAACATATAAGTATAACCACTGTCCACCTTATAAATACAGCAAACTCATGTTTTATAACCTGATGTAATCGCTCTTCTTTCTGCCCAAAGGGCGGCGTTTCAGCTTCACTTCCACCCAGCCAGCCGCGCCCCAACCGCCGCTTTGAAGCGCCGCCCAGCTCATCAATATTCACTTCGCTGGGCGGCTTCTGCTGTCCCCGACATTCCGAGATCCCGCGCATGCCAAATAGAAAGCTATGGGCATCGGACTCCCTATCAGCTTCTGCGCATGCGCCCGGCACCCTCACTCGCCGGGATCACATCGTGCCTGCGTCCCCTCTGCTTCTTTGAGGCCGATTCAGCTTCTCCGTTCTGCGCCTGCGCCGGGCACTCCTCTCTAGCGCTTCAGAGAGCTGCTCTCAACGACATCTGCAGAAGTGAATATTGATGAGCAGGGCGGCGCTTCAAAACGGCGGTTGGGGCGCGGCTGGATGGGCAGAAGTTAAGCTGAAACGCCGCCCCTTGGGCAGAAAGAAGAGCGATTACATCAGGTTATAAAACATGAGTTTGCTGTATTTATAAGGTGGACAGAGGTTATACTTATATGTTTTTAATACACATTATAAGACCTGTGCATGCATATATATAGATAATTATGCTTATTGGGCCTGTCAGTGTCCCTTTAAGGACCCAGGGCGTACCGGTACGTCCTAACTTTAAACAGACATTGCGGCGCGGCGGGGGTTAATAGGAACAGGATGCTCGCTGAAATCATTTGCGCTGCCTTCCGGTGAAGAGCCTGTGAGATCCAGCCCCCTGGATCTCACAGGCCCCGGAAGCTGTATGAGTAATACACACAGAATTACTCATACAGCCAATGCATTCCAATACAGAAGTATTGGAATGCATTGTAAAGGATTAGACCCCCAAAAGTTTAAGTCCCAAAGTGGGACAAAAAATAAAGTAAGAAAAAAAGTTGAAAAAATTAAGTTTCCCCCCCCAAAAAATTAAAAGTTTCAAGTAAAAATAAACAAAAACGTCATTTTCCCCAAATAAAGTTAATAAAAATTGGTAAAAACGCAGGGGAAAAAATAAAAGTTGACATATTAGGTATCGCCGCGTCCGTATCGACCGGCTCTATAAACATATCACATGACCTAACCCTTCAGATGAACACCGTAAAAAATAAAAAATAAAAAATAAAAACTGCTAAATAAACCATTTTTTGTCACCTTACATCACAAAAAGTGTAATAGCAAGCGATCAAAAAGTCACACGCACCCCAAAATAGTGCCAATAAAACCGTCATCTCATCCCGCAAAAATCATACCCTACCCAAGGAAATCGCCCAAAAACTGAAACAATTATGGCTCTCAGACTATGGAAACACTAAAACATGATTTTTTTTGCTTCAAAAATGAAATCATTGTGTAAAACTTACATAAATAAAAAAAAGTATACATATTAGGTATCGTTGCATCCGTGACAACCTGGTCTATAAAAATATCACATGATCTAACCTGTCAGATGAATGTTGTAAATAACAAAAAATTAAAACGGTGCCAAAACAGCTATTTCTTGTTATCTTGCCTCACAAAAAGTGTAATATAGAGCAACCAAAAATCATATGTACCCTAAACTAGTACCAACAATGCTGACACCCTATCCCGTAGTTTCCAAAATGGGGCCACTTTTTTGGAGTTTCTACACTAGGGGTGCATCAGGGGGGCTTCAAATGGGACATGGTGTTAAAAAAAACAGTCCAGCAGAATCTGCCTTCCAAAAACCGTATGGCATTCCTTTCCTTCTGCGCCCTGCCATGTGCCCGTACAGCTGTTTACGACCACACATGGGGTGTTTCTGTAAACTACAGAATCAGGGCCATAAATATTGAGTTTTGTTTGGGTATTAACCCTTACTTTGTTACTGGGAAAAATGGATTAAAATGGAAAATTTGCCAATAATTGGAATTCTGAAATTCCATCTCCATTTGCCAATAACTCTTGTGGAACACCTAAAGGGTTAACAACGTTTGTAAAATCTGTTTTGAATACTTTGAGGGGTGTAGTTTCTTAGATGGGGTCACTTTTATGGAGTTTCTACTCTAGGGTTGCATCAGGGGGGCTTCAAATGGGACATGGTGTAAAAAAAAACAGTCCAGCAAAATCTGCCTTCCAAAAACCGTATGGTATTCCTTTCCTTCTGCGCCCTGCCGTGTGCCCATACAGCGGTTTACGACCACATATGGGGTGTTTCTGTAAACTACAGAATCAGGGCCATAAATATTGAGTTTGGTTTGGCTGTTAACCCTTGCTTTGTAACTGGAAAAAAATTATTAAAATGGAAAATCTGCCAAAAAAGTGAAATTTTGAAATTGTATCTCTATTTTCCATTAATTCTTGTGGAACACCTTAAGGCTCAGTTCACACCTGAGCGTTCTGAAAGGAGCGCTCTGTATGCGCGATTGTACGGGCGTTTACAAGCGCGCATACAGAGACAAGCGTACACACAGTGTCGCGCGTTCCCGAAAGTCTATGTACGGGAACGCGCGACAAGCGCCCAAAAAAACGCTCCTGTACTTGTTTGAGCGTCGGGCGTTTTACAGCGCGATCGTACGCGCTGTAAAACGCCCAGGTGAGAACCATTCCCATAGGGAAGCATTGGTTTCTCCTTGTTGAGCGTTTTACAGCGCGTAGGAACGCGCTGTAAAACGCTCAGGTGTGAACTGAGCCAAAGGGTTAACTAAGTTAGTAAAATCAGTTTTGAATACCTTAAGGGGTGTAGTTTATAGAATGGGGTCATTTTTGGGTGGTTTCTATTATGTAAGCCTCGCAAAGTGACTTCAGACCTGAACTGGTCCCTAAAAATTTTTGAAAAATTTCAAGATTTGCTTTTAAACTTCTAAGCCTTGTAACATCCCCAAAAAATAAAATATCATTCCCAAAATGATCCAAACATGAAGTAGACATATGGCAAATGTAAAGTAATAACTATTTTTGGAGGTATTACTATGTATTATAGAAGTAGAGAAATAGAATCTTGAAAATTTGTAATTTTTTAAAAATTTTTGGTAAATTTGGTATTTTTTTATAAATAAAAATGAATTTTTTTTACTTAATTTTACCAGTGTACAATATGTGACGAAAAAACAATCTCAGAATGGCCTGAATAAGTCAAAGCGTTTTAAAGTTATCACCACTTAAAGTGACACTGGTCAGATTTGCAAAAAATGGCCAAGTCCTTAAGGTGAAATAGGGCTGAGTCCTTAAGGGGTTAAGACACAGTTTATTCTCTAGATATACAGTTAGGTCCATATATATATTTTGATACAGACAATATTTTTCAAATGTTTGTTCTGTACATTACCACAATGGATTTTGAACAAAACAATTCAGATGCAGTAATTCAGTGGGTTGAACAAAATAGAAACATAGAAACATAGAATGTGTCGGCAGATAAGAACCATTTGGCCCATCTAGTCTGCCCAATATACTGAATACTATGAATAGCCCCTGGACCTATCTTATATGAAGGATGGCCTTATGCCTATCCCATGCATGCTTAAACTCCTTCACTGTATTTGCAGCTACCACTTCTGCAGGAAGGCTATTCCATGCATCCACTACTCTCTCAGTAAAGTAATACTTCCTGATATTACTTTTAAACCTTTGCCCCTCTAATTTAAAACTGTGTCCTCTTGTAGCAGTTTTTCTTCTTTTAAATATTTTCTCTTCTTTTACTTTGTTGATTCCCTTTATGTATTTAAAAGTTTCTATCATATCCCCTCTGTCTCGTCTTTCTTCTAAGCTATACATATTAAGGTCCTTTAACCTTTCCTGGTAAGTTTTATCCTGCAATCCATGTACTAGTTTAGTAGCTCTTCTCTGAACTCTCTCTAGAGTATCTATATCCTTCTGGAGATATGGCCTCCAGTACTGCGCACAATACTCCAAGTGAGGTCTCACCAGTGTTCTGTACAGCGGCATAAGCACTTCACTCTTTCTACTGCTTATACCTCTCCCTATACATCCAAGCATTCTGCTGGCATTTCGTGCTGCCCTATTACATTGTCTTCCCACCTTTAAGTCTTCTGAAATAATTACTCCTAAATCCCTTTCCTCAGATACTGAGGTCAGGACTGTGTCAAATATTCTATATTCTGCCCTTGGGTTTTTACGCCCCAGGTGCATTATCTTGCACTTATCCACATTAAATTTCAGTTGCCAGAGTTCTGACCATTCTTCTAGTTTTCCTAAATCCTTTTCCATTTGGCGTTTCCCTCCAGGAACATCAACCCTGTTACATATCTTTGTGTCATCAGCAAAAAGACAAACCTTACCATCGAGGCCTTTTGCAATATCACTTATGAAGATATTAAACAAAATTGGTCCCAGTACAGATCCCTGTGGGACCCCACTGGTAACATGACCTTGTCTTGAATGTTCTCCATTGACTACAACCCTCTGCTGTCTGTCACTCAGCCACTGCCTAATCCACTCAACAATGTGGGACAGTGTCAAAAGCCTTACTAAAATCTAGATATGCGATGTCTACTGCACCTCCACCGTCTATTATTTTAGTCACCCAGTCAAAAAAATCTATAAGATTTGTTTGACATGATCTCCCTGAAGTAAACCCATGTTGTTTTTCATCTTGCAATCGATGGGATTTTAGATGTTCCACAATCCTATCCTTTAATAGGGTTTCCATTAATTTGCCTACTATTGATGTCAGACTCACTGGTCTATAGTTGCTCGATTCCTCCCTACTACCTTTCTTGTGAATGGGCACGACATTTGCCAATTTCCAATCTTCCGGGACGACTCCTGTTACTAATGATTGGTTAAATAAATCTGTTAACTGTTTTGCCAGCTCACCACTAAGCTCTTTTAATAATTTTGGGTGTATCTCATCAGGCCCCTGTGACTTATTTGTCTTCACTTTAGACAGCAAACGTAGAACATCTTTCTCTGTAAAGACACATGCATCAAACGATTTATTAGTCATCCTTTCTAGTGGAGGTCCTTCTTCTTTTTCTTTTGTAAAAACTGAACAGAAGTATTCATTAAGGCAGTCGGCTAGCCCTTTATTCTCTTCTACATACCTTCCGTCCTTTGTTTTTAATTTAGTTATTCTGCCATTCCTAATAGTGTAGCAATTTCTCAGATTGATTTTTTCTGTGTTCGCAGATGAAGGATGGCTTGTTTCACCTGCATGGAGAGCTCCTTTGACCGCATGTTTACTTCTCAGCAAAATCTTCAAAATGCAAGCAGCAGACCTCAAATCAACTCCGGGCCTTTTATGTGCTCAATTGAGAATGAAATAATGAAGGAACTGCCCACACCTGCCCATGAAACAGCCTTTGAGTCAATTGTTCAATTCCTTTTGGTCCCTTTAAAAACAGGGTGCCACATGTAAAAGAGCTGAAACTCCTAAACCTTTCATCTAATTTTAATGTGGATCTCCTCAAATGAAAGCAAAAAGTCTGGACTTTATGTCCATATCCATTATATAACTATAACTTGAATATGTTTTAGTAAACAGGTAATAAAGACAAAATTTGTGTCAGTGTCCATATATATATATATGGACCTAACTGTATATGGTAAATTATATACACTGTAACACGCTCTAGGTGCAGGGCTGCAGTAACAAAGCATGGCCACTACACATGGTGCCTTGTGTGTGTGTTGTGGTGGCTGGGGGGGGGGGGGGGGGGGGTTGAGTGGAACGATCCCTGCTGATCTGATAATGATAATCTATCCTAAGAATAAGTCCTCCAGTTACCCATCCAAAAACCCTTACATTTTGCAAATGGAAAATGATGAACTTCCACTTTATTAACTAGACATTGACACATGTGGATCCAGCACATGTCTTAAAAAGTAGGTCATCCTTCACATGAAGAACATGTTCATTTCTT
Organism: Bufo bufo; assembly: GCF_905171765.1. Lineage (NCBI taxonomy): Eukaryota > Metazoa > Chordata > Amphibia > Anura > Bufonidae > Bufo > Bufo bufo. Next base: position 193,569,252 of record NC_053395.1, on the reverse strand, counting down.
CTTGATCACAACATGAATAAATAATGAAACTGCTGTTTCGGAAACTCCGGTTATAGGCTTTGCTTATTATTCTGGAGAGATAAGCAAAATGTTTAGTTTATTCTCCATATTTGTTCTCTGGAATTTGAGCAAGCATTGGGCTTACCTTGTGTAAGAAAGGAGTCCCATTTTCATTTGGATAACCATGTCCTTGTGATTGTCAAGCTAGTATAGACAAATACACACAAAAGAACAACAAAAATGTCACTCCCCGAATCACTGTCTATAAAAATAATAAAATAAAATTAAGCAATAATAATTGTAAATAAATATCACTTTGAATACTAAAAATGGATGTAAGAGGTTTTTCTTGGACTGGTATTGCAGCTCAGTCCCATTCACAAGTGCAGAGAGCTGCCGTGCTGGGCATGGCAACTACAACACATACAGAACTGTGCCTGGTAAGCAATCACGGGGGCGCAACGCTGTTCCTTCAGTCAGCTGATTGGTGGGAATGCCAGGAGTTGGACTCCAATAATCTGATATTGATGGCCTATTGCAGGGCTGGACAACCTGCGGCTCTCCAGCTGTTGTAAAACTACAATTCCCACCATGCCCTGCTGTAGGCTGATAGTTGTAGGCAGGCTGGGCATGCTGGGATTTGTAGTTTTGCAACAGCTGGAGAGCCTCAGGTTGGCCATCCCTGGCCTATTGCAAGGATAACTCACCGATATCAGAGTTTTAGTAAAGTGATCTGTACAGACCTCTATTATTAGGCTTAGTGGCCAGTGGAAAAAAACTGCAGACTTTTATGGTTTTTGTTTAATTATAGATATTGACATGGATCCTGTATGAGTAATACTTAGGAGTTACATAGTATGGTTGAAAAAAGTTCAACCAAGGGATGGAGAAGGGTTAGAATTTAGGAAAGAAGAGTGAGAAGCCTGAATTCTACCGATTTTTTTTATAAGCATTAATGTTATATAATTCTAAGAATTCATCTAAGCTTTTTTTTAAACCGTCCACTTTTCCTGGTGTGACCACGTCTTGAGGTAGACACAGATTCATAACTGAAAGAAAAAACAAAAAAGACCCCCACCTTGCCAAACCTGTGAAGGCAACTATACTTACTTACTCCCCCACTTGCCCCAAGGGTCCTGGGCTGTCTTTACTGCTGGATCACATGCCACTTGGGGACACGTCATTGCTGAGACCAGTCATTGGCTGCCGGGGCACACTTGACTCCATCTCTGTAGGAGGTTTGTATGCAGGGTCTAGAAGTGCAGTTAAGAATGCCCGGTATCCTCGGAGTCAGGTCAGAACCAAGCAGTTAGGAGCAGGTAAGTATAGCTCCCTTCACAGGTCCGGCGAGGTGAGGATGGAATAAAAGAAAAAGTCAATCATCGTGGACAATGCCTTTAAATTGGTAGATCTACCTCCTTGGCATCAATATCCACAAAGGAGTTCCTTGACTGAAGATTGCTTGTCATGGGGTGCTCTGTGAAGAATTACACAGACTGCTGCCAGGATCTGCCAACCCTACATGAATAAAAGGTTCACTGAGTACATGGCAGATTTACTGTAATTTACCTGTAAATGTTATCAGATAGGAGGTTCGCTTTAGGAAATGGCTGCTGAGGCTGTATGTGGGGCAAAGGGGGCACTGACGAGAAGAGGTGTATGACCTTACACTGACTGCGTAATTGTCAAAATCTGATAACGGTTGAAGAGAAAAATAATGAAGTAATATTGTGAGGGGATACTTTATCTGCGGATGTATTCTGACTCACTCAGCCAAAAATAGTTCCCGAGTATGAATATAGGTCAGTACTGTATGCTTGTTCTACACTGAGCAAAAATATAAACGCAACACTTTTGGTTTTGCTCCCATTTTGCATGAGCTGAACTCAAAGATCTGAAACATTTTCTACATACACAAATGACCCATTACTCTCAAATATTGTTCACAAATCTGTCTAAATATGTGTTAGTGAGCACTTCTCCTTTCCCGAGATAATCTATCCCACCTCACAGGTGTGGCATATCAAGGTGCTGATTAGACAGTATGAATATTGCACAGGTGTGCCTTAGACTGCCCACAATAAAAGTCCACTCTGAAATGTGCAGTTTGATCACACAGCACAATGCCACAGATGTCGCAACGTTTGAGGGAGCGTGCAATTGGCATGCTGACTGCAGGAATGTCTACCAGAGCTGTTGCCCGTGCAATGAATGTTCATTTCTCTACCATAAGCCATCTCCAAAGGCGTTTCAGAGAATTTTGCGGTACATCCAACCGGCCTCACAACCACAGACCACGTGTAACCATTAAGTAGATTCTAAGAAAAAAAATAAAAATAAATAGTGTAAATCACAACTCCAGATGTGTCAGACCCCAACAGTTGACGATACTCACCTGGTCCCCGCTGCTGGATTTGGTCCGTGTAGCTCCCGCTCCGGTCACACATGGCACAAGGGGAGCGGGTCACAGCTGTTGATGGATATTGATGCCGACGCAGAGGGGAGCAGAAGTACCGAACCCACGTACAACATGGGGGCCACTTTCAACGTGGAGCCACTATTAAGGTTTTTCCAGGATCACTTTAAGTTCCCAGTCTGCCCCTGCGGACCAGTGAGGATGACATTGGCTTCTTTGAACTCCCTGTGAGCCAAATATTAAAATTACCACCTGATGATAACTTGAATGTCTTAGCACAATGACATTCCTATAACTTGGCACCAGGGCTGGTTTTTAGAGGGTGGTAACATTTTCTGTGGGAGTTCCCAATTATTTTACAGTCCAGTTTATGTATGGGATAGCCAAGATGATTGTCGATAAAATGATGGTAGTCTTTCGTTCAAAGCTGTAGTGGATGGTGGGATATGGAGCCTGAAAGTCAAAAGTTCAAAACATTCTAACCCTTTTGCTCGTCAGTGTAACCCATTGGCTCGTGATATATGGGACTTTGGCGGTGACACATTGTGCAGCCAAAGATCACAGTATGGCTCTTCCCTAGATCAGCGGGTACCATTAACGCCTCCACTAATTAGGCATTGTATGGTGGTATTATTTGCAAACTGAATGGCAGTGCTTTGTGGGCACAAATTACATATAATATATACAAATATAATGGTGAGCTGGGAGGAAGTTACAGACTACTTGTTTCCCAACACACATGGGACCTGGAGTTGTGGGACTGTCAGACTTGCCCCTTTACTGGACATTTCAGATGCTCTCTAGTATGGAGTGCCCCTTGATTCTTTGTGTCTCTGAGCTGATGACTTGAGTCTGTGGGGGAAATGTATTAACACTGGCATTTCTTACGTGGGTATGATGCACCAGATTTATTAAGAGGTAATAATTCTGGCGTATTATCGGGAGCTCTGTTCTCCAGAAAAGAACATCTATGCAAGGAAGGGAGCTAGCATAAATTTCAGGTGTAATACGCGTCAGTATTCTGGTGCACATATTGGTCAATGTGTTGAGCCGTGGGTAACCCACCCATGCCCTACCCTTTTCTTTAAAGTGACAAGAGTGGTGCAAAAACAGTAGCAAATTTTGGTGCAAAATGGCACTTGCGCCATAATTTGTGATTTTTGTACGCAGAACACTAGCATACAAGAATGTTAAAATTCCCGCTGAAATTCTTGGATCATGAGATGATAAAAAAATTTCTTAATTTGTCATGAGATTAGGATTATCTAGATTTTCAGATTGATTAAAGGAATTTATTGCTCATTTTGAAGAAAACACAAAGATAATATTTGTTACTTAAGCTGGCCATGCACATTCAATAGCTGTCGCCGGGAGTATCTCTTCCCCTATATCAGTGATGGCGAACCTTGTAGAGGCCCGAGTGCCCAAACTGCAACCCTAAACCTACTTATTTATTGCAAAGTGCCAACACGGCAATTTACCCTGAATACTGCTTACATACATCCTCCATATACAGGGCAGTATAATACATGGGTCATAGTCTGCATACATACATCCTCCATATACAGGGCAGTATAATACATGGGTCATAGTCTCCTTACATACATCCTCCATATACAGGGCAGTATAATACTTAGCTCATCACCTCCTTACATACATCCTCCATATACAGGGCAGTATAATACATAGGTCATAGTCTCCTTACATACATCCTCCGTATACAGGGCAGTATAATACATAGGTCATAGTCTCCTTACATACATCCTCCATATACAGGGCAGTATAATACTTAGCTCATCACCTCCTTACATACATCCTCCATATACAGGGCAGTATAATACATGGGTCATAGTCTGCATACATACATCCTCCATATACAGGGCAGTATAATACATGGGTCATAGTCTGCATACATACATCCTCCATATACAGGGCAGTATAATACATGGGTCATAGTCTCCTTACATACATCCTCAATATACAGGGCAGTATAATACTTAGCTCATCACCTCCTTACATACATCCTCCATATACAGGGCAGTATAATACATAGGTCATAGTCTCCTTACATACATCCTCCATATACAGGGCAGTATAATACTTAGCTCATCACCTCCTTACATACATCCTCCATATACAGGGCAGTATAATACATAGGTCATAGTCTCCTTACATACATCCTCCATATACAGGGCAGTATAATACTTAGCTCATCACCGCCTTACATACATCCTCCATATACAGGGCAGTATAATACATAGGTCATAGTCTCCTTACATACATCCTCCATATACAGGGCAGTATAATACTTAGCTCATCACCTCCTTACATAAATCCTCCAATGGAGGACCTCCATACTATGGAGTCCATATACAGGCCTACCTATGTTGACTTGGGGGTCCCAAACTGTATGGGAGTCCACCACGTGCTGAGGCTGTAGGGGGGAGGGCGTTTGACGGAAGCGCAGCAGAGTGTCCTTCCTGAGTACGCAATATTGTCGATGGTCCGCATAGAGCTAGTAGAGGATGGGCACGCCGCCAGCGAGGACGTGTCACTGTGCCTCACATTTAAAGAGCGGACTGGCCAACCCTCAGATTTCCTGTCTGGGCTTGCCTGCATATAATCTGGCACTGCTCGCGATTTGGCTACTTTGCTGAATTTTTTTATTTATTTTTTGCTTTGTGACAAATTATTTCGTCATGAAGCGCATTTTTTTTTTGTAAGTAGTGGGTGCAATGACAATGAGCTGCGATAGCACCGCTTCACATCATTGTACCCCTCAGATGCCGCATTTAAACATGATCGTGGCATCTTAGAGTAAAAACAGTGTGAAATTTACAGAAAAAAAATTATATAATACTTACCTCCTCCATTTGCTCGCGACAGGCCGCCATCTAGCTTGAAGATCTGTAGCGAAATCTTGCGCAGACCGAGAATACGTTGTCACGCCGGCCAGCGTGGTGACATCATTCGTCACCACGCACGGGATTTCGGCTTAGATCTTCAATCAAGATGGCGGCGAGCAAATGGAGAAGGTTAGTATGATTTTTTTTTTGTTTTTTACACTATTTCAGGTTAAATCGATTCGCTTCCCCTAAGCACTAGAAAATTCGGCTTTGCGGCGAATTGAATTGATCCTGAAATTCGGATTGGATATCTACTTCGTAGGGTTCGATTCGCTCATCTCTATTCGCTACCACTGCCCCATATACATGCATGTTTGGTTCGGCTAAGCATGTACGTGCAATCAATGGGGAGGAGAGGACGCCATTGCCAGACACTTCTGACAGTGCGTTATCTCCTGGGAGAACAAAAGATTTGAAAGACAGGAACCTCAACATCATCAGGAGCCCCCCACACACATTAGATTGTCGGCCAATCCCACCGCTCTTGTTGGGCTACAGTTAATAAGACACTAATGTGTATGGGGGCTTTTAGCAGAGAGGAATAGCGAATTTGGGCGATCAGATAGTGTCCTGGAAGAATGCAGATGTGAGTGCACTCAGCAGGGTCTGCAGAGAGACATATTGTGGTGGAAATGTATATTCTGCAGTAATAAAGCCGCTGGAAAGCATAACACGTCTGCGTTCTGAGTGCAGCAGCTTCCATCAACAGCTACAATATCAGAAAATCCCCGGGAGAAAGCTCTTGTGCATTATGTCTTATAACTGACTCTGGTCCCTGGATGGTACTATTTGGTTTTACAATGCTGCACACTCAGCCTTTAATTTTTCACTTACATTGTAAAAATCTTGCTAATGTTTAGTTACAACGAGCAGTATTAGTCTACACCAGTTCTGGTCCGATAACCGAGCGCAATACAGAGAGGTACTGTTAATTATTAATACATGCATAACTTCACATTATGTAAGGATCACTAATGTCACTATCCATGTGAACTGTGCAGAAGAAAATGAGCTTGTCCCATCTCAACGGTAATGGCATGTCGCTAGGATGTGCCACAAGAGTCCACCTCTGGGACCCTATCCTATGTCCAGAACGGTGCCCCCGAAGTGAAGGAGAGTGCACCGCACATGCTCGGCGTCCTCTCCATTCACTGCTATGGGACTTCTGAAAATAGCTGAGCGAGCGCACTTGGCTATTTCCGGATGTCCCATAGCAGGGAATGGAGAGCAAGCCTCACAAGCATGGCCACCTCTCCACTCCCCACGGTCAGCTTTTGGCTATTTTCTGAAGTCCGCTAGCAGTGAATGGAAGGTGGCAGCACATGCGTAATGGCTCACTTTTCACTTCGGGTGACCTATTCTGGAGATAGGAGAAGGTCTCCGAGATGAAGCCCACACCTTTCTGGCATTTGTGGCATATCCTAACAATATACTGTAAATGTTGAGATGGTGAAACCACTTTCAGGGCCTTTGCAGGCTGCTATTAGTCCTTAGTCATACGTCCATGTCCGTGATGATAGCCGTGATAAGATGGTCTGTGATTCATCCATGAAGATTTCCTTGAAGAATCCGTGTTTGGTCTGTGTGTCCGTTTTTTTGCTCTGCGTGTGACTTCCGTGTTCCAGTGACACTACACAGCTGAAAATGAATTTTTTAGAGCATTTCCTATCTGCGAAAAACACGGATGGTGTTTTCTCACAGACCTATAGATTATAATGGGCGTGATGGATCCGTAAACATGCACAAAATAGAGCATGCTTCTGTGCTAAAACCACGGACTCACAGACCGTGCTTAAACACAGATGTGTGAATACACACATTATAATGAATGGATATATGTGCTGTTTGTGGATAATGCAGACAGCACACATCCGTGAATCACTGACATGTGAATAAGGCCCTAAACGAAACCTGTCACCAGCGACCTCCCTATCCAACTGCTTGCATAGACCCATGGGTGTAGTGCACCTGATAGAAACACAGTTTTTCTTGTGTTGATTTGAAGCTCTGTTCCAGAGTTATACTTGTTCCTACTATTCAAGTTAGACATTTTGGTGCAATGACGGCGTCACCATTGCTCTTGTTGCACCCAACCACCGCACCTTTATGTGGCCAGCCCCTCCATGGCTGCCTTGATTGACATGGCCAGGCAGTGGCAAAGCCGTGAGGGATTGGCTAGCCACAGAAATGTATGGAGATTGGGTGCAACTATAGCAACTGGGACGTCCTCATTGCAGCAAAAGCCTAATTTGTATATTAAGTAAAAGTATTATAACTCGGGAACGGAGACGCCAATCAAAATAGCATTTTAATCCCAAGAACTACACCATTTGTCTATGCAAATAGCTGGATAGAGAGACTTCTGGTGACAGATTCCCTTTAAATGGGTTTTCCTGGACTAAAACCTTCATGGTAGATCCTAAGGATAGGTCATCAAAGTGACTAGGACTGAGCTGCAGCACCGGTGCCTTTGATGTCCTCTCTAATATATTAAAGACATTAAAATCTTCCAAGGAGATCTGCAGTCATATGTCATGGAACTTCAGTCGACCAAATTCAATTGAATGGAGCTGCAGTGCCGTTCTCTTCTCAGAGGTTGTCCAAATGTCTGGAACCCGTCATTAAACCCATGCTGCGCCCCCTGTGTTCTCAGGATCATGGGAGTGTCCGAAGTCAGACCCTCACCCTCACAAAGCGATGGCATGGCCTAGCAATGGGAATACTCCTTTAGGGCTCATGCACACAGCCGTTGATTGGCCATTCCATGCGTTGAGGACCACAAGTTTGCGGTCCCCAATGCACGGGCAACATCTGTGCAAATTCCGCAGACGGATCCAGACCCATTCAACTTGAACAACAAAAAAAGTAGTGCGGAGGCACGGACAGAAACCACTCCGTAGTGCCTCTGTTCCACACCAGACCTTCCGGATTGAGGACCCACATGGCCAGTGCCTGCATATTGCGGACCCGCTGTTTGCAGGCCGCAATACGGGCACGGCCGTGTGCGTGAGCCCTTAACAATATCTAAATGCAACTTGATAGGATGTTTGATGTACCCTACAAGTTAAAAACTGCCTTCTGCAAATCACTGACACATTTCCATCCACAGGAATTGCCCAACTGGCTCATGCGTGGACCCGGCCAAATGCGCTTAATTTTATAAAAAAAAATGTTCTGAACCGCCGTTATTAATAAGGATAGCAGGGACTTGGCTGCACAAGACGTTGCACCTATTAAATTTTAATTTGAGACATCCCACAATATCCAGCTCCTGCTTCCCCTGCTCATCCTTCGTGACCTTCAGCACAATACTTTTTGTGTTCATTAAAACCTGGCTTTGCTTCAAACCCTAATCTTTCCAGGAAATGATGTCTTTAATTGGTAAACTGGGGAGGTGTAGGCGGGGAGCGACGATCAATTATGGTATCAGCATTGTGTACATCTCATCACATATTCACCGTTGTATCCTGTGTGTGTACATAGAGATCACCTGCCAGAAGAGGAAGCCACGCAAATGCATGCAAAGCACAGAGGGCCCCGCGTGTCAGGAGAGCGCTCCTGCTTTCCACAATGAATGCTGGGGCTGTGCGAAAGAACATTTATTTGGGAGATCCGATTTTCACTGGTATACAGTAATACGTTCTTCTATGACCTTTTTATTTGCATTTCCCTTACTGTGACTGCAATGTACAAAGAGTACGGATGTCAGTCATCTTGTTTAACCCCTTCTCGCACTTTGACTAAGGGCTCTTTTACACCGGTCGGCAGAGCTGCTGTTATTAGATTGCTTCCCAGGAACAAATGCAAAAATATCATTATATTGAGAATGTTTTATTTTTGTAATGATTGTTCACAATAACAGATGAGGCTCCACATCAGAGCTTCTCTAAGGCGCCTTTCACACGGGCGAGAATTCCGTGCGGCTGCAATGCGTGAGGTGAACGCATTGCACCCGCACTGAATCCGGACCCATTCACTTCAATGGGGCTGTTCAGATGGGCGGTGATTTTCACGCATCACTTGTGCGTTGCGTGAAAATTGCAGCATGTTCTATATTCTGCGTTTTTCACGCAACGCATGCCCCATAGAAATGAATGGGGATGCGTGAAAATCGCATAGCATCCACAAGCAAGTTACCCGGGACCCCATTTACTTTATTATTTTCCATTATAACCATGTTATAATGGAAAATAATAGCATTCTTTAATTCCATTGTGGGGTTAAAAATGTGATGTAACTCACCTCATCCACTTGATCGCGCAGCCAGACTCGTCTCCTTTCTTCTTCTTCTTGCAGGACCTGGCTGGAAAAGGACCTTCCGTGACGTCATCGCCCTCACCACGTGGTGAGCGTGGAGACGTCAGCGCAGGTCCTGCTGAATGAAGATATAAGAACCTTCTATCTTCATTTAGCAGGACCTGCGCTGACGTCTCCACGCTCACCACGTGGTGAGCGCGATGATGTCACGGAAGGTCCTTTTCCAGCCAGGTCCTGCAAGAAGAAGAAGAAAGAAGACGAGTCTGGCTGCGCGATCAAGTGGATGAGGTGAGTTACATTTATTTTAATTTTTAACCCCACAATGGACCTTTTACTTAGCATTCTGAATTAAAGAATTCTATTATTTGCCATTATAACCATGTTCCCAAACCTGAACTTCAGTGAAGAAGTCCGGGTTCGGGTCTGGGTACCACATTCAGTTTTTTCTCACACGCGAGCAAAATGCATTGCACTCGCGCTGTAAAAACTGAACAACGCAACGCAATCGCAGTCAAAACTGACTGAAATTGCGTGCACACTCGCACGATTTCCCTGCCACACACCCACATCCTATCCGGCCCTCACACGCGATGCCCGTGTGAAAGAGGCCTAAGGCAAGTGGACATTGAAGGCTAAGGCTGGGTTCACACGGGCGTGACGGATTTCTTCAGGATGCGTCCCGGGTGCGTTGCGGAAAACCCGCGCGAGTAGGTACACAATTGCAGTCAGTTTTGACTGCGATTGCGTTCCGTTGTTCAGTTTTTATCGCGCGGGTGCAATGTGTTTTGCACGCTCGTGATAAAACAATTTATGTGCTACCCAGACCCGAACTTCTTCACTGAAGTTCAGGTTTGGGTTAGGTGTTGTGTAGATTGTATTATTTTCCCTTATAACATGGTTATAAGGGAAAATAATAGCATTCTGAATATAGAATGCATAGTACAATAGCGCTGGAGGGGTTAAAAATAAATAAACATTTTTTTAACTCACCTTAATCCACTTGTTCGCGCAGCCGGCATCTCTTCTGTTTTCATCTGTGAGGTAAAGGACCTGTGGTGACGTCACTGGGCTCATCACATGATCCATCTCCATGGTGATGGATCATGTGACGGACCATGTGAAGAGCGCAGTGACGTCATCACAGGTCCTTTACCTCACAGAAGAAGACAGAAGAGATGCCGGCTGCGCGAACAAGTGGATTAAGGTGAGTTATATATATATATATTTTTTTTTTTTAACCCCTCCAGCCCTATTGTACTAAGCATTCTGTATTCAGAATGCTATTATTTTCCCTTATAACCATTTTATAAGGGAAAATAATAATGATCGGGTCCCCATCCCGATCGTCTCCTAGCAACCGTGCGTGAAAATCGCACTGCGTCCGCACTTGCTTGCGGATTCTTGCGATTTTCACGCAGCCCCATTCACTTCTATGGAGCCTGCGTTGCGTGTAAAACGCACAATATAGAGCATGCTGCTATTTTCACGCAACGCACAAGTGATGCGTGAAAATCACCGCTCATGTGCACAGCCCCATAGAAATGAATGGGTCCGGATTCAGTGCGGGTGCAATGCGTTCACCTCACGCATTGTACCCGCGCGGAAATCTCGCCCGTGTGAACTCGGGGGTACTTTCACACTAGCGTTAGAAGAATCCAGCAGGCAGTTCCGTATGCAAACGGTTATCATTTGTTTCCGGATCTGGATGTGGATCCATCTAACAAATGCATTGCAATACCGGATCCGTCTCTCCGGTGTCATCCGGTGTTTTTCTGGAACACTTGGTATTAAAACATTGCAATGGAAATTAATGCTGGATACGGCATTCCGGCAAGTGTTCGGAAATTTTGGCCGGAGAAAATACCGCAGCATGCTGCAGTATTTTCTCCAGCCAAATACCGTAAAAAGGGACTGAATTGAAGACATCCTGATGCACACTGAAGGGAATGCTTAGCATGCAAAATGCATTGGGACAAAACTGAAGCCTCTTTTTTCCGGTATTGAGCCCCTATGACGGAACTCAATACCGGAAAACTTTAACGCTAGTGTGAAAGTACCCTAAGCTAAAGAAAATATAGTTACATATTTGATACAGTTGAAAAAAGTCATAAGTCCATCAAGTTCAACCAAGGGATAGGTGGGGTTGCGAATCCCAGATATGTTCCAATGTATATTGCCGTTCTTCTACGAAAAAATATCCATGTAATGTTATCACTTATTTGCCAAGTAACCTAGAACCGGGAAGAGAGCCGCAAACACTAAAGCCTAGATAAAAGAGGTTTGTAGGACATTGTATCTTGCCTATAAAACACGCACATCAAAGGGATGATGACTTCAGAGGACACATTCATGGAATCAGGGAAAGCTCATCCCTCCACTATATTTGCCCAGCTGCTGGAGGTACATGTACAGATTTATTTGTCTGCCTGTCAGGTAGGGTAAATAATGAGTTTCCATAAACTTTGAATACAAGGCAGAAAAAAATGAACCACCTGGATAGCGATTTAAAGCAATAGATACCTGTAAACATAATGAGCACCTATGCAAATAAAAAAGGTACAAAAAAGCACATGGAATTGTTAACTCACAGGCAATAACGTGGAGTGCATATGGAAAATCCAGTAAAATCAGACATCGCCATGAATTGTGAGTGAGCTCAGCATTTCCCTGCGTGGTAAAAAGCCATGGTTGTCACTAGAGATGAGCGAATTTCATGTTATGAAATTCATTCACGCTTCGTTTGGTGGTAAAAGCAGAATTGCGTCATGGATTCTGCTACCACGGACCATAACGCAATTCTATGACGGACTGCCTTTAGAGGCGTTCCGTTCTCCATTCCGTCATAATAGAAGTCTATGGCCTGCAAAACGGATCTGTCCGTTCCGTTTCCGTTATGCAGGAGAGAACTCCCCTGCATAACGGAAACTATACAGATCCGTTTTGCAGCCCCTAGACTTCTATTATGACAGAATGAATAACGGAACGCCTCTAGAGACATTCCGTTATGCAGTCCGTCATAGAATTGCGTTATGGTCCGTGGTAACAGAATCCATGACGAAATTCTGCTTTTACCACCAAACGAAGCGTGAATGAATTAGAAAATATGAAGTTCGCTCATCTCTAGTTGTCATACAACTGTTTCTATAGGGACTGGGTAAGGGTGACACTGGGTATGATTAAGGGGGGCAGGGGACTGGGCAAAGGTGACAGGGTATGATTAAGGGGGGCAGGGGACTGGCTATGGGTGACACTGGGTATGATTAAGGGGGGCAGCGGACTGGGCAAAGGTGACAGGGTATGATTAAGGGGGGCAGGAGACTGGCTATGGGTGACACTGGGTATGATTGTACTTGTTTGCACTTACACTTAAATTATCTGTAATAAAAAAAAACTGTTTGTTACAAAGATTGTTTTCCTCTTTGTGTATGTTTAGGTGAATTGGGGGAGGGGGGGGGGGGGGCGCCACAAGATTAGCTCGCACAGGGCGCCTGAACACCTAAAGCCAGCCCTGGCTGTAGGTTCCATATCTCCCGTAATGCGAAGGCCTTTGACGTCAGATATACTTTCTTCTACAGCTTTTAGACCGCAGTTGAGTTTGGTGACCCAAATATGAAGCCATACCGTGCGATGTGCTCACTCCTCTCCTCCATGTCTCTGTGTTACACGGCTCTGCAGACAGCTTTATAAATAAAATATATCCCTGTAAAGCAATAACCCAGATAGCGATGCGAATAGAGCCGTTTATTACATATGTTATATCATTTTATTCCTGAAGCCCTAGAATTATGATGTTTTTGCTCCTCTGTTCCAGGGATGGTGCCGTGGAGGATTTGACATAATGTATCGATAGTGATGACATGGAGCCTGCATGCACTTCAGGGAGAAACGGTCCCTGCTCTCAAGCTCTTAGCACAACAGATTAGACGGAAAAAGCAAAGTCAGGTCTTTTTTTTATGCAACATGATCTCTGCAAGACAGGCTCTCCTTCATTATTTATTGCCGGTATTCAAAACACATTCGACTTGAATCTTGCGTGACGTTAGATTGACCGCTTTAACTTGTTCCCTGCCGTATTAGCTGACCGTATTCATTTCATTTATAAAAATCGCAGGAATCATTTTATTATGGCGGGCTGACCAGAAAGTCAGGAAACATTTGATATGTCATAGAGACATATCAAACGTTTTGATCGGTGGCGGTCTGAGTGCTGAGTGGGGGTCCGAACGCGAGAACAAGGAGGGATAAGCGCTCGTACACGATCGTAGGTCCCCCTACTGAAGGAGAAGAACGCAGGCGGACTTTAGAAAGTCTATGGTTCCGTCTCACGTCAGTTTCGTGCAGCGATGAGAGAGAGAGTGCGATATGCAAACACTTCTCTCTCCTTAACCTGGGGTCTCAGCACCCAGACCCCCTCCGCCACTCATCAAATGGCTCAAACGTTTTCTGAAAACTCAGTGACCCTTTAAAGGGGTCATGTCACAAAACATATTTTACATTTTTCAAACCAGCACCTGCATCTGAATACTTTTGTAATTGCATGTAATTAAACATTTTGTACTGCCACTGAGCTATTTGATCAAATATACTTGTATAGCGCCACCTGCTGTTTGTTATTTTCCTTATTTTTTGACTGTCTCACTGAGCTGGTCGCACGTGCTCAGTTTAAATCTTCAACTGCCACCAGCCATATGTTCTGTAAGAAGCTGTGGCAGTTACAGGAGTGTTGCAGCAGAAAGGACACGTCCCCTGAGCTGCCAGGCTGAAGATGATCTAGCAGAGCAATTGGAGAAGTGAATGGGGAGATCTCTGGACCTATGTGAGATACAGGGCTGGTTCTAGTTTTGTTACAGTTTTATACAGTTCAATCATGGGAAGACCCCTTTAACGGTGTGGCAGCTTTGCATTTAGCAAGTCGACAGCATTTTACAGTACCAGCAAAGTGGATACAATTTTAAGAAATCTGATTCACGTCCTTTAGCAAAAAAAAAAAATCTGCAATGTGAATTGACCTGTGGTACGGATTTTGAACCTGCAGGATGTCAAGTTATGCTGTGGATTTCACCCCTTGCAATGCACATCCTGAAATCTGCACCAGATCCGCAACAAATCCACATGTAACTTATGTAGATTTTGCCGTGGATTTTTCCACGGACATACAGGTACCCTCCAGGTTTTGTTGCAACTCTCGTGCTACTTTGTGCCACATCTGCCTACTTATAAAACCATGCATCCCCTGCCCCCATAGCTCTGGTTTGCCAAGCATCTATGCCACTTAAGAGCCTGGGAAAGCTGTGCCGGAATCCCTGGAAGTATTGTAATATCGATCGTATTGGTTACCATCCAGCAGAAACGGATATATATTGATATCATCTAACCAGAATTTTTTAAAAGCTTGATTGAAGAAGACAACTCTAATGCTTACAACATGTCCCTGTAGATTTATATATCTCTCTTCTCATCTACAAACTCCAACACTTCCACATAAGGACATCGCCTGCAATGACTTGTTCAGTGTAATCTCTTTAAAGGAAATGTGTCACCAAAAATGTTTAGTGTTGGGCGCGATGCTCGAGTCTCCTCCCCGGACGTTTGTTGGCTGCTACGCAGCCAATAAATGTGCAGGTGTGTACTGCCATTCACTGTACTGCCGTAGCCATGTTGGTTGCTGGAATTACACTGATTGGCTGGCTGGAACGCGTCATCGGGTGATATACAGCACCTGATGACACGTGTTCGGCTCAGTATTAGTCAGGGAGAGCAGGAGAGCAGAAGGGAGAGATAGTGTAGGGAGTGAAATAGCAATATTTTAGTTTTTATACTTGATATAGACCCAAAAGTCCTTTTAAGGACTATTGTGTGTGGCAGCAATATAAATTGTAGGAAGGAACAAGGGGCCGTCATTGATGGTCGGTATGTGTCACTGAGGTTCCTGGCCTCGGTGAGGTAAGAGCCGGTTTTTCTCCAGTATCATTATTGCAGATTGCAGTCTGACACTTCAGCTGTTTAGTATGGCTGTTGATTTACAAACTGGTTCCTTGCCTCTATACTGCGTCCACTAACCTGTCTACCAGAGCAAATCCCCACAATATTTTTTGTTTGGCCGCTGCAGACAGCTAACATTATCTGTGCTACATCTGTCTAACGTGTGTGAAGCCTAAAAATATCTGTGACAGCTTGTGTACTTTTTCCGTAGACGGTGTCCGCTGTGGACAGTTACATTACCTGCGCTACATCTCTTGTATAACGTTAGCATATCCGAAATATCAGTGACATTTAGTCAATTTTTTTTGCTGCTGGTAGCAGTGACATTACCTGCGATACATCTCCAGTATAACGTTTGCCCATCCGAAATATTAGTGACATTAATTCAGTGTAATTTTTTATTAGGCGGTGGTGAAAGCGACATTACTTGCGCTATACCTCCTGTTTAAAGTGTGCGCATCCTAAAAATATCTGTGACATTCTGTGTACTTTATTTGCGCATAGACTTACAAAACCTGCGCTACAGTACGTGTGACATACTTGCAAGCATATATACCATTTAATATGCGCAAGGCGAGCAGTAAGGGACGGGGAAGTGGCCATGCTGCTGATGGTGCGTGCAGAGGCCGTGGCCCTGGGCGCAGTGAACCTGTTCCTGCTGCCAGAGCACAAGAAACACACTCATCCCCGATACCTAGCTTCATGTCCCAGTTTGCAGGGCGGCGCAGGACACCACTCTTGAAGTCAGAGCAGTGCAACCAGGTGGTCGGTTGGATTGCAGCAGATAATGCTTTCAGTCGGTTAAGCACCACCCTGTCTTCCACAAAGTAAAGTCTCAGTAGCCAAGAGTCTGGTCAACAGAATCCTCACCCTGATCCTCCTTCCCCCCACCATGGAGAGTCTTGGCAAACAAGTGATCCCACACTCGGATATTCCGAGGAGCTGTTTTTATCGCCATTCCTTAATTTGGGCCTCTCGCAAAGCCCGCTTGAAGAGGGACATGAGGAGATCTTGTGCCCTGATTCCCAAACTCTTGAGCATCCACAGTCAGAAGAAGATGACGGTGGGGAATGGCAATTAGTGTTTCACAAGGTGGATGATGATGATGAGACACAGTTGCCAATAAGTCAATCGCAATTAGTGTCTCAAGAGGTTGATGATGTCAATAACAGTTGTCAATAACAGTTGTCAATAACTAAGGTTGTTGTTAGGTCAACAAGTCAGGAGGATAACCAGAGTGAGGAAGTGGAAGAAGAGGTGGTGGACGATGAAGTCACTGACCCAACCTGGGAAGGTGGCAAGCCGAGCGAGGACAGCAGTACAGAGGGGGAGGGATCTGCAGCACCGCAGCAGGCTGGAAGAGGCAGCGGGGTGGCAAAACAGAGAAGGTGGGCCACACCAAACAGGCCCGCAGCTGTTTCCCTGTCTGGTGCTTTTTTGAGGAAAGTGCGGACGATAAAAGAATTGTCATTTGCAACCTGTGCCATACCAAAATGAGCTGGGGCGTGAACACTAGCAACCTCCAGCATAAATCAGAGTAGGGGTCTTTGCCCTGACAACTCTTTGGCGCCCAACGTGGGGCTTGACCAGTGGACTCTTGACCCTGCAGTTCCGGCCATGATGGGAGGAGAACTGGACTCACAGATAAAATATACAGCGCTGTAAGGTAAGAACTTTATTCTTACACAATATATCTGTGTTTCCCGTATCTTCAACTGGGTCCGAGGCAGCAGGTCTATTGAAGTCTTACTGACGGTCAAGCCCATTATGGTAAGAACCTATATATGCTGAGATATGGAATTTGATTGGTCTTGGTCTTGTAAAACATTTGGATTGGTCATTGGTGTTGTTATATATGTCTTGGTTGTTGTTTGGATTTTGTATCGTATCACAGAAAAAAGCCCGTAGAGGAAATAGTAAACCGTGGAGTCCTCTGAGAAAGTGTTAAGACAATATAGAGTTTTCCTATCTGTAAAATAGTCGATACACTAACCTTCCTGTGTCAGGGCGGTAGCGGCAGTGCAACTCATGGTGGAAAAAGCATCAGAAATTGTGCTTGATTACTCCCTGGTGGTACAGACTCCTCATGACATTCAAGGAATCCTCAGTCAAGTACAGCCAAAGCACATATCAATGGCCCGTCAACTTAGATTGCAGTGCTGCCTCCTTAAGCCTGACTCAATT
Source organism: Bufo bufo (assembly GCF_905171765.1). Classification (NCBI taxonomy): domain Eukaryota; kingdom Metazoa; phylum Chordata; class Amphibia; order Anura; family Bufonidae; genus Bufo; species Bufo bufo. The sequence goes on along the minus strand of NC_053395.1, from coordinate 193,551,507 downwards.
ACATTCAAAAGATGTACGATTCTGAATCCTGCAACGTTGCTGCCCATTACAGATTAAGAAATGGGGGAGGCAGGTACAGGGTCTCTTTTAAATGATTTAAATGAAAATGATTCACATGACTGTGTACAATTGATGCAACAAGAAACGTCTGGATTTTCCCATGTACATGATCAACCTTTGTCTAATCCAGATCTTGAGTTTTTTGTAGATGGCAGCAGATACATGGGTGAGGATGGCCGATTTTATACTTTATATGCAGTGGTCACGCAACATGAGGTAGTATTGGCTGAACCACTCCCTCCTCATATGTCAGCACAGGAGGCTGAGTTGAAGGCACCAACTGAAGCATGTAAAATGGCAAATGGTAACAGAGCAAATATCTTCACAGATTCCAGGTATGGCTTCAGTATTGCACATGACTATGGCACCATCTGGAGGGCCAGAGACTTCATCACTTCAGCAGGGCAACCAATTAAAAACAAAGATGCTGTGTTTGAACTAATGAACTCACTGTTGCTTCCAGAGGAAGTAGCCATTGTAAAGGTAAAAGCACATAACAGGCAGGAAACTGGTGAGGCTAGGGGCAATGTTCAAGCTGCCAAACAGGAGGCATTGAAGCCTTGGTACTCCAAGGTCATCCCTGTCAGCGTCCTGAAGCCACACCACATGTCTGAAGACGTGCTGGTAAAACTGTCTGCACAGGCAGATGAAAGAGAGAGAGACTCTTGGGTACAAAAAGGAGCAGCCCTGAATGAGCAAGGTCTATGGGAGGTCTCAGGTAAAATCTGCCTCGCTAGGGCTCTCTACCCTATGATGGCACAAGAGGCGCACGGGCCCACACACCTGGCCAAAGGGCCAATGGTGGACATTGTGCTGAAAAAATGTATTGCACCGGGTTTCTCCAAAACTGCCAGCAGGTTTGTACAGGGTTGCATGATCTGTGCTCTGAATAACCCAGGACAGGTAGTAAAAACACCCAAGAAACACACAGCCAGGCCATTTTACCCATTTCAGAGATTGCAGATAGATTATATACAACTACCAAAAGTGGGAGTATACAAATATGTGCTTGTGTGCGTTGATCTCTTTTCAGGATGGCTGGAAGCTAAGAATACAGCAAAGAAATTGATCAGTGAACTTGTCTGCAGATCCAGACTCAGTGGAAGGGACCCCCCCCCCCCCCTCCCCGTTGCCTGGTGATTGGGTTGTTATAAAAAGGCATGTGAGAAAGACATTTGAGCCCAGATTTGATGGTCCTTTTCAAGTTTTACTAAAGACTGAGACTACTGTAAAAGTTGAAGGAAGGCCGAATTGGGTCCACGTTTCTTACTGCAAGAAAGTTTTGGAACCACAGGATGAGGGTCCTTCTGTTGGCAGTGGCTCTGGCCTTGAGCGTGTCAGCAGTGTTTCGTCCACTGAATGATAAATGGGACATTGCTTTGATACAGCACCATCAGTTGCTGTTTGAGGGACTGAATGACATTGAAAAATTGAGAGACTGTTGGATCTGTACTCACAGTCCTGTGAGTTCAGCCAGTATGCCCTATTTTGCCGTGCCCCTCAGTTTTTCTGAATTGACTGAACTGGCCAACTCTATTATCTTTTTCACAGGCATGAAGCAGGTTAAGTCCAAAATTAAAAACAAGGATGTACCCTTATCCATTGCAGGATGGGCTGAGCCCCCCTGGCTCATGGTAAACAGATCAGGGCCACCAGTTGATTATAGCTCTACCCCCTGGAACGAGAACATGTGGTGCAATGTGTCATGTTTTCCAAGTTGGTCACACTGTTGTGGTTTGCAGATACAGTCGAAAGGTATGTTTTTTTAGTCCTCATGACAAACAGTGTGTTGGTATAGATCCTGTAAAGGGTAAGAATCTGGCCTGCAAAAACTGTATCTTAGTTGATTTAATTGCTGGAATGACCTCTAACTCCTCAGAGAGTCAGGAAAAGGGATCAAAACTGGCATCAGGTGTCCTACTTGCCAAATTAATAACTCAGTTGTTTGATAGTACAGTGGTTGCAGTCCCAGAAAGTATATACCTAGTCTGTGGGCATAAGGCATACAAGTCAAGTGGTTGCCCAGAAATGTCACTGGTTTATGTACAATTGCCCGACTTACTCCTGCAACCTTTATAATACTCCATTCCGACATAGATATAAACGCTGTACCTAAACATACTCTTTATCGAAGAGCCAAGGACAATACACCCAGACCAAATGGTAAACCTCATGTATTAGAGATGAGCATCTCCAATAATATTTTCAGTACCTTGTTCTTGTAGACCATGGTAATGCAGATGTGGGACAAACTAGTGGTGGCAACTGATTATTTGGATGATCAGATAAGGGAGGTGTTAAAACTCATGAACACCTCTAACATTGTCCAGAATCAGATAATCATTATCACCAATCAACAAACCTTGGTTTTAGACTACCTGACAGCAAAGGAGGTAGGTATGTGTCAGGTTGTAGGACCTACTTGTTGCTATTATATACAGTAGATCCCCAAGGTAACCTACAGGTAAAGGCTGGAATAGAAAAGGTGAAAACCATGAGAGACAAATGGTTACAGGAAAATAGTGCAAAGACTCATGTTGGGGAGACACCTTTTCCTTTCTCAATCCTGCCAACTGGTTCAAAGGGTGGAGTGGCTGGCTAATAGGGATTTTTCAAACAGTAGTACAAGTAGTGCTAATTATATTAGTAATTTAGATTATAATCAAGCTTATGCTTATGTGTATTAATGTATTAGCTTGTTCTGAAGTACTTCTGTGGGCGGTGACAGTCCACAGATGTCTCAAAGATGGAGGGTCCATCTTGAATATTTGTATCACTGATTGTTGTTATAATCTTGCTTGTAATAGTGGTATATTGTATTCTGCCATGTATTAGAAAACTCCTTGAAAAGACTGCAGACAGAAGTAACTTTGTACCAATTCCACAATGAGACTATGGATAAGCTCGGAACCCCGATTCAACTGAACTTTGCACGGCCACCAGCAGATGTATATTTCATCCATGAGGTGGAACATTTCTGGGGTACGTCCGGCCGTATCTTATGGGCTTACAATGGTCTCAAATGGGGGAGATGTGAGGGATGAGACTCCATCTTTGTGTCTGCAGCGGCCATTTCAGTCTCTGCAGATGCTGGAAGGAGTAACTTAGCCCCACCTTTGCTATTCTCGAGAAATGGAAATTGCTTGGTGTGACATATATCTACTTCCTGTATTCTGATAAATGTATGTCTCTGCGGTTAACTGACATTTACATTTTCTGCTTTATAAACATTTCTATATGTCTAGATGTTTTGTGAAAAGTGTGTGGGTGTATAACCGGAACTGGCCCTAATGTGGTATAAGTATTTGCCTTCCATAAAAAAATAAACAGAGACTTGTTTGAATACAGCCTTGATGATTGTGTTATTCAATTTTTCCGAGTACTCGATACCTATTTGCCATAATAATTTGGAACTCAGCATAAATCAGAGATGGGGTCTTTGCCCTGACAAAAGCTATTCCTCTATCTGGCGCGTGTGCAAACTCCCAAATCCACCTCATTTGCGCATGCGCAAGGGAGAGGAATAGTTATGGTCCCATCCGCAGTGGAAGTGGCACCCTGTCCATAGTCCAGGCCACAAACATAGTAAGGGACATGGCAACACAACTTTGGAATGGTAAGTAGATCACAAGCTTTCCCCTGCAGGCGAGTTATGTGTAATTAAGGTGGCTTTGAGGGACCTGCCGAGTCCTGGAAAACCCCTTTAATTTCTTATTGTGCAGTGTCCTGAAACACACTGCTTAATACTGTGATCGTGTTTCATGTAAATTGTGCTTGTATAGGTGTTCCTAATTTAGGTTGCATAACTTCAGTAAAGTACTGGGAGTTTGTTAAGAAACTTGGTCTCCTTATTCCATTTCATCTCCTCATTGCACCTAATGGTGCTGGCGTCACGAACATAGGCAGGGCTGGCTCCAGGTTCATGTGGGCCCTTGGGCGATAAATCTCAGTGGGCCTCCTTGTGGCATTTGTCAAATGTCACCAAATGTTACCACGGCATCTGAGAGTGTTAAAAAACAGAAGTGCGGGCTTCCTGCTCAGATGCAGGAGATCAGCGGAGATCAGGGAAAGCACCCTGTTCTAGAAATGAGCCGCAGCCTGTACTAGGCTTCCAGGCTCATTGTTAGTATATCCCAGTTCAGGCCACTAGGTGGCAGCACTGAACTGTGATATAGTAATTTCTATAGAGAATAATGGAGCAATTTCAATTTTTCTGTATAAGTTGCAATCTGATGAAAAATAATAATATAAAAAAAGGAAAAAAAAATATTTAAAAAATTTTAAATGTAAAATCACCCCACTTTCCCCCAAAATGGAGAAAAAAAGAATAACATTATGGGCATCGCCGCATGCAAAAACACCTATACTATTAAAATATAAAAAAAGGATGTAAGAGAAAAAAATAAAAAAGGCTGATCTGCCATTTTTTCATCACTTCATCTCCCAAGAAAATGTAATAAAAAGTGATCAAGTCATACACACCTCAAAATAGTATTGTCAAAAAAGACAGATTTCCCTCAAATGAGCCCCCATACATCTCCGTAGACATAACTATAAAAAAAAGTTATTGGGGTCACCGGGGAGAAGGGGTTCTGTTAGGGTTGCCACCTTTCCCAACAAAAAATAATAGTTACACAAATTAAAAAGGTTGTTGTGTCTAATTAAGTTTTATTTAGCCTCTATTTTAGAAATGATCATTTTTTAGCCCTATAAGACGCACTTTCCCCCCCCAAAAAAAGTGGGGGGGGAAATGGCAGTGCATCTTATGGTGCGAATGCTGCCGTTTACACTGATAGCGCAGTCGGAGGTGTATCAGCGAGAAGGGAGGAGGGGCTGGCATCTAGTTTTGTAATGGTAGCGGGGCCCGGTGCAGTCACTGAATTCTATTGCACTGTGCCCCACTCACTGTACTAATCATATCTAACTGCAGGCAATGTTTAACTATAGAATATCTTCAATCCAGCAGCCTGTACTTACATCCGTGGCAGGCAGGAGACAGGAGGCTGAGCGGGCGGGCACTGGCAGCGCAACTCACTACGTCACGCGCCTGCTCCGCCCAATGAAGCAGGCGCCGCGGGCACGTGACATGGTGAGTTACGCTGCCAGTGCCCGCCCACCCGCCCAGTCTCCTGCCTCCTGCCTGCTACCTGCTACGGACGTAAGTACAGGCTGCTGGATTGAAGATATTTTATAGTTAAACATTGCCTGCAGTTAGTTACGATTAGTACCGTGAGCGGGCCCCGGTGCAATAGAATACAATGACTGCACTGGGCTCCACGGCCATTACAAAACTACTGTAGATGCCAGCCCCAACCCCCTGTATTGGGGGTCATTCACAATACACAGGGACACTGTTATGGGGGGATCTGTGGATGACACATAGCATAAGATGCTATTTATCTGTCATCCACAGATCCCCCCCATAGCAGTGTCATGCCATCCACAGATGCCGCCATAACAGTGCCATCCACAGACGCCCATAATAGTGCCATCCACAGACCCCCATAACAGTGCCAGCCACAGATCCCCCATAATAGTGTCATCCACAGACCACCATAACAGTGTCATCCACAGATCCCCCATATCAGTGCGTCATCCACAGATCCCCCATAACAGTTTCATCCACAGATCCCCCATTATAGTGTCATCGACAGATCCGCCCTAATAGTGTCATTCACTGGCTACCATTAGTTCAAAGCCCACCAAAAGCACACCTTTTGGTTCAAAATATTTTTTTTCTTATTTTTCTCCTCAAAAACCTAGGTGTGCATTATGGGCCGGTGCGTCTTATAGTGTGAAAAATACGGTATGCTGGGATTCGAACTCACAGCCTTCTACATTAAAGTCAGGAACCACTGGGCTATAGAGCTTCATGTTAACTTGCTGAACATATATTATAGCTAAAAACCTCAATAGTAGTTTCCCACATATGCATTCATATATATCAGAAGTATGATTTTATATATATATATATATATATATATATATATATATATATACACACTGCTCAAAAAAATAAAGGGAACACTTAAACAACACAATGTAACTCCAAGTCAATCACACTTCTGTGAAATCAAACTGTCCACTTAGGAAGCAACACTGAGTGACAATCAATTTCACATGCTGTTGTGCAAATGGGATAGACAACAGTTGGAAATTATAGGCAATTAGCAAGACACCCCCAATAAAGGAGTGGTTCTGCAGGTGGTGACCACAGACCACTTCTCAGTTCCTATGCTTCCTGGCTGATGTTTTGGTCACTTTTGAATGCTGACGGTGCTTTCTCTCTAGTGGTAGCATGAGATGGAGTCTACAACCCACACAAGTGGCTCAGGTAGTGCAGCTTATCCAGGATGGCACATCAATGCGAGCTGTGGCAAGAAGGTTTGCTGTGTCTGTCAGCGTAGTGTCCAGAGCATGGAGGCGCTAACAGGAGACAGGCCAGTACATCAGGAGACGTGGAGGAAGCAGTAGGAGGGCAACAACCCAGCAGCAGGACTGCTACCTACGCCTTTGTGCAAGGAGGAACAGGAGGAGCACTGCCAGAGCCCTGCAAAATCACCTCCAGCAGGCCACAAATGTGCATGTGTCTGCTCAAACGGTCAGAAACAGACTCCATGAAGGTGATATGAGGGCCCGACGTCCACAGGTGGGGGTTGGGCTTACAGCCCAACACCGTGCAGGACGTTTGGCATTTGCCAGAGAACACCAAGATTGGCAAATTCGCCACTGGCGCCCTGTGCTCTTCACAGATGAAAGCATGTGACAGACGTGACAGAGTCTGGAGACACCGTGGAGAACGTTCTGCTGCCTGCAACATCCTCCAGCATGACCGGTTTGGCATTGGGTCAGTAATGGTGTGGGGTGGCATTTCTTTGGAGGGCCGCACAGCCCTCCATGTGCTCGCCAGAGGTAGCCTGACTGACATTAGGTACCGAGATGAGATCCTCAGACCCCTTGTGAGAACATATGCTGGTGCGGTTGGCCCTGGGTTCCTCCTAATGCAAGACAATGCTAGACCTCATGTGGCTGGAGTGTGTCAGCAGTTCCTGCAAGACGAAGGCATTGATGCTATGGGCTGGCCCGCCCGTTCCCCAGACCTGAATCCAATTGAGCACATCTGGGACATCATGTCTCGCTCTATCCACCAACGTCACGTTGCACCACAGACTGTCCAGGAGTTGGCAGATGCTTTAGTCCAGGTCTGGGAGGAGATCCCTCAGGAGACCGTCCGCCACCTCATCAGGAGCATGCACAGGCGTTGTAGGGAGGTCATACAGGCACGTGGAGGCCACACACACTACTGAGCCTCATTTTGACTTGTTTTAAGGACATTACATCAAAGTTGGATCAGCCTGTAGTGTGTTTTTCCACTTTAATTTTGAGTGTGACTCCAAATCCAGACCTCCATGGGTTGAAAAATTTGATTTCCAGTTTTTAATTTTTGTGTGATTTTGTTGTCAGCACATTCAACTATGTAAAGAACAAAGTATTTCAGAAGAATATTTAATTAACTCAGATCTAGGATGTGTTATTTTTGTGTTCCCTTTATTTTTTTGAGCAGTGTATATACATATATATATATATATATATATATATATATTTTTTTTTTTTTTGTAATTACACATTTAGTTTGTGCCATACATTTTTTTACAATTACTAAAAAAAAATATAAAATTATACTTCTGCTGTATAGAAATACATAATACATGAGAAACTACTATGAGGTTTTTCTTACACAATTTAGCATTGAGCTTCATAGCTCAGTGGTTAAGGTTCTTGCCTCTAATGTAGAAGGTTGTGAGTTCAAATTCCGGCAGAAACATTCCAGAAATAGAGGCTTCATACAGTGAAGGAGATCGCTGCATGTAAATGTGCAGTCTCCTTCACTGAACGAGTAGCCGACTGTCGGGAAGGAACTCTTCCTTCCCGACAATCAGATGTTAAGTCGGCCCGTCTAAATCCAGCTTAAGCCACTGCCAGGAGCCTCTATTAACAGCTTATCTACCCTAAGAACAAAAGGAAGAGGCATGTTGAAATGCTTGATCCTTCTGTCCCCCTAACATCTGTTGTTGGGGGAGAGTCAGGGGGCCCCTATACACAGGAGGTCCCAATAAAATTTGCGGTTCAGCCAACATTAATCTAATGTGGATGGACAGCTTAAAGGGCATCTGGCAGCAGATTTGTACCTATGACAATGGCTGACCTGTTACATGTGCACTTGGCAGCTGAAGGCATCTGTGTTGGTCCCATGTTCATATGTGCCCGCATGGCTGAGAAAAATGATGTTTTATTATATGCAATTGAGCCTCTAGAAGCAATGGGGGCGTTACCATTACACCTAGAGGCCCTGCTCTCTCTGCAACTGCTGCGCCCTCTCCACTTTTGATTGACAGGGCCAGCAGCTGTTGATGTGTTTACATTGCCGCCTGGCACAGTCGATCAAAGTACAGAGGGTGCTGCAGTTGCAGAGAGAGCAGAGCCTCTAGTTGTAATGGAAAGCATGTGACCCAGTGACATGCTGCTTGGGGCACATGCCACCATTGCGGTCAGTGAATGGCTGTAGTGGCCAACTTTACCATCATGCAAACAGAGCAAATGTTTAAGGCCCAAGGAATTAGTGGGCCCCTTGCCGACCACCCCTTGCTGACCACAATGAAAGGGGAGGATGTACCTCATGTGCAACCAGGTCAGCTGCACATTGGAGAAGTTGTCCCTTTCAGGCTGCACTGAGAGTGGGACTTAGCGGGGCCAACGAGGGTGAAGCTTAGCAGAATGATGGGGCGGAGGTTAGCAGTGCAATGGAGGCCCCAGACGTAACTTTACTTGGGGTCCTAGAAATGCCAAATCCACCCCTGATTGGCTGTATAGGCGGAAATTGAAAAGCAGGAACTTCAGCGAACACAGTAGAGGGCTAAACGAGCTGAAACTGAGCGTCGGGGAACCGGTAAGTAAGCCTTTCTCCACAGGTTCCCCAGGGAGAGGGGAGGAACCAAAATTTGTTATAAACCTGGACAACCCCTTAAGGGAAAACTTCAGTAGGGGAACACAAATGTATTTTCCAGAATTTCCTTTAAATTATAATGGAGCCTCCTCCAACTCATCATCTTATCTATTTAACATTAAGAAGACAAAGTATAATGGGAATTAGACACCAGTGGACACATACTGTAGTACTGATCCATTATTAGGGGAATATTACATTCCTTTGATCATTTTCCTTTAAGGAAATCAGATTAAGAGAAAGCAAAGCATATTTTTAGTGACTGAATCCATATGTTCCCAAGAGGTCTACAATTCCTAGGTCTGAGCTGTACGATGGATCTAATGTAAATACATTATCGAGGCGCAGGCCAATAACCAGACCGGATAGAGCATGGCATTTCCCAAAACTAACACTCAGCCATCATTTACAGTTACGTATACGAGCACATAAACCCATTAGGTTTATAAACAGATAATATCCAACACATTAATTCAGAGAGAAGGAGGCCAATATATGCTAGCTAGTGCCATTATCATAGAAATATATGGTCATAACGTGTTAGTAGCAGCAATGCAGCTTATGTAAGAAGGATGTAGGCTCGGTGCACACAGGCTCTAGGCTATATCCACAGAACTACGGGGCCATGACTGCTGTGATGAGTCCATTTTGAATCAGATCCCAACAAGATCTAACATATCCCACAATGAGGTCCCATCCTGTTTCTAACCAAGCCTCAGTTTGGGTCAATCATGCCATATGTGTAGCTTGTGCATCAGAACCAGGGCCCGGTAGGAAAGAGGCCCACCACCACCACCTTAAGTGTTAATCAGATTGATGCAAAATTCTGTGCTGATTAATTTCATAATATTCTTATAGAGGTCCATGTTTCATTTTTCTAAAGAATTCATTGAGTTCAATACTAGTTTATTAATGGGGACCTTTAAGACCGGGGGCCCCTTTTAATATTGTTAGGCAGGGTGAAGGGATTATAAAAAGAAACACTCACTTGCCAATGGTGCTCTGGTTCCAGCGCCAAGCATCCTTCTCCTCCTCTTCCGGTCCCCTCTGAACCTTGTGTGATGGGCTGTCTACATGCATTTCACCACTGCTGACCAATCAATGGCCTCAGCGGTGACAACCATGCCTGTCCACTGATTGGCCAGCAGTGGTGACACGCATGTAAACAGTCCATCACAGTTCAGGTTCAACATGGACCGGAAGTGAAGGAGAAGGAAGCGCCAGTGCAATATCAAAAGGGGTTCCCACTCTTGGAGAACTGCATTCGATCTGTATACTGTAGTCCAGCAGAAAGTCATATAGGCTTTCTAAAAATGATGGCATACCGTATCCCTTGTTGGAGGGTTGCAAACTCATGATCTGCCTGAGAAAATGGCATACCAGTTGTGTCATCTCAAACATTGGTGGCCCACCTGCAAAGTGAAGGAGAGTGGACTGCGCAGTTAATTTCGGAAGTCCTATAGAAATGAATGGGGAATCCACCGAGCAAACGCAGCCACCGATCCATCCACTTCTGTGGGGCTGAGAGAAAGTCTCATAGAAATGTATGGAGGACGGCCGCGCATGAGTGATCAGCTCTCCTTCACTTTGTGGGCTCCATTCTACAGAGGTGATATTCCACCAATGTTTAAGATGACACAACCTCTTTAAACTAAGAGATAGGACCTCCGCCATGAACCCCAAATTGATTGTTAGCAAGGGGTGCACATGCCTTTCTTACACAGGGATCTTCTGCTGTTTGGCCTTAGTCCAAAGACAGAGCAGCTCAATGTGAATGTATTTTTCCTGGCTTGCGAACTGAAAACTGATTAAGGGTCAAAGTACAGTTATATAATCCAAAGGCGGATGAATAAATATCACTTCACGTGACTGGAGTGCTGTGATTCCTTTGGATTATACCTCTTGCCTTAGTTACGGTATACCATTGTTGCTTCCTATCTAAAGCTGGATGTACCTATATGCACTGTAGGCCTGTGTCTAAGGGTGGTCCTCAGGGAAGGGTGCCTGCGATAGGAAAAACTGTACAATGTGTATTCCTTTCCAAGTTATGTGCACTTATGTTAATTAGGAGAAGGCAATGCTATAAGAATGACAGGAGGGCATCCAGGCAGGGGCAAGACGAAGGCTGCAAAGGGCACTAGATGTTGCTGGAAGTTTTACTGTTTTTTTTCAAATGTTTGCATTGCTTTTTATTTTGCAGAAAATGTATTATCCATAAGTAAATATTCCCATTGTATGCACACAGGAGTTAGTAGGTTTTACAAACCGGTAATGGTTCCTCCTTTCCTTGGAAAATCCATAAACCATAACCACAAGTATCTTTTCGAAGTTTTCCTTTAAGCCAGCTGTGAATCTGTAGACTTTACCAGAAGAGTTTCTGAAATAATTATGATATGCTTGGAAGACCAATGGACACATAAATACTGGGCACAATTCCCCGCTTCTTAAAGGGGCAGTAAAGTAATCCTAAACACAATGCTGTTAAGCAGCATGTAGAATACTGTACTTCTTTAGCTCTTACATCATTATATCAAGTGGGTTTGCACTGAGGGAGGCATGTGGAACTTATTGACATATTCCCCATGCAGTGACACAGAGGTTCACTGCTAAAAGGGTTAATGGTATTGTGTAATGTGGTTTACTGCTAAAGGGGTTAATGTATTTTACTGTGCTATCTGTAACCCCAGGAGCTGTATATAGGAGAAAAGAGCACTCATCGCAGCAGCGTTCAACCCATTCAGTCCGGCATCTATCAGGCCCCAGCGCTGCCCTACTCCTAGTATCATTGGTCAGGCTCTACCCACCTACGTCATACGTGAATACCACTAGTTGGGCAATGATAGATGCTGGACCGAGTGGATGGAACGCTACTGTGATGAGCGCTTTGACAGGGGCCTGGCACGAAGTACAGTGCTGGGCCCTGTTACCAGTGAGTGAAGACTGGGGGAAAATTACTGTGGTCACTGTAGGGAGATTACTGGGGGCAGAGGGGCATGACCATTACTGGGGCAATATAGGGATATTACCTGGGGGAAGTGGAAGGACATTACTAGGGGCACTATAGGGATATTACAGGGGGTAGTGGAAGGACATTACTGGGGGCAGTATAGGGACAATACTGTGGGCGGTATAGGGACATTACTGGTGATAGTAGGGGGATATTACTGGGGGGTGCTGCGGGGACATTATTATTTCCATAGACACAAAAGGGGGGCTTAATATTACTGGAGGCACAATAGGATATATGATTACTGGGTGCACTGTGGGAGTTATTTTTATTACCAGAGTCACTAAGGGTGCATTTTTAATACTGAGTCACTATGGGTAATTATTATTACCAGGGTCACTATATGGGCATTATTATTATTGGGGAATATAGCAGGCACTATAGGGGCCTTTTTACTGGGGGAATTATGGGGGGGCATTACTATTATTGAAGGCACTGTCAGGGGCATTATTAATACTGGTAGTACAACCAGGGAGTTATTATTGCTGGGGCCACAATAAGGCAACATTTTAACTACTAGGACACTTGAGGGGGCATTACAGGGGCCTTATAGCTATAGGGACACTATAGGGGGGGCATTAGACAGTAATCACTGACATTACAAAGGTGGATAAATACTACTGGAGGCACTACAGAGGGGGATTATTAATACTATAGAGAGCCCTGCTGGGGGCACTATGGTGGACATTATTATTGGGCACAATATAGAGGCCACTATCACTAACCCGGGCACTCTCGGGGAGCAGTATCATTATTGGGGGCATTGTAGGGCGCACTATTACTAATAAGGGTATTCTGGGAGAGAATTATTGCTATTGGTAGGACTTTTATATTACTATAGGGGGACTAATCTGTATGACAATATAATTTCTGCGGTATAGTATTTGGGGACATCAGCAGGATAATATTGTTGGGGCAGCAGGGTGGGAGGATGACGATTATAGAAAAGTGAGGAACCTAAGATTTCTGTTTGGTAAACTCTGCATAGACGAGGCGCATCTGAAAGAAGTCGTCATGGGCAAAAGGGAGAAGATGATGAGGCACTGGATGTAATGGGTATGTGGTGCTGTATTCTCCTGCATGTTTAATAATATAGCGAGTAAAATATATATTTTGTGCTACGGTGTGTGTGTGTGTGTGTGTGGGAGAGGCAGGGCGGGTTCTTCGAGAATATGGCACATATGCATTGGGGCTTGGACCCCAGATCTTTTGAGACCCTAGCAACGCCCCTGCTCCTTGGTATACACAGATACAGCGCTGTAGTCCAATGCTTTGTCCGTCTATGCCACAGAGGCATTTAGCACATGTGGGGCCTGGGGGAGGAGGGATGAAGTGTCCTACACTTATATCCTCGTCTCTGCTACCTTACAGCCAGCCGCGGCAATCCTGCTCATCCTGGTGTCTTCTTATCAAAGTTAGTTATGTGCGTTTGTTTGGGGAGGGGGGGGGGGGGGGCTGTGGGAGAGAGTTAGTTTGAGTTAAGTTTGACCTTGATGTTACTTAGTTCTGTTATCAATGGTGATGTTGCTGGGATGGGGGTTTGATAGCTGGTATACATGCTGGGGGTCTGCTGATGGATTGCTGGTATACGTGTTGGTGTGGGCGGATAGTGCTGGACACAGTCGGTGACTGTGATGGACGGTTTGGGAGTGAGTTATATGGTACATCCAGGGTGGGCCCTTTAATTTCCCATCCCATCCAATGGCTGTTGGGGCTTTGTAAGGGGACGGGAGGAGCACTGTGGAGAGGGAGGAGATCCGCCATTATTGTGCCATGCTTGCTGCATCAGCACATTCAGAAGCACAGCCAGTAGGTAATTAATTTTAATTTAATCAATTTCATCACATGGATTTCATTAGCGTAAGGACTTTAAAACAGGTCATTTATATTTAATAAATTGGGGGCATAATTTAATTTGTAGGGTTCGGGGAGTCCACACGTGGTGTAGACGCTGCTGGTTTGTGTAGTGATCAGCGGCAGCATAGTACAACTATCCAACGTAGTACAACTATCCAAAGTTTGTTCTCGGGCCCATTGAACTCCAGTTACGCCACTGGTGCCAAAAGTACAATGTGTTTGACCAGCTTTAGTCAATTGTGGCAAAAACATTTTAGCACAATATGATGCAGTACGACCAGTATCTATATTCACTGCTATGAGTATGCTTTGCAAAATAACTTAATAATATATTGCATCTCGAACTTAGCCTATGGTCTGCAAACAAACTGTCCTTATTGCATTAATATGCATTTTATGGCCTTATGCACAGTGGTATTATGGATCCATGTTGTACGGATATGTAGTATAGCTCCCACAGAAATCTGTGGGCCCATACGTTACCCCCATATGCCTTTGATTTCATATGACCAAATTAAATGTACTACAGAAAATGTAAACGTCCCACATGTTCTGTGAGGTCCATATATACAAAAATGTAGTGATTTCATATGAAGGCACAGTTTTAAGTCCAAGAGAAACAAAAAAGTGGGATACTCCATTCCATGTATTATGGAGATATGGAGCCACAGTCATAATCAGTAAAAGCAATTATTTTTCAGATGGGTCCTTGGTATCCTGTATGTGAGCTATTAACAATAATGTTGAGGAACATTCGGTTCACATTTAGGCCCAGTCTGATTTTTACTGCCCTGATATAGCCATAAACTACTTGCTGACCCCTGATATCCTGTACAGTAGATTTCATACTGTGGCTCAATTACACCTCACAGCATGGAGGCGAGCTAGCACAAGAACATTTAAAAGCTATTTTAGACACAGAAAGGTGAACGTATCTTCAGGACTTATAATTTGCTAAATAGCATACCTCTGTGCAGAGTGGAAGCTACAAAGCTTTTTGGAAATGGCCTGATGCTTTCACTAAGTGAGTACATTCCCTAGAGGCAGATGTAATAGATACTGTGCCTTGTGTGAGGGGTGAGATGGCCAATAAAAGGCTCACAACCTCTGATTACCCGATACTAAGCCTTCCAAGTTCACATATTAAAGGGGTTTTCCAGGATTTGGATACTGATGACCTTTCCTCTGCGGCGCTCACAGGAATGCTGGTGCCTTCTCAAACAGCTGATCGGCAGGGGTGCTGGGTGTCGGACTCCCACCGATCAGATACTGATGACCTATCATTAATAGTAAAATCCTGGAAAACCCCTTTAACCAGGCTTCACAGGATACAGGGCCATCTTTAATATTGATTGGACCCTGGGCAAAAATTTACTTGGGCCCCCTGGATCCCGCCTTCCCACACCTTAGCAGGCAATCACGCCCTCCACCACAACACACACAAAAAAAATCCACACATCTGGTAGAGTCCAGTGAATGACTGTAAACACTTCCAGTTCTGAAGACTCCTGCGGCTCAGGATCAGTGCTCTGGGCAGCTGGGCTCAGGCTGGAAGTGGGCACCACTCTGCAGGAAAGAGACCAGGGCTCGGCTCACCCTAGTGTTACAGTGCACCCCAGCACCCCACAGTATGCAGTATAGCACCCTATAGTATACAGCAACCCACAGTATGCAGTATAGCACCCTATAGTATACAGCACCACACAGTATGCAGTATAGCACCCCACACTATACAGTATCCCACAGTATATAGTAGAGCAGTATAGTAGCCCACAGTATACAGCACCCCACAATATACAACACCTCACAGTATACAGTAGAACAGTATAGCACCTCACCGTATACAGCACCCCAAATTATACACGATACAGCACCCCACACTATACAGCCCCCCACACTATACAGTACAGCAGTATAGCACTCCACAATATACAGCACCCACAGTATACATTATACAGCCCCCCACAGTATACAGCCCCCACAGTATACAGTACAGCAGTATAGCACTCCACAATATACAGCACCCACAGTATACAGCCCCCCACAGTATACAGCCCCCCACAGTATACAGTACAGCAGTATAGCACTCCACAATATACAGCACCCGCAGTATACAGTATACAGCCCCCCACACTATACAGTACAGCAGTATAGCACGTCACAATATACAGCACCCACAGTATACAGTATACAGCCCCCACAATATACAGGCCCCCACAGTATACAGTCCCCCACACTATACAGCACCCCACTATACAGTAGTTTACAGTATATTAGCATAACAGCCCCTGTCACCTTTTTCTGATGTAATCTTCACAAAAAAAGCTCCACAGTTAAGGCAAACTTCTACAGCAACACTCCTGGTAGGACCTTTGATGACCTCATAGCCATGTGACCAGTAATATTGCTAGGTTACTGGTCACATGGTGATGATGTCATCTAAGGTCCTAGAGAATCACAGTTCTCACAGTACGCTACCTGGAGTGCCGGCAGGCATGGCATGGCAGCACCCCCTGTGTAGCTGACAGCCTGACACCCGGGGGCCGGGGCAGTGGCTAGCAGGGCTCAAGAGGCAGCTGCCCCCTTTTGCCCCTTGTTAAAGACGGCCCTGACAGGATAGATTCACTAGCTGATCGGTTAGGCTACATGCACACAACAGTGAAGAAAAAGTCAGTTTGGAGGCAGCGACATTACTTGTGCTACATCTCCTGTATAACGTTTGCGCATCCTAAATATATGCGAAATTCAGTCAAATTTATTTGCGCATACACTTACAAAACCTGCGCTACTGTACATGTGACATACTTGCAAGCATTTAATATGCATATACCATTTAATATGCTCAAGGCGAGCAGTAAGGGACGGGGAAGTGGCCATGCTGCTGATGGTGCACGCAGAGGCCGTGGCCCTGGGCGAGGTGAAACTGTGCCTACTGCCAGAGCACAAGAAACACACTCATCCATGATACCTATCTTCATTTCCCAGTTTGCAGGGTGGCGCAGGACACCACTCTCGAAGTCACACCAGTGCAACCAGGTGGTCGGTTGGATTGCAGCAGATAATGCTTCCAGTCGGTTAAGCACTACCCTGTCTTCCACAAAGTCCAGTCTCAGTAGCCAAGAGTCTGGTCATCAAAATCCTCATCCTGATCCTCTTTCCTTCCACCTTGGAGAGTCTAGGCAAACAAGTGATCCCACACTCGGATATTCCGAGGAGCTCTTTTCATTGCCATTTCTTGATTTGGGCCTCTCGCCAAGCCTGCTTGAACAGGGACATGAAGAGATCTTGTGCACTGATTCCCAAACTCTTTCGTATCCACAGTCAGAAGAAGATGACGTTGGGGAACGGCAATTAGTGTTTCACGAGGTGGATGATGAGGATGAGACACAGTTGTCAATAAGTGAAGTTCTTGTTAGGTCAACAAGTCATGAGACACAGTTGCCCATAAGTAAACGGCAATTAGTGTCTCAAGAGGTTCATGATGAGGATGAGACACAGTTGTCAATAAGTGAGGTTCCTGTTAGGTCAACAAGTCAGGAGGATGACCAAAGTGAGGAAGTGGAAGAGGAGGTGGTGGACAATGAAAGGTGGAAAGCTGAGCGAGGACAGCAGTACAGAGAGGGAGGGATCTGCAGCACCGCAACAGGCTGGAAGAGGCAGTGGGGTGGCAAAAGGGAGAAGGCGGGCCACACCAAACAGGCCAGCAACTGTTCCGCGGAGCACCCCCTTGCGGCAATCGCCCTTGCCAAAGGGGTAGGTGTTCCGCAGTCTGGCGCTTTTTTGAGGAAAGTGTGTACTATAAAATAATTGTCATTTGCAACCTGTGCCGTACCAAAATGATCAGGGGCGTGAACACTAGCAACCTCACCACCACCAGCATGATCCGCCACATGGCATCAAAGCACCCTAATAGGTGGGCCGAACGCCTGGGTCCACAATCAGTGTCTGCGGGTCACACCACTGCCTCCTCTTCCCCTGTGTTACGTGCTGGCCAATCCCCTCCCGCCCGGCACCTGGACCTTTGCAAGCACCATCAGCTAGCACATCCACTTCTGTGTCCAGGCGCAGCGTACAGATGTCCATACCCCAGGCCTTTGAATGAAAGCGCAAATGCCCAGCCACCCACCCACAGGTCATAGCACTAAATGCGCACCTTTCCAAATTGCTGGCCCTGGAAATGTTGCCATTTAGGCTTGTGGACACTGAGGCTTTCCGCAGTCTGATGGCGGCAGCCGTCCCTCATTACTCAGTCCCCAGCCGCCACTATTTTTCCCAGTGTGCCGTCCCCGCCGTACACCAGCATATGTCCCGTAACATCACCCGTGCCCTGACCAATGCAGTTATTGGGAAGGACTACTTAATGACTGACACATAGACATGTGCTTTTGGCCAGGGACGCTACGTTTCCCTAACGGCTCACTGGGTGAACGTTGTAGAGGATGGGAGCGAGTCATACCCTGGGATGGCACAGGTGCTACAGACACCAAGGATTGTGGGCCCTACTTCCATCAGTATTTCCACCACCAGCTACATTAGTTGCTGCAACCCCCCCCTTCTCCTCCTCCACTTCCACCTCTGAATTCTCATCTTGCAGCACCAGTCAGCCATCAGTCAGTAGCTGGAAGCAGTGTAGCACTGCAGTGGGTAGCGACAACAGGCCGTGGGGAAGCGACAACAGGCCGTGCTGAAACTAATTTGCTTAAGTAACAAACAGCACACCACCGCAGAGCTGTGGCAGGGTGTAAGGGACAAGACTGAGCTGTGGCTCTCGCCACTCAACCTACAACCAGGCATGGTTGTGTCTGATAATGGCCGTAACTTGGTGGCGGCTTTGGAGCTCGGCAAGCTCACACACATACCATGCCTAGCCCACGTGTTCAACTTAGTGGTTCAGAGGTTTTTCAAAACCTACTTCAATTTGCCTGAGCTACTGGTGAAGGTGCGCCGTGTGTGTGCCCATTTCCCAAAGTCATCTACAGCTGCCGCCGGTCTGGCAGCACTGCAGCAGCGCTTGCAATTGCCAGCTCACTGACTGTTGTGTGTCGTGAGCACACACTGTAACTCCATGTTCCACATGTTGGCCAGGCTTTTTGAGCAGCAGAGGGCAGTAGTGGAATACCAGATGCAACATGGTTGCCTTTCCAGTCACCTTTCGCTCTTCACAAGTGACGAGTGGGCATGGATGTCTGACCTCTGTTAGGTTTTATGCAACTTTGAGGACTGAACACAGATGTTGAGCAGCGATAACACTATTATCAGCGTAACCATCCCACTTCTGTGTCTACTGAAATGCTCGCTGCTCACAATGTAGGCGGACGCTTTGCATGTGGAAGAGGTGGAAATTGGGGAAGACATTACACAGGGTGATAGCCAGACCACCCTCAGTTTGTCTTTTCAGCACGAATTGGATGATGATGAGGAGGAGAAGGAGACGGTTGCCTCTGCTACAGAGGGTAGTACCCATAGCAGGTTTAGAGGGTAGTACCCATTTAATCTGTTCAGCGTGGATGGGCCGAAGAGGAGGAAGAGGATGAGGAGATTGAGAGTCATCCTCCTGATGAGGACAGCGAAGTCTTGTCTGTTGGGACTCTGGCACACATGGCTGACTTTATTATACGCATTTTGGCCAACACTGATTACTGGTTGTTCACCCTTCTCGACCCCCGCTACAAAGCAAACTTCTCATCTCTCATTTCTGTGTTGGAGAGGACTAGCAAAATGGTGCAATACCAGAAGGTCCTTGTGGAAAAATTGCTCCAAAAAGTTCCAGCTGACAACGCTGGCGGCAGAGTACGTAGTTCCTTGGGCAACCGAGAAGGGGAGATGAGGGGAACACACAGCAGTTCCAACAGAGGCAGGGCAACACTCTCCAAGGCCTAGGACAGTTTCATGGCACCCCGCCAGCAACCTCACCCTGATGCGCGGCCTAGTGTCGTGAAGATATAAGTGAGGGACATGAACATGTGGAGTCACTGTGGGTAGAGATACAAGGAGCAAAAAACAACAATAAATTACTAATAGGAGTTTACTATAAACCACCTAATATACCAGAGTCCACAGAAAATCTACTACTAAACGAGATAGACAAGGTGGCAAATCATAATGAGGTGGTTATTATGGGGGACTTCAACTACCCAGATATAGACTGGGAAACTGAAACTTGTATATCTCATAAAGGAAACAGATTCTTGGCAATAACCAAAGACAATTATCTCTCCCAACTGGTTCAGGACCCGACTAGAGGGACGGCCATACTGGACTTAATATTAACCAATAGACCTGACAGAACAACAGACGTGCAGGTTGGGGGACACCTGGGAAATAGTGACCATAAAGTAATAACCTTCCAATTATCATTAAAAAAAACGTTTATACAGGGAGAAACAAAAATACCAAACTTCAAAAAAAGCTAAATTTAGCCAACTAAGAGAGGACATAGGCCTAACTAACTGGGACAAAGTCCTCAAAAATAAAAATACAGCCACAAAATGGGATATCTTTAAAAACATCCTAAAATCTCATTGTGAGAGGTACATACCGTATGGGAATAAAAGGTTAAGGAACAAAAAGAAACCAATGTGGATAAACAGAACTGTAAAGAAAGCAATAAATGACAAAAAGAAAGCATATAAAACACTAAAACAGGAGGGTTGCACGGAAGCACTGAAAAATTATAAGGAAAAAAACAGAACATGTAAAAAACAAATAAAAGCGGCCAAACTAGAGACCGAGAGATTAATTGCCAAAGAGAGTAAAATTAACCCTAAAATGTTCTTCAATTATATAAATGTTAAAAAGTATAAATCTGAAGGTGTCGGCCCTTTAAAGAGTAATGAGGGGGGAGTCGCAGAGAGCGACGAGGAGAAAGCAAAGCTGTTAAATATTTTTTTCTCCAATGTATTCACTGAGGAAAATAAACTGTCAGATGAAATACTGAATGTTGAAATAAATTCGCCATTAAAAGTGTCCTGTCTGACCCAGGAAGAAGTACAACAGCGACTTAAAAAGATCAAAATAGACAAATCGCCAGGACCGGATGGCATACACCCCCGTATCCTAAGGGAATTAAGTAATGTCATAGCCAGACCCTTATTTCTGATATTTGCGGACTCTTTACTGACAGGGAATGTCCCACAGGATTGGCGCATGGCAAATGTGGTGCCAATATTCAAAAAGGGTCCAAAAACAGAGCCTGGAAACTATAGGCCGGTAAGTTTAACATCTGTTGTGGGTAAACTGTTTGAAGGTTTTCTGAGAGATGCTATGTTAGAGCATCTTAACGGAAATAAGCAAATAACGCCATATCAGCATGGCTTCGTGAGGGATCGGTCATGTCAAACTAATTTAATCAGTTTCTATGAGGAGGTAAGTTCTAGACTTGACAGCGGCGAATCAATGGATGTCATGTATCTGGACTTCTCCAAAGCATTTGACACTGTACCACATAAAAGGTTAGTATATAAAATGAGAATGCTCGGACTCGGAGAAAACGTCTGTAAGTGGGTAAGTAACTGGCTCAATGATAGAAAACAGAGGGTGGTTATTAACGGTACATACTCAGATTGGGTCACTGTCACTAGTGGAGTACCTCAGGGGTCAGTATTGGGCCCTATTCTCTTCAATATATTTATTAATGATCTTGTAGAAGGCTTGCATAGTAAAATATCAATTTTCGCAGATGACACTAAACTGTGTAAAGTAATTAACACTGAAGAGGACAGTATACTACTACAGAGGGATCTGGATGGATTGCAGGCTTGGGCAGAGAAGTGGCAGATGAGGTTTAACACTGACAAATGTAAGGTTATGCACATGGGAAGGAATAATGCAAGTCACCCATACATACCTTGTAATTTTTGGCAGCACTTGCACTTTATATACAACTAAATATATAGGAAAGAATGTTTCCTAACAATTTTTCCTCTAAAATCGATTTTATCTTTGGTTTGGTGCGTATTATTGTCAGTCTGTAAAAGTGGTGTACTACTTGGACAACATCGTTCCCAGCAGCGATCTGGGAGTCCAAGATGCATCCAGACATCCTGTCATGCCCCACTCTGACGATGTGCGGAGGTCAGCCAGGATTGCAGCACGAGTCTAGTATTTGTTTTGATGCTGTGCTGGATCCGCCTCGCATCAGGTGCACTGGGTGGAGTCATTAGTTTAAATAGTCTTCAGCTAAGGTGCTCTGAGCGGATTATACTCTTCATTGTGGTCTTGGAAGCTAGGATGGAAGGTTGGCTGTTTGTTCCTGCTCTCAGCAGATAAGTGTCTTTGGTTGTTTATGTCATCTATCCCATCCAGGTTCTGTGCGAGCTGGCAGCTCCTTTCTCCCCACTTCACCATCTCAGGGAGTTCAGGGTTCTGTTAGCATAGGCTGGTGGACACAGCAAATCTACCATCAAGATTTGATCTGTGGGCTGAGCATTGTAGGGAAAGAGGTCAGGGATAAATTAGGAGGTGACCCTTCCCCCGTCTCTCGTCCAGAGCCTGGTTGGTGTGCAATCTGTTTAACTGTGCATGTCCGCCGTGACATTATAATCCGCCATACTGTGACCGCCATTTCTCAGTGTTTATGGGATGGCGTCAATTGAAGCACTGGTTGACCGCATGCAGGGTTTGTCCCTGGAGGTTGCGGATCTACGTAGTACGGTCACACAGTGTCAGAGGGTGTTGGCTTCAGGTACAGGTCAAATTGTTGGGGAGCCTAAAGTCGCTCTTCCGGAGAAATTTGCAGGGGGTACTGATGATTTTTTCCGTTTCAAGGAATCATGTAAGTTGTACTTTCGTTTGTGCCCATTTTCATCAGGTAATGAGGATCAGAGGGTGGGTATCGTCATGTCTTTGCTGAAAGGGGACGCGCAATCCTGGGCTTTTTCCCTGCCGCCCGGTTCTCTGGCTCTCCGGTCGCTGGAGGAATTTTTTAAAGCCCTGGGATTGATTTACGATGATCCAGATCGAGTTTCAATGGCAGAGTCAAAATTACGTAATTTACTACAGGGTAAACATACTGCTGAGGTTTACTGCACAGAGTTTAGGAGGTGGGCTACTGAGTCGGGGTGGAACGACCCCGCGTTACGTAGCCAGTTTTGTCAGGGGTTATCTGAAAGGTTGAAGGATGCTCTGGCTTTTCATGAATACCCTGATACTTTGGAAAATGCAATGTCTTTGGCGATACGTTTGGATAGACGTATCAGAGAGAGGGGTAAGGGTCCCTCTGTGCAGGGGATTCCTCCCGCGTGTAGTTTTGTTCCACCAGCTGCCCAAGGAGATATTGCTTGTTATTCTGGCCTAGGAGAGGAACCCATGCAGTTAGGTCAGATATCTTTCCATTCGGATAGTAGAGACTTTCGTAAAGCGCACAATTTATGTTTCTTTTGTGGAAAGAGGGGTCATTTTGTTTTTTCTTGTCCGTATGTTGAACCACAGGAGAGAGTGATAAAGAAAAAAGAAAAAGAAAAAAAAACCTCCCTCACACTTGGTGGTATGAATGGTGTGGTGGAGCAGACTGGTGTGCAAGTTCCCTGCAGTTCCCGTTTTCTCCTTTCAGCTATGGTGGCGCTAGAGTCTCGAAATGTGTTTGTTGATGTTTTTCTTGATTGTGGTGCTGGGGTAAATTTAATTGACTTTCTGTTTCTTCAGGGTTTGGGACTAAGTATTTGCACGTTAGAGAACGAGATTCGTGTTTTTGCCATTGATTCTTCCCCTCTTTCTCAAGGGAGCCTTACTCACGTTGTTCATGATATTCATTTAAGGGTGGGTGATTCACATACTGAGAGTATTTCCTGTTTCGTCATGAAGGATTTGCCAGCTCCAATAGTTTTGGGGTTGCCATGGTTGTCTAAACATAACCCAACTATAGACTGGCAGGCGAGACAAATCATTGGTTGGAGCAAGTTTTGTTCGGATAATTGTCTTGTCACATCTATTTCTGAAGTGTCCGTTACGGCCTTACCTCAGTATCTCTCAGATTTTTCGGACGTGTTTGCGGAGGGTGGGGCTCAGGAATTGCCCCCTCATCGTGACTATGATTGTCCTGTGAATCTCATTCCGGGGGCTAAGTTGCCTAAGTCTCGGCTCTACAACCTCTCTCAACCCGAGAGAGAGGTCATGCGAAAGTATGTCGCCGAGAGTTTGGCAAAGGGTCATATTAGACCATCTAAGTCTCCAGTGGCTGTAGGTTTGTTCTTCGTGAAGAAGAAAGATGGATCACTGAGACCGTGTTTGGATTTCCGGGAGCTGAATCGTATTACAATCCGGGATCCATATCCCCTGCCTTTGATCTCTGATCTTTTTGATCAGATTGTTGGAGCCAAGGTGTTCTCCAAGTTGGATTTGAGAGGAGCATACAATCTGATCAGGATCAAGGAGGGGGATGAGTGGAAAACGGCCTTCAATACGCACGAGGGTCATTTTGAGAACCTGGTAATGCCTTTTGGGTTGACGAATGCGCCAGCGGTATTTCAGCGATTCGTCAATGATATTTTTCATCATTTGGTGGGGAGGTTCGTAGTAGTCTACCTTGATGACATTTTAATTTATTCTCCTGATCTGAAGACCCATCAGGATCATATGAGAACAGTGATTTTGGTGGTAGTCGATCGTTTCAGTAAAATGGCTCACTTTATACCACTAACAAGTCTGCCTAACGCTAAGACTCTTGCACAGATTTTTGTGGATAATATTGTTAAATTGCACGGTATTCCTTCGGATATTGTCTCTGATAGGGGCACGCAGTTTGTCTCCAGGTTTTGGAGGGCATTCTGCTCTCGACTTGGCATTCAACTTTCTTTCTCGTCGGCTTTTCATCCACAGTCGAATGGTCAGACGGAGCGTACTAATCAAAACCTGGAGACCTACTTGAGGTGCTTTGTGGCTGAGAATCAGGAAGACTGGTCCTCATTTTTGCCCTTAGCAGAATTTGCATTGAATAACCGTAGGCAGGAGTCCACGGGTAAGTCGCCATTTTTTGTCGCATACGGTTTCCATCCTCAGTTTGGTACCTTTTCTGGGTCTGGTTCCTCCTGTTCTGGTCGAGGGAAACTTGGAGTTCGAGATCTCCAGGATTCTCGACTCAAGAGTTCTGCGGGGTTCCCTCCAGTACCTGGTTCACTGGAGGGGATACGGTCCTGAGGAGAGGATGTGGGTTCCGGCGTCAGATGTCAACGCCAGCTGTCTGGTGAGGGCCTTTCATAGGTCCCATCCGGATAAGGTTGGTCCAGGGTGTCCGGAGGTCACCCGTAGAAGGGGGGGTACTGTCATGCCCCACTCTGACGATGTGCGGAGGTCAGCCAGGATTGCAGCACGAGTCTAGTATTTGTTTTGATGCTGTGCTGGATCCGCCTCGCATCAGGTGCACTGGGTGGAGTCATTAGTTTAAATAGTCTTCAGCTAAGGTGCTCTGAGCGGATTATACTCTTCATTGTGGTCTTGGAAGCTAGGATGGAAGGTTGGCTGTTTGTTCCTGCTCTCAGCAGATAAGTGTCTTTGGTTGTTTATGTCATCTATCCCATCCAGGTTCTGTGCGAGCTGGCAGCTCCTTTCTCCCCACTTCACCATCTCAGGGAGTTCAGGGTTCTGTTAGCATAGGCTGGTGGACACAGCAAATCTACCATCAAGATTTGATCTGTGGGCTGAGCATTGTAGGGAAAGAGGTCAGGGATAAATTAGGAGGTGACCCTTCCCCCGTCTCTCGTCCAGAGCCTGGTTGGTGTGTAATCTGTTTAACTGTGCATGTCCGCCGTGACACATCCTCCCCATCCTGTTCCCGAACCATTTACGTGGTGTTTCCATCAATTTCTGACCTTTTCTTGTGAACCAGACACCCTCCCCTCTGGTTTAATGCTCGGGTTCTCCCATTGACTTCCATTGTGCTCGGTGCTCTGTAGAGCACTCAAGCATCTTAAAGTGTTCTACTCAAGCACCCGAGCACTTTGGTGCTCGATCAACACTATCTCAGAGGTATTATTATGCCGTTATGAAGTTATGTGATATGAAGTTCGATGCAGCATGCCACAATTTTTTTTAATCATGCAGGGTCCAACAAAATAATCTGAATGCTTCTGTATAAAATTATAGGCATATGGATTCCAGTTTAAATACATTTTTCTGTAATTGCTTAACCAGGAAAGACCCAAAAGCAATCAGTGTCCTTTTTAACAGATTGGCGCTCCATTCATAGATGCGGTCATGTACGGTAGTATCAATCAGCAGATCATGATGCTGAATTGCTATACAAGATGCACTCTCTAAGGCTAAGTTCACACGAGCGTGTCCGGATAAGGTCCGGATGCGTTGCGGAAAACCCGTGCGAGTAGGTACCCAATTGCAGTCAGTTTTGACTGTGATTGCGTTCTGTTGTTCAGTTTTTATCGCGCGGGTGCAATGCGTTTTGCACGCGCGTGATAAAAAACTGACTGTGGTACCCAGACCCGAACTTCTTCACAGAAGTTCAGGTTTGGGTTCGGTGTTGTGTAGATGTTATTATTTTCCCTTATAACATGGTTATAAGGGGAAATAATAGCATTCTCAGCCCCATTCACTTCTATGGGGCCTGCGTTGCGTGATAAATGCACAATATAGAGCATGCTGCGATTTTCACGCAACGCATAAGTGATGCGTGAAAATCACAACTCATGTGCACAGCCCCATAGAAATGAATGGGTCCAGATTCTGTGCGGGTGCAATGCGTTCACCTCCCGCATTGCACCCGCGCGGAAATCTCGTCCGTGTGAACTCAGCCTAAGGCTGGGTTCACACGAGCGGATGCCGTGCGTGGCATCTGCTCCGTGAAAGAGTGCCAAGACCCGATGCAGACTGCAGAGGCACGGAGCATTAACATGACTGATAATGCTCCGTGCCTCTCTGTGACCTCTTTACTACGAAATCACAGTGACAGATGTGATTTCGTAGTAAAGAGGTCACAGAGAGGCACGGAGCATTATCAGTCATGTTAATGCTCCGTGCCTCTGCAGTCTGCATCGGGTCTTGGCACTCTTTCACGGAGCGGATGCCACGCACGGCATCCGCTCGTGCGAACCCAGCCTAAGGGGACTCCAAATGGATTGTGGTTGGGGGGAGGAGGGAGACACTTAGCAGACGTGGAAATGCCCCAGGCAGCACATGGCAAAAGTTGCTGGATATCTTTGACCTTAAAATTGCATTTTTGCTGACCCTTCCAAGGTAACTTTTTCTTGATTTTTTCTTTTTTTTCTTTATGATTAATACTTAATTAACCACCAAATGTCAGTTTAGGAGAATTTACCACACTGACTGTAGCACAATGTACGACGTACACAAGGGTGGAGTGTCTCATAAATCATAAATGATGTGCCTTTTACAGCTTCCATCAAAGGAGGCCATGTGGAGCTCTTCTCTTCTTCAAGAAAGCAGTAACATGCTATAGCTGGGCAGATGTGAAACAAGCCATTTTCTGGTATGATGTAATGTATGCAGAGCAGTGATGCCTGACTATCCTTACTGTCATGTCGATGCACTTGCAGCCTGCAATAAGCGATGTGGGCAACAAACTGGAGATGTCTCCATTCTTATCTACAAGACTGTATAAACCGCACCATCCCCCATTGCAGCCGATGGAAGTGCAGACGCTTGACACAGCAGTCATTATGTATTCCAGTTCTGCAGAATTACTGCGTCAGGAGGCTTCTTTCACCTCTACCCAGTGCAGCGGCCAAACTAAACATCACTTTTTCGCCCAACGTAATCATCTCAATCAATATGACAATGCACATTAAGACTTGGCTAATTTAGTATCAGCTTATTGTGAAACTCGGAGAATGCAGATTAATTACAGTTTACTGCAATACATTAGGGCGGAGATTTTATTATTAAACTGTGTAATATATCAAAATGTAATATACTTATGTTATTTACCTCCAGTTGCTTTTATAAGGTCAACATATTCCACAGCTCTGTGCATGAGATGGTTAAAATTTATATCAGTCCTGGTCCATAGTGGGACTCACAGTTGTATTTCCTAATTTCAGAGTATCAGGGGAAGCCAATTAGACCTCATGCACACGACCGTGTCCATATTGCGGTCTGCAAACCACGGATCTGCAAAACATGGACAACCTTCCGCATGCAGACCACGTTTATCTCACTCCCATTACTAGAAATGACTATTCTTGACTGCAATACGGACAAGAATAGGACATGATCCATATTTTGCAGAAAGGACATGCGGATGCGTACAGCACACGGATGACATCTGTGTCCTGTTCACTTATTTTGCGGACCCATAGAAATGAATGGGTCCATGTGAAATCCACATGAAATGCAGATCGGACACAGATGCAAAGTTCGGTCATGTGCATGAGGTCTTAGGGCTCATGCACACGACAGTATTTTGCGTTCAGTATACTGGACGTTTTTTGAGTGTCTCCGTGTGCATTCCGTTTCAGTATTTCAGTATTTCCGTACCGTGAAAAGATAGAACATGTCCTATTCTTGTCCGCAAATCACGGTGCTTGGCTCCATTCAAGTCAATGGGTCCGCAAAAAAAAAAAGGGAACACATACGGAAATGCATCCGTATGTCTTCCGTATCCGTTCCGTTTTTGCTGAACCATCTATTAAAAATGTTATGCCCAGCCCAATTTTTTCTATGTAATTACTGTATACTGTACATGGCATACGGAAAAACGGAACGGAAAAACGGAAAGGAAACGGAAACACAACGGAAACAAAAAACGGAAAAACGGATCCGTAAAAATTGGACTGCAAAACACTGAAAAAGCCATACGGTCGTGTGCATGAGCCCTTAACCAGCAGATTTTGTACTTGGTTAGATTCAAACCCAGGACCCCTGTGAGGGTACATTTACATGATGGCTTTTGACCGTGTCAAAATACGCCATGTGGCCCACAGCAGAAACCACTTTGTTTTCTGCCTTGAGTTTTCTTTTTGAATGGAGCTGAACCACAAGCAGGCTCTCACTGTGGCTTGCCATGGTCTGGAAAACCACACAGAGAAATTCATTGGCGGCATGAACTGCAGCGTGGCCTCCCATTAAAAACAATGGAGCTGGTTTCAGCTCAGATTTGGTGCAGTTTTCAGCACCGAATCCATACTTATACCCATGCCAAAAAATGGAGTACAAACATACCCTAAGGGCTCATGCACACGCGTATGTATTTTGCGGTCCGCAAAAAAACGGATCCGCAAAAAATACGGATGACATCCGTGTGCATTCTGTATTTTGTGTAACGGAACAGCTGGACCTTCATAGAACAGTACTATCCTTGTCCGTAATGCCGACAGTAATATTGCGGAAAGGAAATACGGACATACAGAAACGGAATGCACACGGAGTAACTTCAGTTTTTTTGCAGACTCATTGAAGTGAATGGTTCCGCATACGGTCCACAAAAAAAAGTAAAGGACACGGAAAGAAAATACGTTCGTGTGCATGAGCCCTAAGAGGGAAATTCATTATTGCCCTTATGCCTTTTTTTTTTCCATAGAAAATTCACATATTCTCCTAAATTTCTATTTTCTAGGGGAGTGGTGAGGAAGAGGTGTGGGCGTGGCCATTGGCGCCGGTCTTTCATCATTATTTACTGTGGAATACAAAAGTTTGGGCATCTCTGGTCAAAATTAGGCCTCATGCACACGAACGTATTTTCTATCTGTGTCCGTTCCGTTTTTTTTTGCAGACCTTATACATAACCATTCATTTCAATGGGTCCGCAAAAAAACCAGAAGGTACTCCATGTGCATTCCGTTTCCGTATGCCCATATTTCCGTTACGCAAAAAAATAGAACATTTCCGTAATGCGGAAAATAATAGGACAAGGAAAATATTGTTCTATTAGGGGCCAGCTGTTTCGTTCCGCAAAATTTGGAATGCACACGGACGTCATCCGTATTTCTAGCGGATCCATTTTTTTTGGATCGCAAAATACATAGGGTCGTGTGAACAAGCCCTTACTGTAAGGGCTCATGCACACGGCCGATGCCCGGCCATGGCCGTATTGCGGCCCGCAAACAGTGGGTCCGCAATACACGGGCACCGGCCATGTGCACCCCGTAATGGGTCCGCAATCCGGGAGATGCGGTGCAGAATGGAGGCACGGATCAGAAGTCCACAGAAGTATTCAATTTTCTGCCCGTGCCTCTGCACCGCAAAAAAGTAGTGCATGCACTACTTTTTTGCGGTGTGGACAGTCGGATGCGGATCGCGGACCCCATTCAAGTGAATGGGTCAACGATGTGCATGCGGCGGCCCCACGGTCGGTGCCCGTGTATTGCGGACCGCAATTTGCAGGCCCGGCCGACAGTCGTATGCATGAGCCCTTACTGTGAACAAGTTGAAGATAAAATGATCTCAAAAAGGCAAAAAGTTAAAAAAAAACTAATTCCCTTTGTATTTTAAGCAAAAATTATTTATTTTCAAATATCATAGAAGCCGCTCATGTGTTGTTTTTTGTTTAGTTTTTCTATACCGCATGCATTTGGCATTTTTTAAAGGTGTATTTTTCTAAATGATTGTGTGAATCATGTTTTTCTGTTCTGCCATTTTTTCCTATAGGGAAGGAAAATGACAGCAAAAAAATGACAAAAGCTTCAACGTGAAGCATTTAAAAAAGAAGTGTGTGTTCTGCATTTCATATTTCTCAAAGACTTTCAACATCTGGAGCTGGCGTTTTTACCGCAAAAAAACTAAAAAAAACTGCTAGATTTATTTGAGGCAGGCAGCTCCGGGGGTGTGTCCTTTCTCAGGGGGTGTGTCCTTTCTCATTGGGTGTGTCACCTCAATGATATCACTGAGGTGGACAGAGAAATAAGGAGAAGAACAAACAGTAGGTGCCAGTATCTTACATTGAATAACTCAGTGGTGACATTAGATTTTTAATGACATGCAATTACAAAAGTATTCATATCTAGGATACTGAAAAATATTGAATATTTTTTATGGCACAACCCCGTTAAATGTTTTTATGTACCAGTGCACAAAACCGCACACCTTTTCCCCAGGCAGCATTGTCCTAAAAGCTGCCAACTAGCTGGATCTACGTAGAAGGATCCAGTTCCTTCTTTCTCACAGCAGCCAATTTATCAAAAGACGAGACAGAGAGAACCCATGGCTTTCAAGTGTAGTACCCCAGACGTAGGGGTACTACAAATTGTATATGGCTATGTATTATCTAGTTTACTGTTTGCATCTGGCTGCAGTTTCCATCCTGGAAAGCATGGCAAAGGTTGCCAGCAACAGGGTTAACCACCCTGTTCCTCCCCTCTTGATAGGAGTGGGCTGGTCCTGCTCCTTGCCAAGAGGATGAGCTCCTGTGTAGAGACAGAGAGGAGAGGAAGCAACCTGCTGAGCTCCTGCTTCCAGTTACAGGATTCTTCAAAGAGAACCACTCCAATCATCCTCAAAAGCCTTGAGCTTCAAGACAGCAGATTGAACTGCTACATCAGCATCTACAGACACTGCTGTAAGGTGAGGGACTACAGCCAAGTCACCCATCACCAAACAACCACCAGTATGCCAGCATCACCTGAATGCAGAATTGCAGCCATCCAACCTGCCTCCAGATTCTGTGCTGGTGCCAGAGAAGAATTGCACAATGCCTGCTGCTAATGTATGTATTTCAAGTTCTATTTTGCACTTAATAAAAAAAAAAAGCTTTGTTAGGTTTAACTCTGGCCTCCTTCTTCGGTGCTATAATTCCACTACACCGATCCCCAGGAAACAACGACCTGAGGGAGTTCACTGTGAAACAACACTTCGTTAGGGCCACTACTACGCCTATCCTCTACAGCGGCTCCTCAGGGGGTCGCTGCACAAGCATAACCTAATAAAGGATGATGAAAGGATGGGAAAAAAAGGGATTGTGTGTGTCTTTTTGTCTCCTCAACAGTTTTCTTAAAGTGTCTGACATTACTTGGCTGTTGAGGGTCTATTACATGCATGCGTAATGCATATACAGTTGCAAGAAAAAGTATGTGAACCCTTTGGAATGATATGGATTTCTGCACAAATTGATCATAAAATGTGATCTGATCTTCATCTAAGTCACAGCAATAGACAATCACAGTCTGCTCAAACTAATAACACACAAAGAATTAAATGTTACCATGTTTTTATTGAACACACCATGTAAACATTCACAGTGAAGGTGGAAAAAGTATGTGAACCCCTAGACTAATGACATCTCCAAAAGCTAATTGGAGTGAGGTGTCAGCCAACTGGAGTTTAATCAATGAGATGAGATTGGAGGTGTTGGTTACAGCTGCATTGCCTGATGTTAATGATGCCTCGCACAAAAGAGCTCTCAGAAGACCTACGATTAAGAATTGTTGACTTGCATAAAGCTGGAAAGGGTTATAAAAGTATCTCCAAAAGTATCTCCAAAAGTATCTCCGGTAAGACAAATTGTCTATAAATGGAGAAAGTTCAGCACTGCTGCTACTATCCCTAGGAGTGGCCATAATGTAAAGATGACTGTAAGAGCACCGCGCAGACTGCTCAATGAGGTGAAGAAGAATCCTAGAGTGTCAGCTAAAGACTTACAAAAGTCTCTGGCACATGCTAACATCCTTTTTAGCGAATGTACGATACGTAAAACACTAAACAAGAATGGATTTCATGAGAGGATACCACAGAGGAAGCCACTGCTGTACAAAAAAAACATTGCTGCACGTTTACAGTTTGCACAAGAGCACCTGGATGTTCCACAGCAGTACTGGCAAAATATTTTGTAGACAGATGACACCAAAGTTGAGTTGTTTGGAAGGAACACACAACACTATGTGTGGAGAAAAAGAGGCACAGCACACCAACATCAAAACCTCATCCCAACTGTGAAGTAGGTGGGGGCATCATGGTTTGGGGCTGCTTTGCTGCGTCAGGGCCTGGACAGATTGCTATCATCGAAGGAAAAATTAATTCCCAAGTTTATCGAGACATTTTGCAAGAGAACTTAAGGCCATCTGTCCACCAGCTGAAGCTCAACAGAAGATGGGTGTTGCAACAGGACAACAACCCAAAGCATAGAAGTAAATCAACAACAGAATGGCTTAAACAGAAAATATGCCCGATTGAGATGCTGTGGCATGACCTCAAGACATCCCAAGATTATTGATGAACTGAAACAGTCTTTAAAGAGGAATGGTCAAGAATTACTCCTGACCGTTGTGCACGTCTGATCTGCAACTACAGGAAACGTTTGGTTGAAGTTATTGCTGCCAAAGGAGGTTCAACCAGTTATTAAATCCAAGGGTTCACATACTTTTTCCACCTTCACTGTCAATGTTTACATGGTGTGTTCAATAAAAACATGGTAACCTTTAATTATTTGTGTGTTATTCGTTTAAGCAGACTGTGATTATCTATTGTTGTGACTTAGATGAAGATCAGATCACATTTTATGACCAATTTGTGCAGAAATCCATATCATTCCAAAGGGTTCACATACTTTTTCTTGCAACTGTATATATATGTATACACCTGCAGCTCTTACCATGCAAGTGTGTCACTGTTCAATCGGCCATAGATTAGAGAGGTTATCCAACCCCTGAAATGCTGCACCAGATGCGCAGGCCCCTCAGAGGGAATATACTTACCCCGCTCCCCGCGCCGCTCCTGGTCCCCACATAGCCGCCACTTCTTCTCTCCGTGCGCGGATGAAAACATCCGGTGTTGGGGATGGCGGGTGTTCAGCCAATGGCAGGCAGCAATGGGGACGAGCCTCCCTAGCATCGCGGGTGACGCTAGGGAGGTTTGTTCCCGTCGCCATGGCTGCCGCCCCCCTTACACCGGATGTTTTCATCCACACATGGGAAGAAGTAGTGGGAACCAGGAGGGATGGGGTTGTCGGGGAGCAAGTTAAGTATATTGTGTGTGAGGGACCCGGGCGTATGGTACAGCATTTAAGGGGTAGGATAACCCCTTTAAGCCGCTTGTATATGAAGGGTGGTAGATTCTTGTTCTAGAAAGATCCATTGGATTTAGCTAACTCTAATGCTTCTGTCTATAGTAGAAATAAGTGGAACCAGAGGATCTGAAAGGTGATGATTAGGGATGAGCGAATAGACAAAAAATCGAATCGAGTGGTACCTTGGAACCGAATCCAAGTTCAGGAAATGTTTTTTTACAGTCTAAATCAATTTCTGAAGTTATTATGCGAAGTCTCGCGAGACTTCGCGAAGTAATAACTTTGGCTCATCGGAGCCAATACATTCTAATATTGTACGGAGCGCTCGCTCCATACAGTATTGAAATGAAGTTTTATGCGAATCGACTTCAGATGTTTCATCCGAAGTCGATTCGCTCATCCCTAGATCTTCCGCTATTAACTCTTTATTGTATGCCACCATTAATTGCACATTAATCACCTGGAGAGGTCTAAACAGAACCTCCTTTGATATTCCTTGCTTTCATAGCTGGTTAGCTACCTTGCAGGAGCTCCTTTTCATAACTACAGGGAGTGCAGAATTATTAGGCAAGTTGTATTTTTGAGGATTAATTTTATTATTGAACAACAACCATGTTCTCAATGAACCCAAAAAACTCATTAATATCAAAGCTGAATATTTTTGGAAGTAGTTTTTAGTTTGTTTTTAGTTTTAGCTATTTTAGGGGGATATCTGTGTGTGCAGGTGACTATTACTGTGCATAATTATTAGGCAACTTAACAAAAAACAAATATATACCCATTTCAATTATTTATTTTTACCAGTGAAACCAATATAACATCTCAACATTCACAAATATACATTTCTGACATTCAAAAACAAAACAAAAACAAATCAGTGACCAATATAGCCACCTTTCTTTGCAAGGACACTCAAAAGCCTGCCATCCATGGATTCTGTCAGTGTTTTGATCTGTTCACCATCAACATTGCATGCAGCAGCAACCACAGCCTCCCAGACACTGTTCAGAGAGGTGTACTGTTTTCCCTCCTTGTAAATCTCACATTTGATGATGGACCACAGGTTCTCAATGGGGTTCAGATCAGGTGAACAAGGAGGCCATGTCATTAGATTTTCTTCTTTTATACCCTTTCTTGCCAGCCACGCTGTGGAGTACTTGGACGCGTGTGATGGAGCATTGTCCTGCATGAAAATCATGTTTTTCTTGAAGGATGCAAACTTCTTCCTGTACCACTGCTTGAAGAAGGTGTCTTCCAGAAACTGGCAGTAGGACTGGGAGTTGAGCTTGACTCCATCCTCAACCCGAAAAGGCCCCACAAGCTCATCCTTGATGATACCAGACCAAACCAGTACTCCACCTCCACCTTGCTGGCGTCTGAGTCGGACTGGAGCTCTCTGCCCTTTACCAATCCAGCCACGGGCCCATCCATCTGGCCCATCAAGACTCACTCTCATTTCATCAGTCCATAAAACCTTAGAAAAATCAGTCTTGAGATATTTCTTGGCCCAGTCTTGACGTTTCAGCTTGTGTGTCTTGTTCAGTGGTGGTCGTCTTTCAGCCTTTCTTACCTTGGCCATGTCTCTGAGTATTGCACACCTTGTGCTTTTGGGCACTCCAGTGATGTTGCAGCTCTGAAATATGGCCAAACTGGTGGCAAGTGGTATCTTGGCAGCTGCACGCTTGACTTTTCTCAGTTCATGGGCAGTTATTTTGCGCCTTGGTTTTTCCACACGCTTCTTGCGACCCTGTTGACTATTTTGAATGAAACACTTGATTGTTCGATGATCACGCTTCAGAAGCTTTGCAATTTTAAGAGTGCTGCATCCCTCTGCAAGATATCTCACTATTTTTGACTTTTCTGAGCCTGTCAAGTCCTTCTTTTGACCCATTTTGCCAAAGGAAAGGAAGTTGCCTAATAATTATGCACACCTAATATAGGGTGTTGATGTCATTAGACCACACCCCTTCTCATTACAGAGATGCACATCACCTAATATGCTTAATTGGTAGTAGGCTTTCGGGCCTATACAGCTTGGAGTAAGACAACATGCATAAAGAGGATGATGTGGTCAAAATACTCATTTGCCTAATAATTCTGCACGCAGTGTATATCTGTTAACTTGAAGATCCTGAGCCCTAATTCCACATATGCAAAAAGCTCCCTACCTACCATCCATGTGCCATTTATAGTACCAGTGTCACCTGGGCCTCCCTCAAGCAACAGGACTCAGCTTCAGAGTAGGGTTGCACATAATGTGGCAGCCAAGAAAACACATGGGACCATAGAAAGTGTTATTACAATATGGTTACGCAAATGAAAGCATAATGCGCTAGTGAAATAAACTGAAGAATTCACTATCTGTGTAAGGGCTGCCTAACTTTACACCACCCATGAATTATATTGCAGTGTTCACTTATAATGGAGTCTGGCTTTCGCCAAGGTGTTCTTCGTTTTGATGAAAAAAGTAGTGTTGCATGAGACAATGCAGATGTAAACTCAGCCAAAAACATTAGCCCTCCAGTCAAGCATTAGGGCTCATGCACATGACACCCTATGGTACCATATGGCATCCTACTACTTCTGTCAGTTAAATTCTATACGAATTTACTAGAAAAAATACTGGCAAATTTGGAGAATTGCAGAGGTTCCAATAGATGCCATATTTTGGCTCCCTTTTTGAAGGGGTTGTCTCACTTCAGCAAATGGCATTTATCATGTAGAGAAAGTTAATACAAGGCACTTACTAATGTATTGTGATTGTCCATATTGCCTCCTTTGCTGGATTCATTTTCCCATCACATTATACACTGCTCATTTCCATGGTTATGACCACCCTGCAATCCAGCAGTGGCGGTCGTGCTTGCACACTATTGGAAAAAGCTCCAGCCTACGTGATCCCACCAGAGAGGCCGACACTTTTTCTTATAGTGTGCAAACATGGCCACTGTTGATGGATTGCAGGGTGGTCGTAACCATGGAAACGAGCAGTGTATAATGTGATGGAAAAATGAATCCAGCCAGCAAAAGAAGCAATATGGAGAATCACAATACAGTCCTGATCAAAAGTTTAAGACCACTTGAAAAATGGCAAAAAATCATATTTTACATTGTTGGATCCAAGGTTCCAAGTAGAGCTTCAACATGCAACAAGAAGAAATGGGAGTGAGACAAAACATTTTTTGAGCATTCAATTTAATGAAAACAACGAATAAACTGAAACAGGCTGTTTTTCAGCTAATCAAAGTTTAGGACCACACCTCCAAAAAAAAACTAAACCCCCCCCAAAACAGAAATCCAACTTTCAAACATGAACTCAGTAATGAGTAGATCCGCCATTATTGTTTATCACTTCAAAAATTTGTTTCGGCATGCTTGATGCAAGCGTTTCCATGAGGTGAGTGGGAACATTTCTCCAAGTGGTGAAGACGGCCGCACGAAGGCCATCTACTGTCTGAAACTGTTGTCCATTTTTGCAAACTTCCCTTGCCATCTATCCCCAAAGATTCTCAATTGGATTTAGATCAGGGGAACACGCAGGATGGGCCAAAAGAATGATGTTATTCTCCTGGAAGAAGTCCCTTGTCCTGCGGGCATAGTGTACTGTAGCATTGTCCTGTTGAAAAACCCAGTCGTTACCACACAGACGAGGGCCCTCAGTCATGAGGAATGCTCTCTGCAACATCTGGACATAGCAAGCGGCCGTTTGACGCCCCTGCACTTCCTAAAGCTCCATTGTTCCACTGAAGGAAAAAGCACTCCAGACCATTATGGCGCCCCCTCCACTGTGGCGCGTAGAAAACATCTCAGGTGGGAACTGCTTGTCATGGCAGTAACGTTGGAAACCATCAGGACCATCAAGGTTAAATAAATAAATAAAACTTTCTTCCACCTTTGAATGTCCCATGTTTGGTGCTCTCTTGCAAAGTACAAACGAGCAGTTCTGTGGCGTTTAAGGAGACGAGGTCTTTGAAGACGTTTTTTGTTTTTGAAGCCCTTCAGTCTCGGATGCCGTCTGATGGTTTTGAGGCTGCAGTCAGCACCAGTAAGGGCCTTAATTTGGGTCGAGGATCGTCCAGTGTCTTGACGGACAGCCAATTGGATCCTCCGGCTCAGTGCTGATGAATTTTTTTGGGGTCTTCCACTTGACT
Organism: Bufo bufo; assembly: GCF_905171765.1. NCBI lineage: Eukaryota > Metazoa > Chordata > Amphibia > Anura > Bufonidae > Bufo > Bufo bufo. Next base: position 193,513,528 of record NC_053395.1, on the reverse strand, counting down.
TTTTTGTTCCATAACCCTCAGGATCATTTAAGAAATTCTAAATGACTGTCTTACTGCGTCCCACCTCAGCAGCGATGGCGCGCTGTGAGAGACCCTGCTTCAGCAGTTCAACAACCCGACCACGTTCAAAAAGGGAGAGTTTTTTTGCCTTTGCCATCACAATGTGTGACTACCTGACAGAAAATGACAATGAATCCACATCTTTGCACAGATTTGGCCTTTTAAAGGCATGTGGTCCTAAGATTTGGATCAGCTGAAAAACAGCCTGTTTCAGTTTAATCGTTTTTTTCAATTAATTGAATGCTCAAAAAATGTTTTGTCTCACTCTCATGTCTTCTTGTTACATGTTGAAGCTCTACTTGGAACCTTGTTAAGATCCAACAATGTAAAATATGATTTTTTGCCATTTTTCAAGTGGTCTTAAACTTTTGATCAGGACTGTACATTAGTAAGTGCCTTGTATTAACTTTCTCTACATCAGGGATCAGCAACCTCCGGCACTGCAGCTGTTGTGAAGCTGCAATTCCCGGCATGCTCCATTCATTTTTAGGAGAGTTCTTAAAAGAGCAGAGCAAGTATGCATGCTGGGAGTTGTAGTTTCACAACAGCTGGAGTGCCGGAGGTTGCCTACCCCTGCTCTACATGATAAATGCCATTTGCTGAAGGGAGACCACTCCTCTAAAGGGCATCTGTCAGCAGATTTGCACTTATGACACTGGCTGACCTGTTACATGTGCACTTGGCAGCTGAAGGCATCTGTGTTGGTTCCATTTTCACATGTGCCCGCATTGCTGAGAAAAATGTTTAAAAATATGCAAATGAGCCTCTAGGAGCAATAGGGGCGTTACAATTACACCTAGAGGCTCTGCTCTCTCTGCAGCTGGCGTACTTTGACTGACAGGCCCAGGCAGTGTAAACATGATCACCCTCAAAGTGCAGAGGGTTCAGCAGTTGTAGAGAGAGCAGAGCCTCTAGGTGTAATGACAACGCCCCCGTTGCTCCTAGGGGCTCATTTGCATATTTTAAAACATCATTTTTCTCAGCACTGCGGGCACATATGAGTATGAGACCAACACAGATGTCTTCAGCTGCCAAGTTCACATGTAACAGGTCAGCCAGTGTCATAGGTACAAATCTACTGACAGATGCCTTTAAGCAAGCTGCAAAACACCATTTGCAACAGCTATTCATCTGTTCAGACATTAATAAGTATTAGGTAATTAGCCGAGATGCCCAGGAGATTCACACAAGAATTAACATAATGCCATAATAGGATCTGTTAACAGCATCTAGCCTGCTTGTTTATGGTTTCCAGGAAGCACAATATTTAGAGACTAGGAACTCATTGAAAAGTAAGCAAAAATAGCACAAAAGGTATTAAAAACATTATACACATTTGCCACAGTACATTACACATTTGTTGACTATACAACCACTGTGGAGTCTCTTCATATAATGGATCCTGCACTAAACAAAAAGGACAAAAATGTATACTATTACATCAACACGTGAAAATATGGATTTTAGGCTTCATATTGCTGTCAGACTCTCCATGTTTCTGCTGTAATAAATCATTTACTGCCTTTCAATAGTTCAGAATACCTAAATGGATTACATTAATGACTAGACGCTTGCCTTAACTCTGCTCCCCAGGGTACAACATTCAGGTCAAAGAAAGTACAATAAAGCACTCAAGTAAATACTCCTGAATTAGCAATATTCTTCCTTTGTCTTAGACAATGTGGAGTAGTAAAAATGCGGCAATGATTTTTCACTAAGTAACGGGGTCTGTTAAGCAGAACATGTGAGTATCGGATATGCATCTTCTTGTCTTGTCCAGGATATGATGCCTTTCCTGTCATTAGACTTGATCTTTAGTATAAGATAAGATAAATGCATATAGGAGTCTTGTCTGAATGTGTATCCAGTCTGACCGCCACTTGGGATCAGGATTTCTTTTCCTTTTAAAGGGAATGTGTCACCAAACAAATGACCTGTTGTTTAAATCACATTTAATTTTTATGTTTAATACACTGAACAAAAATATAAACACAACACTTTCGGTTTTGCTCCCATTTTGCATGAGCTGAACTCAAAGATCTGAAACATTTTCTACATACACAAAAGACCCATTACTCTCAAATATTGTTCACAAATCTGTCTAAATCTAGGTAAGTGAGCACTTCTCCTTTGCCGAGATAATCCATCCCACCTCACAGGTGTGGCATATCAAGGTGCTGATTAGACAGCATGAATATTGCACAGGTGTGCCTTAGACTGCCCACAATAAAAGACCACTCTGAAATGTGCACAGTTTGATCACACAGCACAATGCCACAGATGTCGCAACGTTTGAGGAAGCGTGCAATTGGCATGCCGACTGCAGGAATGTCTACGAGAGCTGTTGCCCGTGCAATGAATCTTCATTTCTCTACCATAAGCCGTCTCTAAAGGCGTTTCAGAGAATTTGGCAGTACATCCAACCGGCCTCCTAACCGCAGACCACGTGTAACCACACCAGCCCAGGACCTCCACATCCAGCATGTTCACCTCCATGATCGTCTGAGACCAGCCACCCGGACAGCTGCAGCAACAATCAGTTTGCATAACCAAAGAGTTTCTGCACAAACTGTCAGAAACTGTCTCAGGGAAGCTCATCTGCATGCTCGTTGTCCTCATCAGGGTCTGGACCTGACTGCAGTTCGTCGTTTTAACCGACTTGAGTGGGCAAATGCTCACATTCGATGGAGTCTGGCATGTTGAAGAAGCGTTCTGTTTACGGATGAGTCCCGGTTTTCACTGTTCAGGGCAGATGGCAGACATCGTGTGTGGCGTCGTGTGGGTGAGCGGTTTGCTGACGTTAACGTTGTGGATCGTGTGGCCCATGGTGGCGGTGGGTTTATGGTATGGGCAGGCGTATGTTATGGACAACGAACACAGGTGCATTTTATTGATACCGTGACGAGATCCTGAGGCCCATTGTTGTGCCATTCTTCCACGACCATCCCCTCATGTTGCAGCATGATAATGCACGGCCCCATATTGCAAGGATCTGTACACAATTCCTGGAAGCTAAAAACATCCCAGTATTTGCATGGCCAGCATACTCCCCGGACATGTCACCCATTGAGCATCTTTGGGATGCTCTGGATCGGTTTATACGACACCGTGTTCCAGTTCCTTCCAATATTCTGCAACTTCGCACAGCTATTGAAGAGGAGTGGACCGACATTCCAGAGGCCACAATCAACAACCTGATCAACTCTATGCGACGGAGATGTGTTGCACTGCGTGAGGCAAATGGTGGCCACACCAGATACTGACTGGTTTTCTGAACCCCTCCCCCAGTAAGGCAAAACTGTGCACATTTCAGAGTGGTGATTTATTGTGGGCAATCTAAGGCACACCTGTGCAATATTCATGCTGTCTAATCAGCACCTAGATATGCCACACCTGTGAGGTGGGATGGATTATCTCGGCAAAGGAGAAGTACTCACTAATACAGATGTAGACAGATTTGTGAACAATATTTGAGAGTAATGGGTCTTTTCTGTATGTAGAAAATGTTTCAGACCTTTGAGTTCAGCTCATGCAAAATGGGAGCAAAACCAAAATTGTTGAGCTTATATTTTTGTTTAGTGTATAATTACAAACCATTTTTAATTATGTTATTTTTAATTTTCCATGTCACTGTATTTAAACAAAAACATTAAATCCTGCAGTTTTCTCACTGGCCCCAAAGCCTAATAACAGACGCCACTTCATGGTCTGTACAGATCAGTTAACTGCAATTATCTGCTTGTCATTACAGGCAGAATTATAATGGCAGATATCACCTCTGTGTATAGATAATACAGGATCCACCCTTCACAATAGGTAATTGTGAAAGCTTATCTACTCCCTTCTGACCTCTGCACAGGACCTCTGACCTCTGAACATGAAAAACTAGAAAACTTTCCCACAGAAGTCAATGAGGTCCCCTCCTGACCATTGGCCTATGGACCATGTGGCTGCCATAAAGCAATTTTCTTAATGCTTTCTAAATGCTGTTAAGAACAGCTCAGGCAAGATGGTCGCCCTGATAATCATGTTTGGGAAATAGAATAAAAAACTGCAATCAGAAAATAAAAAAAGATTAGAAAAAAGCAGATGGACTACTATCTGGTTTTAACTGGCGAAAAAATTCAGTTCTAAATTTCCTATAAAGGGGTTATCTGGGAATTACTATTGATGACCAATCCTCAGGATAGGTCATCAATGTCACATCGGTGGGGGGACGACTTACAGCATCAATCAACACCATGATCAATTGTTAGAAGAGGCCGGGTGCCTCTTGCTAGTCCATGTAATGTCACCGTAAGAGCAGCGGGCTCCCTGAAACAGCTGGTAAGCGGAGATGCCGGCACTCGGACCCTCGCCAATGTGCTAATGATGACCTATCCTGAGAATAGGCCATCGGTATCTTTACCTGAATAACCCCTTTAAGGCACATTAATTTTTTCCTTAAAAGACGCCGGTCTATGATATTCGCTGTGTTGTAGGAGGATGTGCCATTTTTATAAAGGTACCATTCTCTCCGATCCTCTGGTTACAGTTCATGTATTTTTGATTGCTATATAACATTAAGAGTATTTATGGGCAATGTATCTTACTAAAAAATAATAATAAAAATGGATAAAGAGAAAAAATAAATCTGATCTGTCAAGTCCTAAATGGATGGCATTTCAAATCAGAGCAGCTGCAAAAAACGCCTCTCTCTCTCTGGAGGACCTGACATGTCCATACATTAGATGGACTGCTCGTTGATTTCTGCGTGTGCCATGTAAGTCTACTTTTGCCTGTAATGGCACTGCTGGGAAATTGAACAATTGCCTTCAGGTTGCCCGGCAGATTAAAGCTGATCACTGGGTGTGTGAGGTGATGTCTGGTGGCTAGAGATGAGCAAATAGAAAATGTGGAAATTCGACACAAATTTTAAAAAAAGCTCTGATTCTAACAAACCCAAATTTTGTGTGATTCAATTCAGGGGAATCAACGTGACAGAGAGAGAGAGAGAGAGAGAAAAAGAGAGAGAGGGAGGAGAAAGAAGAGAGAGACTTTTCCAGGCAATCTGAGCACTTTTGATTCGGGTCAAATTTATTGAATTGAATTATCCTTCCAATTTGGCTGAATTGGACCCCAATCAAATTTTAAGAAATGTGTTCATCTCTATTGGTGGCTTTCTCTCAGTAGATGTAAAGACACCTGCCCAGGAATTAGCTGATTGCGGCAGGTCTGACTGCTGGAACAACATTTCACCTTCAGTGGCCCCTACAGGCTGGATGTAGTATTACATGTTGACCAATCAAATGACAGGGTAGGGTTGTTAGATAAGAAAAATCCTTTACATCTATTTTAGAATGACACTTTTTGAATATGAGACTTTTTTTTCACTGCGCTTGAGAACCGCAGTAGGGCATTACTAAAATTCTGAGGAAGAAAAAGCTAAGAATTAGATATATAAAAAAAAATCTGGGAACCTGGACAACCCCTTTAAGACTGAAAAAATAAAGGAAGGCCATAAAAACTTACTTGGCTTTCAGACGCGCCTATTGATTAACATGTAAGATTGTTGTGGGCATGCTCAGTGAGAACTTCAATAATCACTGTGCATGGAGGACGAGGTGAATTGTTACCATGACCCATTGCCAATGTTGTGGTTGTGTACAGCCTCCAGCTGTATAATCAAGGTGCTACCTTTAGGGCTCATGCACATGACCGTTTGTTCGGTCCGCATTTTTTGCAGATCGGATGTGGACCCATTCATTACATCGGGGCCGCATCCATATGTCCGTTCCGTGGCCCCGCAAAAAAGATAGAACACGTCCTATTCTTGTCTGTTTGCAGACAAGAATAGGACATTTCTAGAGGAGTTAGAAAAAAAATGGTGGCATGCACACGTCCGGGATCAGTGTTTTGCGGACCTCAAAACGGATAGAGTCGTGCGCATGAGGCCTTATTGTAATCCTGTCTTAGGATGGTAATGAAGTGACGCTGCCCTCAGTGTACACAGCACAAGACTGAAAAGTCAGTTAGGAACTGTGACAGTATGTTCAAATGGACTTTTTCAGCCTCAGAATCTTTCAACAATGCCTCAAATGGGATTTCAATGGGAGTCAATGCAGTATTTTTGGGCAGAACCAGTGCTGAAAATCCTATTCAATCAATGGGAAGCAGAAAAAAAGCATCTGTCAGCATCAAAATCAGCTCCCAAGTCAGCGCTGAAACAGTGTGGAATACGAAACGCAACCTATAGTGACATAAAAATCTTTTTTTTTAAAAGCCACAAATAAAAACAATGTTTAACGATAATAACAGTAAATATCGTCCATCATTTACCAGCATCACAAAGAGATTGTTTTTGCTGTGTCTGCTGTCGATTCTGTGAGGTCCTTCTGAGAAGTAAAGTATTATCTTAGGATTACAAGTTGTATTTCTCCTTCCTTTCCCTTTACATATAACAGATGTCTTTGCGCTTAATAAAATATTTCTTGAAAAGCATTGCGGGCCGGAGTGTGGATAGATCTTGAGGCGAGTGCATTATTTATTTAGTTCTTTCCATTATTTAATATGATGCACTCATCTTGTACATTTACTCTACCGTTATCTGTACCACAACCCCTCCATAAAGGTAATTCATTGTAGACTAATGTCTTGAAAAAAAAAAAAAAGGAATAAGAGCAAGACGGGAAAGGCAATGGGATCCTGAACAGCTGTCCAAATCTTTACTATTGTTACATATCCCAGACATGCAATGCAAATTGTTGTCCCTATTAGGGGTATTGTTAGTTAATGGGGGAGGGGGTCCTTATTCTGAGACTTTCATCAATTGAAAAGAGGCTGTAAAGTGGGGTCTGTCTCTCTAAAGGAGAGGTCATCGCATTAAAGGGCATCTGTCAGCAGATTTCTACCTATGACAATGGCTGACCTGTTACATGTGCACTTGGAAGCTGAAGACATCTGTGTTGGTCCCATGTTCATATGTGTCCGCATTGCTGAGAAAAGTGATGTTTTAATATATGCAAATGAGCCTCTAGGAGCAATGGGGGCGTTGTCATTACACCTAGAGGCTCTGCTCTCTCTGCAACTGCTGCAGCCTCTGCACTATGATTGACAGGACCAAGCAGGCGTGATGACATTTTTGCTACCTGGCGGTCCTGTCAATCAAAGCAGAGGAGGCGTGGCAGTCGTATAGAGCTGAGCCTCTAGGTGTAACGCCAACACCCCTGTTGTTCCTAGAGGCTAATTTGCATATATTCAAACTTCATATTTTTTTCCTCTACATATACATATGAACATGGGACCAACACAGATGTCTTCAGCTGTCAAGTGCACCTGCAACAGGTCAGCCAATTTCATAGGTGCAAATCTGCTGACAGATGCCCCTTAAAGGGGTTGTCCCACGAATAAATATTCTACAGTTTTTAAACCAGCACCTGCATCTGAATACTTTAGTAATTGCATGTAATTAAATATTTTGCATAGCCACTGAGTTATTCAATAAAATGTATCAGTATAGCTCCACCTGCTGTTTTTTTATTTTTTTATTTCTTTGACCTGCTCACTGAGATGGCCGCACATGCTCAGTTTCATCCTTCAACTGCCTCTTGAGCTGTGATAGGGAGAGCTGAGACACGCCCCCTGAGCTGTGATAGGGAGAGCTGAGACACGCCCCCTGAGCTGCAGAAGAAAAGACACTCCCCTCGAGCTTTCAGCTTGATATAAATCTAGCAGAGCAATAAATGGGGAGATCTCTGGATCCATGTGAGGTACAGGGCTGGTTCTAGCATTTTTTACATTGTTCATGGGATAACCCCCTATAAGGTTTAACATGTAGGAAAATTGAACGTTTGTTACCACCCTCCCCTAAAGGTGCTAAGACAACTTAGATTTTAATAATTTAATACTGACTTTCACTCGGCAGTAGGTATCAGGTGGACTGCAGGCTGCCACCAGACTCATCAGTCCATCCTGCCAAAATGGGTATTGCCACTTTTAGCCTAAATGGAGTCTTGTTTGTGCGCTGCTTTTGGCCAAGAAGGCTCACTGAAGGAAAGGCAGACTGTACCTTGGCTGATCAACACATTTTTCAGATGCCTTGGTTTAAACAGCTCTCTCCTGGTAGCAAAATGCCTTCAGCCACTGTACTCCACATGCTTGTACTGTATAATTACAACAGGATAGGTAATAAATAATGAATATATATCTACAAGCAATTCTTAATTTACTTGATTCTGGGAGACTGCTGCTTAAAAACATATAACCCATGCACCGATGAGTCTATATGGCTTTTTTTTTGTCTTGAGCCTTATAGCCTCCATAAACTGCAATATCCAAAAAAAGAGAAAACATGGATAGTACAGTACATCCACATGCTATGCATTGATCTATAACTGCTTCTCAGCACAATTAACATTGTTTCTCAGCGTAATATAAATTGTATACAGCCCTCTTATATTCGTACTGTACATGAGGCATTGGTATACGCCAAGGTTGCCTCCTCGAGTGCCCAATCTATTTTAATGCAGCACCACACGGCGACCACCAACGCTGCAGGACGCAGCAAACATCACCCCTCCTGCTAGACCAAGCCACCCTGACACTGCGTCCCACCAACCCGCCACCACAGCAACAATGGCACCATGTGAACAGATGTCAAAAGCTCACCTTTCCAGGAACTCCAACTGAGAACTGGTAGGATTTATTAACCCTTATACAGTCTCCATCAACTGCAATACAGGCCTCATCTGGTGCCATATGTACAGAGATATTCTCTCCTAGAAGCAAAGCTTCATTTTACCACTGTAGAAATGGAATCTAATGGACCATGCCATGATTTCTTTTCTGATGTATTCATACAGAATCTAGCAGGAAAAGCTCCATATACCACCATATGAGATCAGAGACATATGACGGCCAACGATATGGCAGCTCTGTCATAGATTTGTACTTAAATGGGTTGTCTCACCTTAGATGCTAGGATATGCCACCAATTTCCGATAGGTGCAGCCTCCCCACCCTCCCGCCTTTGGGACCCGCTCCTATCTCCAGAATGAGATGCCCAAAGTGAGCAGAGAGCAGCCACGCATGTGCTGCCGTCCTACATTCATTTTTATGGAAGTTATGATAATAGCCGAGCAGGCAGTCACATAGAGGTGACAGGAGTAGTAGTCACGCTCCATTCATTTCTATGGGACTTTCGAAAATAGTCGAGCGTGCTGGCTATTTTCGGAACTCCCTTAGAAATGAATTGATAGCTTGCCGCTCATGCATGTATTCCCATCTTATACAATGACGGCATTTGATATGCCATCACTTCATGATCAGTGGAGGGGTCCGACCTCCCGAGAATGCAGTGCTGACTGTGGCCTATGCAGTGCTCCTGGTCACCCAGTTGAATGGAGCAGAAGTGCAGTTCCCTTGCACTGCGGGAAGTTGGGGTTCTGCTACAACAGTGCCGCATCCCCTTCATTCCCAGGATCGTCAGGGGTTCCAGAGGTCAATGCATTTTCCATCATTTTATAAGATAAGAATACCCCTTAATGATAAAAAAAAAAGATAAGAATACCCCTTTAATACTCTGACTGCTACATTTCTATGAAGTCATAAAAGATACTGAATTATTGATGCAGCAGAACTGCTAATTGCTGGGATTAATGCCCAGGCTGTATAATGCTTGATGTTTAATAGTGCAATGAGATGTAAGAAAAAAACAAAAAACGGAATCAAATAATAAAAGAGAGCCGAAACACAAATATACAATACAAAATGTAATCTTTATTCTTTTGGCTTGTTTGTAATGTAGTTAGCTGTAATTTTAGGTAATAGCATTTTCCTGCATGCAGTTCACAGTACACTACAAGTCATTATTCCTGGAAAGCAACGGATTCTACATTAAACGTCTGCGTGTGTCCAAAACGGAACTTAAGTTGAACATGGTGTCATAAGCAAATTCATGTTTCTTTGGAAAAAAAAAAAAAAAGAAGAAGAAGAAGAATGTGGATCCCACATATTGGCTAAAACATTCCAGTGCAGCATGAACAACAATAGAAATGTAAAAGGAAATGTAAACCAGGCCTAATACAACTTGTGGCTTACCAGCGACTGATCCACTATAATCCTGAGGATGCCTTACCAGCTTGTTAACTGATGAAGCATGCTGGAAGGTGCAAACCTTTCATGCCAGACACAGGACATTTTGTGGGCTTAAAGGAAGTGTGAAAATCCTCTTCGGGAGTATATATAGATTGTCAGCAGTTGCTTATTAACCACCATCTGCAATGCCTAAACCTTAGCTTGAGGCACTATAGATGTCTATGTGAATATCTGTAACACTGTGAACGCTTGGGCTGCAGCAACGCTGATCATTGAGAAGGACAGGTCATGGGAGCTTTAAAGGATATGTCCACCACTGTCCCAAAGGATATAAGAAACTAAAAGAATAGGCTATTGTTTTTTGTCTACAGCTCCAATGCAGACCTATGAGTTTCCATGGTGACACACAACAAACAGACCCAGCGTGCTCCGATACTGAAGTCCCTTCCATCTTTTCCCTACTTGCAGTATTGATATCCTACTGACAGTTTATAAGCAAGACATAGAGGGCGGAGTAGAACTTCAGAATAGGACTGCAGAGATCTTCTTTGTAGTCTGTTACCATGGAGTCACACATCTCTGCACAAGAGCTGTACAAGCAGTTATTTCTAATCGATAGAATTGGTCCACTTTTCATTTTAGACGCCTTGGTATAATGCTAAACGATTGCACAAGTGTACACACCCTTTAGGGGCTTCCTAATGAGATCACAACATAGGTGGGGAATTGAATTAAGAATGAAGTTTGCAATTCCATTAGGCACTTTAGAGATCATTGCCCAATCATGGAAACACTTTTTACCCGTTCCAAGCCACCACTGATATCTATGATGGCCTACATCCAACCATGTGTAGGACTGTTGGAAAGCATGTATCGGTGACATCAGCAGCACTGAGCAAGTTGGCATCTTACATTTACTTGACTTCCAGCTCCGCCCACAAAATGGCCTCTTTCAACGTCCAACGTTTGCACTTTAACACAGCTGCCAGGGAGCAACAATGTGTCTAAGCCTTATCTAAAGGAACTCAAAAAATTAAATAAAATTTTAACATATTTAACCCTTCAAGCTAGCCCTTCCTGAAATAACTCTAACATTTCTGGGGAATCTGGCATTAAAAAAGTTAAATCCCTGATGCAGGCATTTCTCAACGTTCCTCTATCGCCTGATGTATTCATTTATATTTGTCATCAAACATACACGTTTTTCTTCATTGTGTGAGCTGTGGTCCCGGATTTGACGCATTTGTTTCCATAGTCAGAGTATGCACCAAAAAAATAAAATAAAATAATTCTAATAAAATAGCAAATTTACAACTCTCTGTCATTTTTATTTGCAAAGTTTTCCAATTGAATAGCGCTAAGCATGGGCGAGTAACAAAAAGTGACCACAACATTAACCCCTGAAGTTTAGTTTTTTTTTTCATCTCTTCTCTTATGTACAAAATGCTGAAAAATAAAGCTAAATGAATATTTACAGTATTTATAGACTTTGTTTTTCTTTAAAAACTCTGTATCCTTTAATGCAGTTTACAACAGATCCGACCAAATCTTGATTAATACGAAATACGAGAAACAAAATAATACCACAAAAAAAAAGAAAAAAAGAAGAGAAATAAAACACAAAAAAAGATCAAACAGAAATAGCTGCAAACTATTGCTTAACCATTTCAAGACTGCAAAGCAGCAGCAAAGAGGTTAATAAAGAAATGAGGTCTTTGTGAACAATTTGTCTTACTGAACCATTGACTTATGGCTTTACATGATATACTGCTGGACAGTGGGGAAATTAAATATTATAAGCAGCCCTGGCGATACAAACATGCACCTGTGATAGCGTCCAAACTATTTATATTGGTAGAGAAAATTTCTATATTTATTTTTTTCAAAAGCTTGCAAACTACACATATTGTGGTACATATTTGATGCAATAAATACTGTGCCCAAACCATTATTTTCTTGCTCAAACATCCACCACATAGTAAAGTAACTATTTACATACCGTAACATAGGCATTTCCATTGGCTTGTACAATATTAACCTGGCTGACAAGCTGAAGATGGCCAACATAATCATAACAATGCAGGAGAAAGCCTAAAAAACTTGTATTTTTGGGATCAACCTGTGCTACTGGTTAAAGTAATTTCATATACTGTTGACGGCTCCCGGCAATGAGACCTTGCTGATCTGTGACTTGAGGTTGCATAAAAAGTGAATCCATTTGTCCTCTGATGTGGGACTTTGAAGGGACAAAACAGGCACAGATTCATTTTTTTCCCCTATGTAACACATCATGAACAATTAAGCACCCCAACAATATGTGTCACATGATAATGAATTTTTTTTTGCATCTCTATTTTTTTATATATTTTTTTCCCATGCATGACCTATGTGCCTGGCATGCTCTCATGCAATCAGTTTTCTTCATATATGTTATAGAGAAAGATATTGAAGAACACCTGGTCCTCATACCTTTGAAGTGGTAATTATCAGCTCCTTCCCAACATAAAACCCATTTACAAAAATAGTCGCATATAATTGTAGAGAACCTATGAATTCAAAAAAATGATGAATCCATAAACATAGAACTTGTAAACATATGGCAAATATGGCAGTTGAAATGCAAACAGTGGATACAAGTAGTTTACTAAAGTGTTCAACACACAAAAAAAAAACAATAGGTTTTGTATCTCACAAAATGGTCCCCATTCCGCACAGTCTGAGTAGCCATTTTGACTATCCTCTTCAGCAGTGTCAGCTGGGAAATTAACCCCTTTACTTCCGCAGGGGCTGGCAAAGCATCCATGTGATGCCTGGCAAGCCTCTATAGCAGTGAAGTGGTTAAAACAGTAACCTCCAGTCAAGGTTGATGAGCGTCTTCGTAGTCCGTTCCTGACAGGGGGTCACTGTCGTATTGTAGGCACTGACCAAAGGTACATAATTTTAAGAACTGTCAGTTTGGCATAAATCTCTGAAAGGAGTCCTGCTGACATCAAGAATGTTCACAGGCTGTAAACAGTTTGCCACATAAAAATTACTTTTTACGCTCCCTGATGTCTTTCCCCCGGTCTTCTTTCTCTATTTTGTCTTTTTCGTGTTTTTCTTTGTCTGGTTTGGTAACACTGTCATAGGATGGGGGAGAGGTTGTTGAGGGAGTGATGTCTACTTTATCTGTGGTGGAATTTCCATTTAGTCGGTCACTCAAAATGTCTTTTCGTGTTATTAGACTATCTCCATCTTTGCCCTTGTCTTGATTGTACAGAAAGGAAGCACGTTTAATGGATTTCTTCAGAAGGTAACATCGGAAAGCTCGTTGGATAATAACGGCAGACTGTTCCTCTTGTTTTCTACGTAATGTAGATGTAATTGGTTCATAAGAGGCTTTGGAAGGGTTGGAGGCCATGAACCTTTCTTCCATTGGTTGTCTGAGATTATCCATTTCATCTCCTTCACCCAACACACGCTTTGTGAAGGCGAAAAGGATGTCAAGGCAATGAATTCTGTCACCGCTTACCATGGGAAGATCCATTGCAATAAGTTGAACATAGTTTGGTTTTGGTATACGAAGAGGTGGATCCAGTGCATCCGCAAAGTCAGCTAATTTACTATATTGAATAAACTGTGTCGCATCTGGATCAAACTTTTCCCACACTTCGTAGAACATCTCAAAGTCATCCTCCCCTAGAGGTTCTGCACTTTCCTCGGTAGCAACACCAAAATTCTCCAAAATGACAGCAATGTACATGTTGACTACAACTAAAAATGATATGATGATGTAACTTACAAAGAAGAAAATCCCAACAGAGGGGTTACCACAATCACCTCTGACAGAACTCCCGGGATGTTCTGCATGAGGGTCACAGTCTGGTGCTTTACTGTTAAGAATTGGTGCCAAGAGACCATCCCACCCAGCTGAAGTTGTGATCATAAATAAGCAAATCATGCTGTTGCCAAAGGTTTCGAAATTGAACATATCATCAATTCCAGCTTCTTTCTTCACATAAGCAAAGTTGGACATTCCAAAGATGGCATAAATGAACATAACGAGGAAAAGCAATAACCCTATATTGAATAATGCCGGAAGAGACATCATCAATGCGAAAAGCAAAGTACGAATTCCCTTTGCTCCTTTAATAAGACGTAGGATGCGACCTATTCTGGCGAGTCTTATGACCCTGAACAGGGTGGGTGACACAAAATATTTCTCTATTAGATCAGCCAAAAACATTCCTGTGGGTAAAAAAGAAAATTAAATAAGTGCACATAAACAACATATATTCTGCAAATATTTTTTTTTATATATATACTGCCTATAAGCCTCAGCCTATGATGATGATTTATATGATCTACTGCCCAATGAGTGGTCAAAAATAATGATTATTCGATTGCCCAATTTTTGAAAAATACATGCTTTCAATAGATTCGAGTCTGAAGAGAAATTTGATGTCAACTTGACCTAAATATTTTCACACAAAATGCATGCACATAATGAACATAAAACAACAAAACTGCCAGATAAAATTCATTGAGAAATAGGTTTGTCATGCATAGGCATTTATGCTGCATCCAATCAGACAAATTAAAACTGACTCAATACCATCTGGATTTCTGGGCCATCATGAAGCCAATCTTTCATTTCATATTATGAATAGATTTTAAGATCCTGAACCAAAGTAGACAATCCCGTCTTTTCTAGAATGATCAAGTATATTCACCTTCTAAGATATATAATAAGGTACATCATATGTAAGAAAATCACCCATCTTAAGAATCTAGACCAGTCTATTGTTTGTCTTGTTGGAAGACCATGGGTTAAGGACCACTGCTTTTAGACCCTGCCTAAGTACTTATTGGAGCCTACAAATTGCCAACTGAACTAA
Organism: Bufo bufo; assembly: GCF_905171765.1. Classification (NCBI taxonomy): domain Eukaryota; kingdom Metazoa; phylum Chordata; class Amphibia; order Anura; family Bufonidae; genus Bufo; species Bufo bufo. Next base: position 193,498,517 of record NC_053395.1, on the reverse strand, counting down.
ATTCAGTCAGAGCAGTGAGACCACAGAATTCTCTGCCACAGGATTTAGTGATGGTTAACTTGTTGAAAGAGTGGTCTGGATGATTATCCTGAGAGATATAATTCTACAAGTTGGATTTCTGGAAACAGCCTGATGATTGTCATATTTGATGTCGGGATGGAATTTTATCATGAACATAGAAGGCTAGTGTTGTATTAGTAGTGGCAGGGGATTTAACAGATGAGTAACGATTCATTTAAAAAAAAAATCTGATTTCCTATAGTTATGCTACTTTTTAAAACTCCTTTTACAGATTTAGGCCTAATACATAGTGTGCATAAGGAACATAATATTTATACTCAATGGAGCATTTAACAGTTTGCTATAGGGCCCAGCCTTTCCTAGTAACGTCCCTGGTAATGGCCACTTGGGTTTGAAACATGATTTGTTTCCCCCTTTCAGTATTTGCTGTTTTGATGTCCTACTGCTTTTAATGGTGGAGTTATAGATTTTATTTTGTTTCTGCTGTCCATCACCATTCTTTGAGTTAATCATACTTTGTTACTATACTGTAATGTGCATGTGGAGCATTTCGCCAAACCTCAAGGAGCCCATCTAGGTTTGGCTGTAAAGCTATGCACTGGTTCATAGGAACAAATCAGCCCACTTGTTCAGCTAGTCAAGAATATTGTATGGGCTCACCTTTTAAGTGGCAACATGATTTGTGCTTTCAAATATTTTTTTGATTTTTTTAAAATAATTATTCAATGAGAAAATTAACTTTTCTCAAGTACCATATACAATCTTATACCTACAAGATATACCTACCTACAATAGATAGAATGACAACCACAAAATCAAATATGTTCCACCCCATTGTGAAGTAATAATGCCTCAGAGAAACAAGCTTCAGTATACATTCTCCAGTAAAAAGCACAATGAAGACTGCATTAATCCAGTACAGGTTGTTCTCCTTTTCGTCACTTTGGTCATCAGTTTCAATCATCATCGTTACCATGTTTAAGCAGATAAGAACCATGATGGTGATGTCAAATGGTTGCATGGACACAAAGTCGAAGACTGCACCTTGAAATTTGTTCTGAAATAAGATGTAAAACATTGTACAGTATATCATTTGAAACATAAATTGAAAATATGTACTGTACTACTACATCATTGTCTACATGTACAATGTTAAAATTCTTTTACCTGAGGCCTTGGAACAGGCTTTTGTGGTTTTTTTGATCCTAGCTTTTTCATTGCATTATAATATTTCTTTTGTTCCTCTGTCATGAAGATATCCTGACCTCCGAATTATAGGAAAAAAATCAAAAGTGGTTATGACAAAGGAATTCTTTTGTATTCTGATGCATCATCTATGCGGTATGCACTTTTCAATAGAACATATTCTTCCCACCCACACGCCATAATGCTGTTGTATCAAATCTTAATGGGTGATAAATTAGGTTAAGTTCTCAAACATAAAGCTCTACCATGGACCCATGTGTAATGGATTTATGATATGCCACCCATATAAATCTGTGCACTCATAAAGTGCCTCTGTGTGCCTCCGATTAGGTACATACTCTCCTACAGAAGATATACTGCCATATTATGTTATGCTAGGTTGCTCTTCTGTAGCATACCAAGAGCCTACAATGACCTTTCAGTATGTGATGTTTTGATGTCCTACTGCTTTTTATGATGGAGTTATAGATTTTATAGATTTCAGTATATATCAGCATAAGCTTCAGTACAGACTCTGTGGCTTCTTAAACCATACCTTAATCGATTCACACTGCCAGTCAAGCCATCTAAAGGTGCATATGTTTGCTAGGATACATTTGAAAAGTCTGATGTAGAAATATACAGAAATACACACCAATATCCAACCACCCAACAATTTCAAAACTTGGCTTTTCTAGAAAGGGGCGTATTGCTGTTCCTGGGACATGTGCATTAAAATACCAAAGTCTCGGAATTGAAACAAATTACTTGCTGGGAAATACATTTAGTCACAGATACTGGTATCGACTTAGTAGTATGGAAAAGTGTACAGTAGTGCCAGGGGTTCACCAAGCCTTTCTGCTGCCTGAGGCAAAAACTGAAAGGTGCCCTAACCCTCCAATGCCAATTTCTTAACCCCTTCCCTCCAGCCCAACTGTTAAAGACATACTTGGAAAACATTACATACTGAGCTACAAAACATACAGGGTAATACAGTGCCACATACTGTGTCCACTATGCTTCCCAATACTATACTGCAGAAACAGATAATCCCCCTTCCGCTGCCTTCCTCTTGCCCCTACCTGGTGCTGCCTGAGGCAATCGCCTCACCTCGCCTCATTGGTGGTGCACAGCGTCTTGCTCCCAATCACCTCTTTTCCCCTGCATTATGCTGCATTGGTTGTGCTGGTGCACATGCCCGGTCTATTAATGAGTCGATACTTGACAATTATCCCTGACTTCAGCCAATGCAAATGTGCCCAGGCTTTATGAGTCCTTACCAGAGTGCCCAGTGCCTGATCAAAAAGGTACTGTTGGTTTTCATCAGAATTGGTATTTGTTTCTGCTTTCTATGTGGTTGACTCGGCATGTTTTCCTGACCAAGTTCTCCTGTATGCTTTCTGACCTGATCTCTGGACGACCTCCACTTTTTACTGAAATCTGTCAGTTTTGAATCTTGCACTGTCTGACTACATCTTCTGTCCGCTGCCTTGGTACCATCAGAGAGGCAAAACTTCCTTCCTCTCTATGTGTGAGCCATGCATAGGGGGTAGCAAGGGGACTCCCTGTGAGTGAAGAACTCTCAGTGCTTCAGACTTACTTCCTGGTTTAGTCTTGCATCAAATCTGTTAGTGACATAGTGGATCTATGTCTCCATTTTCCATTGGGACAGTTACTGTACATGTGTGTTTTCATAGAGCTACAGTGCATCGTTTTTTTCAATGGGTGTCAAATGGCAGAGACATGGCCAGCTTTGTTTTGGTCAGCCTGTTATAATGGCTTACAGAGTGTATGCTGGTAGCGCCATATTCTACACAGAATATACTGCGTGCAACGTGTTGTGCAGTCTATGCAGTCTATAGAAATTCTTTAGTACATCTTAAGTGCAACATTGACAGCCTTCAAAAGTTCGGCTGAAAAAAATGGTCTCGAGAAATTTTAGAGGGCATTATAGGGAGGCAGTTGTACATACAGTGGGAGTCATTTATCAAATATGCTTTGCCAGTTTTGTGATGTAAAAAAGTGATGCCCGCGTGTAAAATTTGGTGCATAATTTTGCAACATTTGGTGAGCCTCGTCACATTTAGAAACGGAGTGAAAAGTAGATCAGGATTTCAGATTAAAACACCTTTAGGTCTCATTTATGATGTGCAACATTTTAAACAGTCACAAAAATACCTCATCTCGTGCCAGGCAACCCCCCTGGCGTACCTTTACCGACATACACGGCATTGCATTTGTACCAAATATATTATTACTCTTAGCCATTTCACAAATTTGGCGCAACCTCACTAAGCAAAGACAGACAAAAAACTGACACTCAAACTACCGCTAACGATAAATTCCTTCCAGTATGTATCCTTTAAGTAAAGGTAAAAGTTAAACACATATTTACGAAAGAAAAAGTGCAACTTTATATCTCTAGACAATAAAAGTGTAAACATAAAATACTTATCTTCTTTTTCTGTTGATTAAAATTATCAATGATGACACCAATAAAGAGGTTGAGTGTGAAGAAGGATCCAAAGATGATAAAAATAACAAAGTAAAGATACATGTACAGATTGTCTTCATACATTGGTTGCTCCTCTAACTGGAAATGAAAATAAAGGAAAAGCTGAAGACCATTTCAATTTGAGCTCTTTCTGCCCATTTTGTGACAAGCTTATTAAGGGCTAGGTTTTCAAGTCTGTGACTTGAGAGTAAGCTAGAAAATGCACTGGCACTGTGAACAAGAGGGAACCACACAGAACACCAATACAAGCAATGTGTGTGTTGTTTATCTAATTTACTTTAATTGCATATTAAGAATATACATAATTGTCTAAAATTTCAAGGTGCATATTTTTGCTAGGATACATTTAAATGTCTGTAGTCTGATGTAGAAATATACTGAAGAAATACTCTTTTACGTTAAATAACACAAAAAGTTATAATAAAATGTTTTTTTTTAAATGTTTCTCATAAAAGACTTTCATTGTATATTTATTTATTTTGCCTTAAAGGGGTTGTCTCACTTCAGCGAATGACATTTATCATGTAGACAAAGTTAATACAAGGCACTAACTAATGTACACTATAGTACATGTTTGTGCTTAGTGCAATTGTCTGCATTTTGTATGTGCACCCCATTTCATATGTACAGCGCTATGGAATGAATGGTGCTTTAATAATAAATAATAATAATAATAATATAGTAAAAAGCACCTGCACTTTTTTCTAGTGTGCAAGCACGGCCACCGCTGCCGGATTGCAGGGTAGTCGTAACCTCTGGAAACGAGCAGTGTATAATGTGATGGAAAAATGAACCCAGCCAGCAAAGGAGGCAACATGGACAATCACAATACATTAGTAAGTGCCTTGTATTAACTTTCTCTACATGATAAATGGCATTTGCTGAAGTGAGACAATCTCTTTGATGTAGCGTCAACATATTCTACAACATTGAGGAGCAGGGACATAATATTGTCAATTTATACTACAAAGCATTGATGTGTCCTCATCTGGAATATGCAGTTCATTTTTGGGTACCAGTTCACAGAAATGATGTTCTGGAGTTAGAAAGAGTACAGAAAAGAGCAACTAAACTTATACAAGGCAGGGGGAGGGGGTCTTATTTATGAGGAGAGATTTAAAAAAATTATTTATTCTTAAGAAGAGACATCTAAAGGGGACATGACTAACGTACAACTATGTAATACCATAGAACCTTATTATCCTGAGCTTTAGTTCAGTGTAGTAGAACTGCGGGAGGTTCATGCACTGATATAAGGGTGCAATACAGCCATTCAAAGTTGACCTTAGGCCAATTTCATGAAATGCCAGTTAACCTGTTGGCATCTTTTAAAGTTTGGGAGGAACCTGGAGGAGCCAATGTAAAATCACAGTGAAAATACAAACTCCATGCAGAGGTTTCCTTTGGCTAGTGCCAAACCCAGGACCCGAGTTCTACAAGACAACACTGAGTCTACATGTTGCCCAAAACAACTAGATATGCCAAGAGGTTCCATGCCAAGAGGAGGAGTGGCCATGCATGCGTTAAAGTCATTATAATATCAGGGGGGGAAAGGTAAGTAGCCATAGTTAACTGTTTCCAAATGGTATTTCTCTTTGTCTATAACTGACCAAACATGCATAGACACTTTTCTAAGAAATTCTGGTAAATTAAGACCCCTCTACATGACTTCAGTGGCATATCTAATTCATATGTAACTCAAATAGAAAAAGGTTGTTATTGTCTAGCCATAATCCTGGGGTATAACGTGATATTAAAGGAGTTTTGCACTTTGTTTAAACTGATGATCTATCCTCTGGATAGATCATCAGCATCTGATCGGCGGGGGTCCGACACCCAGGACGCCTGCCAATCAGCTGTTTGAGAAGGCAGCGTCACTCCAGCAGCGCCGCGGCCTTCTCACTGTTTACCGCCGGCCCAGTGACGTCACGACTTGTATCAACTGGCCTGGGCGCGGCTAAGCTCCGTTCCCTTGAATGGAGCTTAGCCCCGCCCAGGCCAGTTGATACAAGTCCTGATGTCACTTGGCCAGTGGTAAACAGTGAGAAGGCCGCGGCGCTGCTGGAGCGGAATTTGCGGACCGCAAAACACATACGGTCATGTGCATGTAGCCTTATAATCTGTTTTATTTGCCCATAGCCACCAATCAGAGCACAGCTTTTAGTTGGTTGCTATGGGCAACTAAGACTGATTTACTATTAGGCACTTTTTCATGGGCCACCCTGTATAACCTAATGACTTAAAATCACACATAGATGTAAAAAGATTAGTGAAGGTGCAAGATGCCACACACAATTGTAAAATTTCGCTCTTGTGATCACTGATGTAGAAACCTAAATCATTGTCAACAGTGTAAACAGTTCACAGCACAGAAGAGTCCACAGAGGGTGCGGAATGTAACTGTTTGCTTGACAAACGATTCACTACATGATCGCAATTTTTACACGATACCCTGTGTATGTAAGGGTTGTCATTTGAACAGCAATGACTTTAGTTTCTCTGACACAACGAAAAAACGTACCTTTCGTGAATCAACTGCAGCATACATAATGTCCATCCACCCTTTAAATGTCGCCTGTAAAATGTATATGATTGATTACGTTTCATTGGAAGATTGATCGTGAAACAAGATGTATAAGAGTACATTTAAAATGTAAAAACCTGAATGCATAAAATGCACTAATACAGCCTTAACAGTCTATACAGTTTTCATTTAAAAAATCTAAATAAAGTACAACATAGATATACATGATTAAATGTTACATTTAACTGGGTGCATTGAAAAGGATTGTTTTGCTTAGAAAACCTATTAAAACTGTATTCCGCATTAAAGGGATTGTGCAGTGGAGTAATACTGATGAAGGATAGGTAATCAATATCAGATAAGGGGGTCTGACTCCCATCAGCTATTTGAAGGTGAGCACTACTTCCTCTTCAAAGTTTACCCGTATGTTGTCTCCTTTGCAGAGGCGCCGCAGTGTAAGCACATCTGCCCCGTCCCATTAAAGTGATTGCGATGAGCAGCTGTAATTACATTGCACTACTGCTACAATGGAGACTACATGCAGGTAAAGAGGAAGCAGCATCCGCAACCCCTTAAAGCAGCTGGTCGTCAGGGTTGCAGGTAGGTTGGACCCTGCTGATTTGATGTTGAGGATCTATCCTGAGGACAAGTCATCAATATTACTCCACTGCAAGGATTTGAGGAATACAATATCTTCTTATGGAAAACGCCTTAAACAGCGCGTGGAGTCTTATAGGCCAGGCAATGTTCCTCTGTAATTCTGGAAGGAAGGTATGAAAATGAGCTCTTAACTAGCTCTGCCTCTAATGCTACCAGATGTAAGGCAGCTATTATAAGTCAACGTTCAACCTTCTAAGAGGCCTTGAGGCATGACTTGGATAATTCCAAGGAGAAATAAGGAAATGCAAAGAAAGATAAGGGGGACTAAGACTGGGTGTGAACTGTGAACTCCGACAGTCCATTCCAGTGGAAAACAAACTGCCAGATATGGCGTAGCCAGAAACCACCATGCATCATCGGATCTCCATTTATTGTAATGGGATCTGGCAGGATCCAACTGCTTTCTGGCATATATGCCTCGTTCACTGTAATGGGATGATCCTGCGGGAAAGAGCCTGCTGGCTTTTAGCCTGACCAAAAATGTCGATTTTTATTAATTTTTTGTCTAGCTAAAATCCAGCATATACACCTGATGCAGTGAATTCTAGCAGTTTGTTCCTCGACTAAGGCTAGTTTCAGATTAGCATCAGAGATTTTGGCAGGAATCTCTAACGCTAGTCTGGAGCTAACCTATACTGTATATATATATATATATATGTGTATATATATATATATATATATATATATAGTCTCATTTCATTTAAAATCTATAGTCTCATCTATCAAAGACAATTTTTGTTAGATTTTGCAATACAATGTTAAATTAGATTAAAAAAAAAGAAATGCTTACCACTTGAAGCAATGACAGGTAACCAAAGCCAACATTGTCAAAGTTCACTTTGACATTTTTCCATCTCGCAGACTCATTTTGGGCTATAAGTGTTAAACAGTCTGTTTTATTATTAACTATGTCAACTGAAAAGTATTCGTCTGCAGTGACATTTAAACAGTAGCCATATTTTCCGGAAAACATGTTCACTCCCATAATACTGAAAATTAGCCAAAAAATTAGACAAACCAGCAGGACGTTCATGATGGAAGGAATTGCGCCTATAAGGGCATTAACAACCACCTAGTACAGAATTGAGAAGGGAAATTGATATTAGTATCACTTATCATCAGTTGCTTTAAATTAATAGGCCAGAAAAAAATAATAAAAAATTAAAATAAGATGACAAGGTAAAATGATGAAATGAAGCACAAGCAACATGTACAAAATAAATTACACCTAAATAACTCACAGAAAGGGGAAAAGGCAGGGAATGGCTGTAATGAAAATGAAATTTGGTAAAATAAACATGTATTTTAATTGTTCATAATGATATTTTTTTTAGAAATTAGACAAGATTTTGCAAAACTGACCTTTTTAACACAAGACTTGAAAACAAAATAAAAGTAAACAATAGATGTAAAATATCAAATATCTTTTTAAAACAAAAAATGAAAAACATGATGAGGTCATCATTAAATATATAAACTGTGCTTTTACATATGGTACTATAATAACATGATGCAATGGACTAAATTCTCTATAAATGGAATAATAGCTTAAGCAATTAGATAAACATGCAGGTGATAAAATGTTAGATGATCAAACGTCCTAGTGCAAGCAAATTTTTAACATGATTCATTCGCAAACCATTGAACTAGTAGCCACTAATGATGTATTTGGAGCTAGGCAAGCAGCAATGATATATTCGCTAAGACTATTATTCCATTCTGTGCATGGAAACATTCTTAGCAAATAGAACAATTTCCATTTGGTTGGTATTTCACTGTGCCCAATTTCAAACTTCAGTCTTCAACCATATACTGTCTAGATTTAATTTCAAAATTTTAGTCAAATTATTTGATTATTTTTATTTCCACATCTGTATTGGGATTGATGTTCTTTATTTAAAATTCAATTTTGAAAAAGATATTTTTTTTACATAAATCCAAATCAAGAGCAAAAACGTCTATGGGTAATCTAACATCTATATTAATAAACATTATAGTTGGATGGTTTATCTATGTTGAGGATGTGACGCTAATATAGAGTGTCCATGTACAGTATTTAAGCATAGTAGAGTTTCATACTATTTACTATGGAGAAGTACTGTATATGTACAGGAATGATGTGGAATACTTACTGTGACATTGTAAGATCTGACGATATGTATTTTATTGAGAGGAAATCACAGAATTCCATGCTGGTATACTGCATATAAAACCATCAGACTTAAGCTAAATGAAATGTAACAAAGCCCAAAATGTATTTTAAACAAAGCAGTTCACGCAATAATGCCTATTTGTAATAGGCCCTATGTTTATGATGGAAAAATTATTATTTTTCTTCAACCCAGTAGATGCTATAGAATTCACTGAAGAGGAGCATCATGAAAATACAGCAGTTAAAATGTGAATAATATCAGACTCTTAGAAATATAAATTATATAAACATGTACTGAATTGTATTTTTAGTTTAAATGAGAATATGCCTGTTCAGACACGTAATAATATACATTCTATATGCATGTATTGAATTAACAGAATTTTTAAACTATATTTTAATAATAAGAAGCTTAATTTGCCATTATGTTTGATGCATATTACAAACCTGCAAGCAATGACCTGCAAATGTGCCGCTTTTTCATTTAAATGAAATTATGAAAAATAACTTTTTATGTGTATCCCCCCCCTCCTTAATGGGCCAGTGGTAGGGTTGGTGGGTTCTATGGGGTTGTCGATGAGTCCAGAATAAATGTAAGATACTGTAAAACCTAAGGAGAGGAGACTTTTTCTTTTTAAATACTACTATATACTGTGATGTGTATACTTTCTAAATGTATGCTCTGTACTTGATTTATGTGATGCATACATGGCAAAGTATTTTATTGCTTGTATGTTTTTTTCCTCTTTCTCCATAAAATATATTGAAAAATCCCATTATACTCAATCCATCACTGTACACATTTTTACATTTTATATCTAGAGTTATATATTCACAAAAAGTTTAAAAAAAAGACTTTGTAAGTACATTTGTTTTATTTTAATCATTCTGATTTACAGCCTGTATTATAACACAAAACTGAATTTATAATTCTACAGACTTTAGATCCAAACTCTTGAATCTGAGGAAGAGAAAACAAAATATCCTAATTTATTCAAGTCTAAGATGTTAAGGATGTGTTTGATACCTATACCTGATGAAGGTGCACAAACCAATACTAGATGTAACATTACTTAATAGGTCCTTGCAGATTCAGCTCTAGTCTATATAACTAGCCATAGCCCAGAATAAATGAAAGATCAAAATTTCAATGTGCTTACTCAAATTATAACATATATATTATATATACTGTTACATGATGTTCAAGAGGGAAATTTTTTGTTCTTTTAGGATAACTGATTAAATTTTAAAATTTTACTATTTTTGCTAACGTTGATATTTTTTATTTTATTTAGTGGGTCTGTCACGGCTTTTGCTGTGTGCGCCATGACACTTGTGCCATGCTTGCGGTTGCTGGTGGCAACGTGGTGGCTGGTGTGTGCACTTCCCCTTTAAGTTGTAGCCTTCCCCATCTGGTGCTGTAAGAGTTAACCCCCTGATTGGGTGTGGTCGCTTTGGGCTATTTAGCTTCTGCTAGAAGCCTGTAGCTCAGTGTTCCTTCAGGCTTGGTGTGTTCCAGTCGTGAGTTTTCCGGTGTTCTTACCTGCCGATTCAGTTGCTGCATATGGTCTTTTCCCTCCACCTGTTACTAGGCAGCTGGAGACTCCGGTTTGTCTGATTCCCTGAAGAACCGGTTGTCTCCTATTCCTGACCTCTATGCCAGGGACCGTCAGGGTCAGCAGGATCCAGGTTCTAGTGCATGAGCCCAACCACCTTCAGGGTTCGCTCATGCCGTCAGGAGATCAGGGTCAGGATTAGGGCGGCTGTAGGTTGTGGCCTGCTCCCTTTACTGTAGTCTGGCCTAGTAGCAGATCCTATTATACGGTGGGGGGTTTCCCCCACTCCCCACTGTGACAGTATGACCACAGAGGCTCCTTGCTTGGCGCCTTCGGAAGAGGGCACAGCATGTGTTGCCTGCCATTTTCTGGCGCACATGCTTATCCTCGGAGGGAGGGTGAAAGGGGAATCCTGTTAACAGTGCGGTTCTCTGTAACAATGGTTGCAGTTGGTGTGAACCGTCACTTGTGTTTGGGTCTCCCCTCGTCCATGTCTCAGTGGTTCTGTCGCTTGTGTTGTGGTGGCTGGCTGCATTCCTTGTTGAACTGGCTTTGGTGTATGCTGGTTGGGGATGCATGCTGGCAGCGACTTGGTGTGAACCGTGTCTGAGGTGGACGCAGTGATCAGTGCGGTTTTTCCATGCTGTTTGGTGGCTGGCGCCCTGGTTACTGTGTGTTGCTCCAGGGGCTGGCAGCAGTTCTGGGGAGACTCCCTTGCACTGACGCTGATTCTGCTACATTTTTTCCCCCCTCCCCCTGTTGTTGATTGGGTGTTCCGTTTAGTTTCCCCTTTTTCAGTTGGGGGGGCTTTTGAGGGGTGGGAGTGTCACGGCCTTTGCTGTGTGCGCCGTAACACTTGTGCCATGCTTGCGGTTGCCGGTGGCAACGTGGTGGCTGGTGTGTGCACTTCCCCTTTAAGTTGTAGCCTTCCCCTGTCTGGTGCTGTAAGGGTTAACTCCCTGATTGGGTGTGGTCGCTTTGGGCTATTTAGCTTCTGCTGTAAGCCTGTAGCTCAGTGTCCAGGCTTGGTGTGTGCTGGTGGTTCACTGCTCTTGGCTTTACCATCTGTCCAGTGAGGGCCACACTTGTGGTCTTCAAGGTCTTCCCAGTTTCTCCCTTTTGTACCCTCCTTGTGCCTTTACCCTCACTTGTTGTATGTGTGGTGTGGTTTTATGTTCTCGGTGTGTGTAGCGTTTTGTTGGTTGTTACATGTCTGGGCTGTTGTTGGTGTTGGTCCCTACATGTTTGCTATACATCAATGACTTATTGGCCCACAAGCAAGAAGCAGGGAGGAATCATGACTTTAAATGGGAAAAATGATGAATATTCAAAAAAACTAATATATAGCACTATATCGAATATATTAGTTTTTTCGAATATTCGTAATGTTCTAAAACAAGAATATATAGCAATATAGCGAATATTCGAAAAAACTAATATAGAGCAATTTAGCTAATATAGTGCTATAATCTTCTTTGTCTAATAGTTGTAATTTTTTTCTCATCTGAAGTTCAGATTGGAAAAAAATTTCAACTATTAAAAAAAGATTATAGCACTATATTAGCAAAATTGCTCTATATTCTATTTTTTTCGAATATTTGCTGTATTGCTATATATTCTTGCTTTAGAATATTACGAATATTCGAAAAAACTAATATATTCGATATAGTGCTATGACTCATTGGCCCACAAGCAAGAAGCAGGGAGGAATCATGTTTTTGCTCGGCAATTGAAAAATGAGCATTACGAAAATTCGCATTACAAAATTTGCATATTACGCGATCATTACCTTGTCGATTTTTCGATTAAAAAAATAGTAGAATATAGCGAATATTCGCATTCGCGAATATTCGCTGAATATTCTAAAAAATATTTGCGAAATATCGCAAATTCGAATATGACCCCTGCCGCTCATCACTATAAATGAAGATCCAGAACACAAGATTCCCCTCTATTAACTCTAAACCAATCTCTGTTGTAGTATAATTTTCCACCAAAACCAACAGAATATTGGCTTTCTAATTCTGATTAGAACAAATTATATATTTGAATCTGAGAGATCCTTAAATGTTGCGAGGGCCATCACCTATGGTGAAAATACAGCAATGTTACTGTAGTATATTTGTTACTGGTACATCGCCACCATCAATCCAAGACTACTCCAGGTGAGAGTAACCTGGTGATTCACTGCGATCAAGTCCATCCCTTCTTGCGAGAGGCATATGGTGAAGAATGCATAATCCTTATGATTAAGGCTTAGAGAATCCATCGCTACACAAGAGTGGTACCAAATTATCTGTTGGATGTACCAATTTATCACAAGAAAACATCCATGTAATTCAACAAAATAACAAGTGTCTTGTTACACACTGACAACTCCTTTGTACAGAAAATGCTGTAGTCACAATGTATTAGTCATATGAAAATTGGTGAAATAAATATTGTGATTGGATTTTCAAATGGACTGGAAGTTTGAAATACAATTTCATTTTGAAAGCAGTTAAGTGAGCATGCATATTCGACAGTTCAACTTTAACTTTCTTTCTTTAAAGTTGAGTTGTCTGTTTTCTTAAAAGTCAGGCAGCGTGTAACATGCTTACGTGTTTTTTTATTAAATGCATGCATTGAAATATTGTTGATTAAATCAATGGAGACTTTTGCTGCACTTAGAGAACATATTTATATCAAATTACAGAACAAAAACAATTATACATAACATATTAAATTAAATACCCTTTGATTTGTAGCAGTCCGCTTATGTTATACATTAAAATCTATAGTAACTGAAAGATATAGGCAGTTTTATCAATTAATTGTTTTCTCCTTTTACCTGTAGATCTAATTATTATGCCCTAAAATTAAAGATCTTCAAGAAATAACTTTATATGTAATTTTGTCAGTGACTGAACGAAGATTTTTTGTTTTATTTATAATAAAATACTGCTACTATTTTTACTGGTTGTAATAATAATAAAAATCATAATTATATTGATAAAATATTTTTATTAGTTTAACTGTCATATGTATTTTTATAATTAATGAATGATGCCTAAAAGTAAAAAAAAAATATTAAAACATAAAAATCTTAAATATAGATTAATGTTAAAAATAAATGTATCTATTATACTACTATTTATTGCATAGTTGTATAGTATAATTAACATTCATGATAAAATCAATATGCAATATATCAATATCATAAAAACATAAAAGAAAACACCCTTACATGGTGCTGTTGTAATGGCCCAATGGGCTAAAAAAATTAAAAAAATACTTGTAATTTATATATATATTTTTAAATCTTTTAAATCTTTTAATTACTTCTGCCAAGTCTTGTAGTACAACACCATTTTTGTATCCAAATTATTTAATATATTATTTTAATTGGGCTTCATAAAATGTCTCAGTAAAAAGCAATTGTTTTCCATGGTGTGACTATGAATAGCCACCACAACTCATGGCTTCAGATAATAATCACATGACAATACATAACATGCCAATGTCTTCCAATATTGCATTTATATTCCTAAGGTGCTCAAACCAAATTAAATAAAACTCTGACAAAATGGCTGATTTCAGCCATCTTGGCCAACCATCTTTTAAAAACTCAGTGGTAAAGGGGTTAGTCACCTTCTGTTTACTGTTGACCAATGTGTATGTAAGATGACTATATGACACTAATAGTCTTTGTTGATATTCTACACTATCCTCTATATTTTATAAACTATGTCCCCTTCTTGGGCAAATCTTCAGTCAGTTCTGCCCACATACATGTCCTGTTCATAAGATGGCCCTGATAAAGGGCCAAGTGACCAGACACATCACTCAGAACCTCCATTCAAACACACTGCATCTACACTAAACTCCCAATAGTGAAAGTGCAGAAGGCAGGTGCTATGTATTTGAATGGAGGAGACTATGACTTGCCTTGTCAGATGACCCTTAATCAGCAGCCATTTTATGGAGAGGACCTCTGTGTGAACTGCAAAAGACTTGGACATACCTTATAAAATATAGAAAATGGTGCAGAATATCAAAAGAGACTATATACAGTAGGTAAGTACCATAGTCATCTGACAAACATAGTGATCAACATTAACCACCAATCTTTTTTAACTACTGTTCACAATGGCTGAAAATGTGATTGGCCAGGTTGTAAAATTTTGACTGACTATTTGAATGTCGTGATCAGCCAAATTTGGCCAATCATTGATCATTTTTTTCAAAGACCAGTGAGCCAGGTTAAAGAGGACCTTTCACTACTCCTGACATGCCCGTTTTAATAGCTTCATGCATTCCCCTGTGTAATAACAATTCTGGAGCATCTATTCTTATGGCTCTATGCTATACCATTCCTTTATTATTTCTACTAGAAGTTATGAATGAATTGCTAGCAGTCTGCAGTAAGGGTACAAAGGGTTGGTAACTAGTTGGGGGCGTGTCCCTGCACAGGCTCAATCTATCCAATCAGTGCTGCCATTTTCAGACTGTGCAGGTACACACACCCAATTGGATATCTCCCCTCTGTACCCTTACTGAAGGCTAATAGCAATTCATTCATAGCTTCTAGTAGAAATAATAAAGGAATGGCACAACGTAGAGTCATAAGAATAGATGCTCCAGAATTGTAATTACATGGGGAATGCATGAAGCTATTAAAACAGGCATGTCAGGAGTGGTGACAGGTCCTCTTTAAATAAAACATAGACTTGGCCAGTTTGGTCTGGCATATTGCTGATGCGATTGCTGGATTGTTTCATTTTTTTGATCCCTTAGGCGACTGATCGGCTTTAATACTATGTCAGCCTATAGTCTTCTGTTTTTTGTGACTTTGTGTGTTACTCATTTGATATTTATGGAGAATATAAACATTTATATTTTTTTTGACCTGACAGTGAAATGAATATCTAGCTGATCAGTTTTAAATTATACCAACAGTGACTCACCACATATGATATGGCGACAGACAGTGGTTTAGGAATATTTCATATAAAATATTTAGGAGCCATTCAGGTGAACATCAACAATGTATCCATGCTTCGGATGAAATACAGTTATTTTCTGATAGCTGGAAGACTTAGATATTGAATTAAAGGGTCTATTAAACAGAAATGTTTCAAGATATGGAACCTGCAATCTATTGTTACAGCAACTGTATGTTCTGCAATTTACCAGAATGTATGGCTCACGAAGTTTAGTATATCCACTAATTCTTGTATGAGCATAATCAAATGTCCTTATAGGAATCCGTAAATGACTTTATGTTTTGCCAATATTATCCTGGGAATTAATTACTATGTAACAGGTTTTTATATGTTATCAGCTCATCGTAGCTATCTACCTATTGTAAAGTTATATTAATACAGCAAACTAATATTCATCAGAGCTTTTAAAAATAACTAAAATTCACGGTTAATTCTTTATGTTCAATGTTATTTTTTTCTTGAAATTGTACCTTGATAGTTCTGCTATCCATGCTGCGAATTGTTTTAGTATAATATTTAACCACAATTGGGTAATATATACCTGCCATTTTCCCATTTTACAACTTTCTGCTCAAAACAAAAATAAATAATTTAGAAGTAACTACCGTAGATATGTAAAGTACGTGAATTGCTCACTTTTTCTATCAAATGAAACATTATTTTTATTTATTTATTTTTTACAAAGAACTGATACCATATCTGCCGGAAACCTACTGATACAGAGAATGGTTATACCTTATGACCCACATGCACCGTCAATATTCAATGAAGTGCATGGGTGATATGAAAACAGTTGGGTATATAGCCACTTCTCCTCACAGGACACAGACCAGAAAATTCCATTCTCAGGATCTCTGGGAGTCCCAGTAATTGGATTTCCAACAGTCTGATACATATAGATATGGAATGCCCTAAAATGATATTTCAGATCAGAATTCCAAAACATCCCTTTAACAAAATGTTAAGGAACTCTTTTGTGTGGAGTTATATATATATATATATATATATATATATATATATATATATATGTGTATATATATACATACCACAAAAAGAAAAGAGATGTGACAACCTTTCTCAAAAAGAACAAAGTAGTTGTCATCATGGATGAAACATTGAGATCTATAGTAAAAAATATATTGTCTTTTTTGTGGGAGCAACTAGATTTAACATAAATTGTGTCTTTGAGGAAAGAAATTAGTACTATTTCTGTTGAATAGACTCAATTATGAGCAAAGCTGATACATGTAGTAGCATATGACTTTTGCAATGTGTTGAAGCATCCTATCCAATATCTGTTAATGGCAAACAGTACTTATGAGATTATTGCAGCATCTCTGCATGGATTTATCATTCCTTGTGCTTGTTCTCACATGCATGATTTATTTCTATGCATGCATTAATTTCAAGCTCTTTAAGGTCATCTTACCCTCATCCCTTCAAACCGTGACAAGGCCCTCAGAGGTCTCAATGCCCTTAGTGTCCTAAGGGACTTAATAGCCCCTAATTCTGAGTAGCCCAAGGCATTAGCTATTAAGCTAACCAAAGATACCTATACAAAAACACAAAAGTAATAATCTCATTGGTTTTCCCAAATCTTAAATCACTCAGTGCGTCATAAACCAATGGCTTATGTAGAAGCTGATGTTGTAAATCTTCTGCGTCTCACACCTAAAATCTTCAAAAAATTGAAATATTGTGAAAATTACAGCCCGCCTGTAGGTAAAATGAACATTAGTATACTTACCATCATTTCGAGTCCGTCCTGAGCACACTAAAACATGAACCTATAGAAAAAATAATAAGAGCGTCCCTATCTGTATACTTAAGTCTTACCCTTATGCCTTCAAATCTTGATAATGCACGAAGAGGCCTCAATGCTCTCAAGGTCCTTAGAGACTTAATAGCGACTAGTTGATCATACCCGAAGGCGACCGCCAAAAGAGATATGACAGAAATCTGTTCAGAATTAATGGAATTATTAATCATGGCCTTATTGATTACTGTTAAAGTTGGCCTGAATAATATTTTTTTATTAATTTTATGTGGTATATTCTTTTGACTTATACTAGATTTTGCTTCAAAGATTAGACTAAAAATGTTTGTAAAAACTGGATAAAACAGCAAATGCCTTATAAAAAAAAATTGGGAACCCAGAATATATTAATTTAAATACAAGTTTTACTTTGAATGTTGTGTATTGGTACAATACCCCAAACTTCAAATATATGATTTTTTAATTTGTAAGTTAAATCAATAAGGTATCTTTGACAGCCCTCTATTTTTATATATGTTAAGTTGTTTTTATAAGCGTTAAATATTCTGCGGAAAGCTATTTTTGAAAAACATTGTTTATGATGTTTCTCAGATATATTTCATAATCAGAATTAATTTAATACCATTACATTCATTTAATTTATTCATTAATTTATACATTATTGCTGCTTAATGAATGTAACTAGAATAGAAGCAGAAAACCTGAATACAATAAATATGTGATATATTAATATGCTACTAAATCTATATCTTTTGTATAAAAAACACTAAGAAAAAGAAATTATTGAAGGGAAAAAAACTGTCCTTGAGAGCTAGAAAATTACAATCTTTAAAATCAATAATGCGTAAGAAATATGGTTTCATTTTTGACTCCAAGAGATTCTAAGATAGCGGGAAAAATATTCAAGAAATATTTATTGGGAAAAGATAAACTAACTAACTAACAAAGGCAATGAAAGCAAGCAGCATGAATTAGAATATAATGATATAAAGACAATGTTATTTTAAAAATAAAAATGTACTTTAAATTGTGTGTTTTCACATGAAAAAATATTTCAATTCTAATGAAAGATTTGGTTTCACAAATGGAACACAAATCATAAAGCAAAAATCATAAAAATTAAAATAAATGATGAGCACCACAAAAACACACACTTTAAACAAAATCACGCCACTCTCATAGTTCCTTTCATTAGAATCATACTGCAAGCAGTGATCGAATGTGCAGCTAATAGTTTTTACATAAATTAATTTGAAAAACCAAATATATTCTGCCATAATTAATCGTAACTTCTTGATATTAACTTATTTTCTTATTTGGTCATGATTAATTATTATAATTTTTTTTTTAAACATTGCCATTATAAATTAAAATAGTAATGATATATTCAACCAGTGCTTGCATACAATGTTATAGGGGCAATAATGCAGCTGATTAACATACCCGCTACTGAAAAATTTTAGCACCATTGATTCCTTTGCAACTGGCGCTCAAACTTAATGTTTCTGATTACCCTTCAGTCTTCTTCATATAGCCTTGATGAAAAAGTATGTGTTATTAGTGACAGTACTTACCATGTACTGTTGATGCAATGGGGGGGAATGCCTGATGTATCTTAAAATTTTCTGTTTTTTTTTTTTGTTTTTTTCAACAGAAAACAATTTTATCTTTTCTTGACAGAGCTTTAATCCCACAAAACTTGTTATAATTTCTAAGTCTAATAAATCAAACATAGATGGACCAAATCTACTAGACAATGTAATCCGTAACACATCAACATCCAAACATATGTGGCTATATCTGTTATTGTGGCTTAACCTATTTAAGTAAACAGAGCTGAGACAAAGTACCAGACGTAGGCACAACCTGTAAGAGGTATCGCAGGGAAAACTGGTCACACACATTAAATGTTCATAAATCAGACATTTTCAGTGAGATCAGATGACCATCTAATGTGTGTGAAGACCTCTCAAATCTCCTCAGATGGCAGATCTTGGAAGCGATAAGGATTAGGAAGTTGGATTTTGTTCTCAGGGAGGTAAACCACTGTCTAGTAGTCTTGCAACAGTTTATTCTTCTCTGCCTATTCAGTACACATGTGCTAGCCATCATAGTTGCCTCTTCTTTCTGTTGATTGGTTTGAGGCCTGGTAATGAGACCCCCCACTAATCATACTTTGATGGCCT
Organism: Bufo bufo; assembly: GCF_905171765.1. NCBI lineage: Eukaryota > Metazoa > Chordata > Amphibia > Anura > Bufonidae > Bufo > Bufo bufo. The sequence continues at coordinate 193,478,956 of NC_053395.1, read as the reverse complement.
ATTCTAAAGACATCAATGTTAAATCTGAGAAAACCTCTTCGAGACAATTTTTGCACCTTTGTTTTTGGAAGTGAGAGAGTACTTTTGTAGTTATCAATATCTGGATCAATAAAGAATAGTACAGGGTGGGCTATTTATATGGATACACCTTAATAAAATGGGAATGGTTGGTGATATTAACTTCCTGTTTGTGGAAAATTAGTATATGTGAGGGGGGAAAATTTTCAAGATGGGTGGTGACCATGGCGGCCATTTTGAAGTCGGCGATTTTGAATCCAACTTTTGTTTTTTCAAAACTTATTGGAAATTTCACACGAAAAACAATGGTGTGCTTGGTTTTAACGTAACTTTATTCTTTCATGAGTTATTTACAAGTTTCTCTTTGTTTACAGCCATTGACATGTCGCCGAGGTTAACACGTGAGGAGCGGATAGAAATTGTGTTGATGTCTGGTGAACGCAGTAACCGGGTCATTGCAGCAGATTTCAATGCAAGACACCCTACGAGACCACCCATCTCCCATGCTACAGTTAGCAAACTGCTTGCTAAGTTCTGTGAAACTGGTTCAGTGTTGGATTTGCCAAAATGTGGAGGCATGAAATCTGTCTCTAATATAGAAACATCAGTGGCTGTCCTAGCTTCATTCAGCAAGAGCCCACAGCGTAGCACTCGCCGCATGTCACTGGAGAGTGGCATTAGTCGAACATCCCTTCGGCGGATATTAGCTACTCACAAATGGCACCCTTACAAACTCCAGCTACTGCAGCATCTCAACGAGGATGACCCAGATCGGCGCACTGAATTTGCAGAATGGGCAAAACAAAAATTGGACCCCACAGGACCCTCAGTTTACGCAGAAGATTTTGTTCAGTGATGAGGCAAACTTTTATGTGAATGGTGAAGTTAACAAACAAAACCACCGCTATTGGTCTGAAACTAACCCACATTGGATAGATCCCTCCTAGACTGTTGGAACAAAAAAATTGATGGTATGGTGTGGTATATGGGGTACAAAAGATAGTGAGGCCATTCTTCATCAATGGAAACCTCAAGGCCACTGGATATGCGAAATTGCTACATGATGATGTGTTTCCCTCTTTATGCACTGAAGCTGGCACGTTCCCTGAGTTTTTCCAGCAAGATGGTGAACCACCACATTATGGGTCCGAGCATTCCTAGATGAATAGTTTCCTGGAAAGTGGATTGGTCGTCGTGGGACAGTTGAATGGCCCCCAAGGTCCTCCGATCTGACCCCCTTAGACTTTTATCTTTGGGGTCATCTGAAGGCAATTGTCTATGCTGTGAAGATACGAGATGTGCAGCAACTGAAACTACGGATACTGGAAGCCTGTGCTAGCATTTCTCCTGCGGTGTTGCTATCAGTGTGTGAAGAGTGGGAGAAGAGGGTTGCATTGACAATCCAACACAATGGGCAGCACATTGAACACATTTTATAAGTGGTCAGAAACTTGTAAATAACTCATGAAAGAATAAAGTTACATTAAAACCAAGCACACCATTGTTTTTCTTGTGAAATTCCCAATAAGTTTGATGTGTCACATGACCCTCTTCCTATTGAAAAACCAAAAGTTGGATTCAAAATGGCCGACTTCAAAATGGCCGCCATGGTCACCACCCATCTTGAAAAGTTTCCCCCCTCACATATACTAATGTGCCACAAACAGGAAGTTAATATCACCAACCATTCCCATTTTATTAGGGTGTATCCAAATAAATGGCCCACCCTGTAGATGTAGCCCAAATCCAAAGTAAAAGGATTTATCTTGCGTAAATTGAAGTCACATAGGGGAACATTTATTAAGAACGGCGTTTTAAATGCCGGTCTTAATAAATGCCCATCGCTGGTGGAGGATGCCCGGAGTAATGAAGAGGCGCAGGCCTCTCCATAACTTTGGTGCATCCAGTGCCAGTTCTATATGTAAGACAGCTTCAAAGCAAAAAGTCATAGAAAATAGTAAATGAGACAGGCCTGCCATTCCGTCCCCTTCCCTGCCCATGCTATGCCCACAATTTTAGAATTGGCGTCAGTGGGGCGAAGACACAGATAGTGGCGTAACTAACCGTTGCGCCGCCATCTGCACCTGAAATACGCCTAATTAAGGCTTATTTCAGCTTAGTAAATGACCCCTATAGTATCTATTTGTCATATGTCATAAGCAAAATTACATTTTTAAAGTGGTTGACGGACTGCTGTACTATGGTACCTGTTTATTGGTATGCAAAAGAGAGTGGGGTGTTGGCTTACAAAAAATAGATATAATACCAACAAAAATAGCAGAGAAACATAAATTTTAAACAAATGGTTAACAACCTAAAATCAAAATAAATATATATACCATGTGAGCAGAAATGTCACAGGTAAATTTCTGTAGTGTAAATAGTCAAATTTCCACAATCTGTTACACATGTAATCATCAATAAAAATAATGTAATAGTTAAATATAAATTTCTTAGTATATATCTTCCAGATATCAGTAGATGAATATCTTAATACACCACAAACACATACACACACCAAAAAATTGAAAGTCAGATTAAAACAATAAAATAATTTTCAAATTTTTTGTTAGACTGGAAATTTCAAATCATTTTTCAATTATTTACAGATATAGGTTGATTGTTATTTGGCACTAAATTTATACATTATATGCAAAACCTATTTGCATTTCTATTAGGCTACTTTCACACCGGCGTTTCTGGGTCCGCTTGTGAGATCCGTTTCAGGGCTCTCACAAGCGGTCCAAAATGGATAAGTTTAGCCCCAATGCATTCTAAATGGATAAGGATCCGTTCAGAATGCATCAATTTGCCTCCGTTCAGCCTCCATTCCGCTCTGGAGGCGGACACCAAAACGCTGCTTGCAGCGTTTTGATGTCCGTCTGACGAAGCGGAGCCAAACGGATCCGTCCTGACACACAATGTAAGTCAACGGGGACGGATCAGTTTTCACTGACACAATATGGTGCAATTGAAAACGGATCCGCCTCCCATTGACTTTCAGTGTAAGTCAAAATGGATCCGTTTGCATTATCATGAACAAAAAAAATATATATAATATTTTTGTTTTTGTTTTTTGTTCATGGTAATGCAAATGGATCCGTTCTGAACGGATACAAGCGTTTGCATTATCGGTGCGGATACCAGACGGATCCGCACCAAACGCAGGTGTGAAAGTAGCCTTACTTGTTTATCAGATTAATATAATAAGCTATATGGTGATATGATTGATACCTACATCAACAATCAAGAAGTCCAGCCAGCACCAGGCATTAGTGAAATATTTGGCAAACCCATAGGCCACCCATTTCAGAAGCATCTCCAGAATAAAGATGTATGTGAACACTTTATCAGCATATTCCAGCATTGTCTTAATTGTTTTCCGCTGTTCAATGTAAATGTCTTCAAAAGCCTATAATTTATAAAGCAATATTAAATTCAGGTAATCTGCATAAATTATATTTCATATACATAATAGTTAATAATTTAAAGTAAACACCAAAAACAAAATTTGAAGAAACAAAGCTTTTGGATCTCCCATAAAATGTTTCTTTACAGTAGTTGTCCAACTTGTGCAAAAATGTCTCCAGATTCAACAGTGGTGAGTACAGTATATGTTGTTTTATTATTTTAACACATTTATGGGCACTTAGGAGGTTCTCATACATAGATTGGACAATCCTTTAAATTCCACCAATCTGGTGATCCCCCTCAGTCTTCTACTACAGTAGGCAGTGGCTAAAGCCTATGCTGCCGTGAACACATGACCATCGAGCAATAGTGGCAGGAGCCACTTGGCATGCTACATATAAAATACTACTACTATGTTTGACAGTTATAATATTTCCTATGCTGCCTGCTAATGCCAGTGCTGCTAAATGGTCAGGTGGTCATGGTCAGCACAGTCCTCATCTACAGTCTAGTAAAGAACAATATTTCACCTTTCTAATGGTTTTATTTAAGTAATTAAAAGTTTGTGAATCTGTAGAGCTCCATTTGACTGGTCAAAAGCTTAGTTTTCACTTTTTGCCATCAGTTTCACTTTAAAGAGAAATCATAGAAAATACATTGTACATATCTCATTATATTACATTTCACATCTAAAATGTTCACAATCTCTTATATATATATAAAAATGAGTTTCTGTCTGTCTGTCTAGACATCTGTCTGTCTGGACGTTCTTTATGCGCGGCCAAACGACTGGACTGATCTTCACCAATTTTGGCACACAGGTACATCAGGTGTCCGGGAAGGTTTTAGACTGGGTCTCAGCTCTCTAGGACGTACCGTTCCTGAGATATTGCCAAAAAATGACCCACATTATCCAATACAAGCCTGCAGGTTTTTCTCTTCAAATCCCAACTGCCATAAACACAGTTTTACTCCAGGTATCCATAACAACCCAGCCATTTTTCTTTACTGCTTAAAGGGGGGGGAGGCACTGTGGAGGTCACTATTATTAAATGGGCGGGCACTGTGGAGGTCACTGTTATTAAAGGGGTGGGCACTGTGAAAGTCACTGTTAAAGGGACGGTTACTGTTAAAGGGGCAGTCACTGTGAAAGTCACTGTTAAAGGGGCAGTCAGTGTGAAAGTCACTGTTAAAGGGGCGGCCACTGTGAAAGTCACTGTTAAAGGTGCGATCACTGTTAAAGGGGTGGTCACTGTGAAAGTCACTGTTAAATGGGAGGTCACTGTGAAATCATTGTTAAAGGGGCAGTCCATGTGAAAGTCACTGTGAAAGTCACTGTTAAAAGGGAGGGCCACTGTTAAAGGGGCAGTCACTGTGAAAGTCACTGTTAAAGGGGCGGTCACTGTGAAAGTCACTGTTAAAGGGGCGGCTACTGTTAAAGGGGCAGTCACTGTGAAAGTCACTGTTAAAGGGGCAGTCACTGTGAAAGTCACTGTTAAAGGGGCGGTCACTGTGAAAGTCACTTTTACAGGGGCGAGCACTGTGGAGGTCTCTGTTAAAGGGGCGGGCACTGTGGAACTCACTGTTAAAGGGGTGGTAACTTTGAAAGTCATTGTTAAAGGGGCGGTCACTGTGAAAGTCACTGTTAAAGGGGCGATCACTGTGAAAGTCACAGTTAAAGGGGTGTTCACTGTAAAAGTCATTGTTAAAGGGGCAGTCACTGTCTCACTGTTAAAGGGGCGGTCACTGTGAAAGTCACTGTTAAAGGGGCGGTCACTGTGAAAGTCACTGTTAAAGAGGCGGTCTTTTTGAAAGTCACTTTTAAAGGGGCGGGCACTGTGGAGGTCTCTGTTAAAGGGGCGGGCACTGTGGAAGTCACTGTTTAAGGGGCAGGCACTATGAAGGTCAATGTTAAAGGGGTGGTCAATGCTAAAGGTGCGGTCACTGTTAAAAGGGCGGGCACTGTGGAGGTCACTGTTAAAGAGGCAGGCACTGTTAAATGGGCGGTCACTGTGAAAGTCATTGTTAAAGGGGTGGGCACTGTGGGGGTCAATGTTAAAGGGGCGGCCACTGTGGAGGTCAATGTTAAAGGGGCGGGCACTGTGGAAGTCACTGTTTAAGGGGCAGGCACTATGAAGGTCAATGTTAAAGGGGTGGTCAATGCTAAAGGTGCGGTCACTGTTAAAAGGGCGGGCACTGTGGAGGTCACTGTTAAAGAGGCAGGCACTGTTAAATGGGCGGTCACTGTGAAAGTCATTGTTAAAGGGGTGGGCACTGTGGGGGTCAATGTTAAAGGGGCGGCCACTGTGGAGGTCAATGTTAAAGGGGCGGGCACTGTGGAAGTCACTGTTTAAGGGGCAGGCACTATGAAGGTCAATGTTAAAGGGGTGGTCAATGCTAAAGGTGCGGTCACTGTTAAAAGGGCGGGCACTGTGGAGGTCACTGTTAAAGAGGCAGGCACTGTTAAATGGGCGGTCACTGTGAAAGTCATTGTTAAAGGGGTGGGCACTGTGGGGGTCAATGTTAAAGGGGCGGCCACTGTGGAGGTCAATGTTAAAGGGGCGGGCACTGTGGAGGTCATTGTTAAAGGGGTGGGTACTGTAAAGGTCACTGTTATGGGGGAAACTGTCTATATCTTTTTGCGACACACAGAAACATAAAATGAAATATACCCGTTCGAAGCCGGGTCCTTCTGCTAGTACAAAATTAAAAAAAAGCATGAATCCAAAAATATTCTATAATAAATAATCAATGTTTATTAACCAATGAAAAAGGTTGTAACATAAACAGAAAGGATAATGCTATCTCATCACAATTAATGGAGAAAGATAGTTTCTTAGTAAAGATGAGTACATTTCTTAAAATAAGTTTTGTTCCGATTTGTCCAAACTCATAAAGAAATTTCTTTCAAGTACAAATTCATTGTATCTGAATCAAAAGGCTTTTTAATGGGAGGGAGGGAGAGAGGCTTAAAGGTTCCCTTGCGCAAGATACAGGCACATCCGTTTTCTTCCAAATGGACAAAAAAGCTAAGCCTCTGTTAGCCATCCTACAAATCAATGCTCAACTTTGTTTAAAAGCTTTGAAGCATAACTTGGACAATAGCTAACCCAGCATCTTATCTATTTTTTATGGGTGATTGCCCCTCATAAGTAGTAGAGAGGACTAGCTTAGCTAGGTGAGAGGCCTTGGAAAGGGTCTGGGGTGTACTATTTCTCCTTATGAACAGCGCCTAGTAGGCGTGAGAAGTTTTGTATGCCAGGCAATTCTCTAGGTTTCTGGGAAAAATATATATACATAAGCTTTTGGTTTCCTTCCTTCTCTCTCGCACAGGGGGATCGATAAGACTTTCCTTCTCCTTCTCCCTTAATGAATCTTAAGAAATTTGGGTTGAATTCTGAATAGAAGAAATCGATTTGCTCATATCTATTGATCATTAAAAGTAATGCAATCAACCATATAAAAAAGAAACTCCATGAGATCAGGTTCTCGACACTCACCAGAGCCCCGCTGCTAAGTAAAATCATGAAGATAATGAAAGTCTCAAACCAGTTGTGCTCGACAATCCGGAAACATGTTTTCCTGAGATTCCACCAGTGCTTTCCTTTACCTTCTAATGTGCTGACATCACACACTGGGAACCTTCTTATACACCCTGCAATCACAATTAGAACATTTACATATACATCCGTTCTTTAATGTGTTAATAAAATTCATATCATCTACCTATCTATCTATTATTTACCTATCTCATATTCGATTATCTATCTTTTAAATATGTATCTCATATCTATTGTATCTATTGTAACTATCTATCTACCTTCCTATCTAATATATATCCATTTATTTATCTACCCATCCATCTATTTATCTTTTTAATCGATCAATTAATATTGGTCTATCTATCTCATATCTATTGTATTTATCTATGTATCTATTTCATATTTATCTATCTGTATATTTCCATCTACTCTATATATCTACAATGCCTTGAAAAGAAATGCATCCCCCTTCAACCTTTACAAATATTTCACGTTACACTCACAAACTCAAATGGGATTTTATGTGATAGACCTACACAAAGTAGCAAGTATGTGTGAAGTGAAAAGAAAATCATACATGTTTTTCAAAAAATTTTATAAATAAAAATCTGGAAATTGTGATGTCTATTTGTATTCAGCTACCTCTATTCTGATACCCCTAAATAAAATCCAGTCTGATCAATTGCCTTCAGAAGTCACCTAATTAGTAAATAGAGTCCACCTGTGTGTAACTTATTCTCAGTATAACTACACTGCTGTTCTCTGAAGGCCTCAGAGATTTGTTAGAGAACATTGGTGATAAAACAGCATCATGAAAACTAAAGGACACACCAGACAGGTCAGGGATAAAGTTGTGGAGAAATGTAAAGCAGAGTTAGATTATAAAAAAAAAATACCCCAAGCTCTGAACATCTAATGTAGCACTGTTCAATCTATCATCTGAAAATGGAAGGAGTATAGCACAACTGCAAACCTACCAAGACATGGCCATCCACCTAAACTGACAGCCCGGCAAGGAGAGCACTTATTAGAGAAGTAGCATTGAAGCCCCTGATCACTCTGGGGCAGCTGTAGAGATTCAAAGTTCATTTGGGATAATCTGTCCACAGGACATTTATTAGTCGTGTACTCCACAAATCTGGCCTTTATGGAAGAGTGGCAAGAAGAAAGCCATTTTTGAAAAAAAGCAAAGTCCCATTTGCAGTTTGCCACAAGCCATGTGAGGCAGGGCCGTCTTTTCGAATGGGCACGCTGGGCAGTTGCCCGGGGGCCCCACTTGCCTGGGGGCCCGCCTGCCCAGTGAACCCACCAGCCAACTTCCCAACCGTCATTTAGCAGCGTTGCCGCCAGGGCCGTCTTTACCAAGGGGCAAAAGGGGCAGCTGCCCTGGGCCCAGTTGCTCCTGGGGGGGCCCAAGGCAGCTGCCTCTTGAGCCCTGCTAGCTACTGCCCCGGGTGTCAGGCTGTCGGCTACACAGGCATCATGATCGTACTGTGTTAATGATCTTAATTCTAGGACCTTAATGAGTTTTGATCTAGGACCTTAATGACATCATTACCATGTGACCAGTAACCTAGCAATTACTGGTCACATGGCTATGAAGTCATCACAGGTCCTATCAGGAGTGTTGCAGAAGTTAACTGTGGAGCTTTTCTGTGTAAAGATTACATCAGAAAAAGGTGACATGGGGTTGTTATTTTAATATACTGTAAACTACTGTATAGTGGGGTGCTGTGTACTGTGTGGGGGGCTGTATACTGTGTGGGGGCCTGTATACTGTGTGGTGGGCTGTATATTGTGTGGTGGGCTATATATTGTGTAATGGGCTGTATATTGTGTGGTGGGCTGTATACTGTGTGTGGGGGGGGGGGGGGGGGGGGGCTGTATACTGTGTGGTGGGCTGTATAGTGTGGGGGGCCTGTATAGTGTGGGGGGCCTGTATAGTGTGGGGGGGGGGGGGGGGCTGTATAGTGGGGGGAGTGCTATACTGCTGTACTGTATAGTGTGGGGGGCTGTATACTGTGGGTGCGGTATAGTGTAGAGTGCTGTACTGTATAGTGTGGGGGGCTGTATCGTGTATAGTTTGGGGTGCTGTATACAGTGAGGTGCTGTATAGTGTGGGGGTCTATACTGCTCTACTATATACTGTGGGGTACTGTATAGTGTGGGGTGCTAAACTGCATACTGTGTGGTGCTGTATACTATAGGGTGCTATACTGCATACTGTGTGGTGCTGTATACTATAGGGTGCTATACTGCATACTGTGTGGTGCTGTATACTATAGGGTGCTATACTGCATACTGTGTGGTGCTGTATACTATAGGGTGCTATACTGCATACTGTGTGGTGGGCTGTATAGTGTGGGGGGCCTGTATAGTGTGGGGGGCCTGTATAGTGTGGGGGGGGGGGGCTGTATAGTGGGGGGAGTGCTATACTGCTGTACTGTATAGTGTGGGGGGCTGTATACTGTGGGTGCGGTATAGTGTAGAGTGCTGTACTGTATAGTGTGGGGGGCTGTATCGTGTATAGTTTGGGGTGCTGTATACAGTGAGGTGCTGTATAGTGTGGGGGTCTATACTGCTCTACTATATACTGTGGGGTACTGTATAGTGTGGGGTGCTAAACTGCATACTGTGTGGTGCTGTATACTATAGGGTGCTATACTGCATACTGTGTGGTGCTGTATACTATAGGGTGCTATACTGCATACTGTGTGGTGCTGTATACTATAGGGTGCTATACTGCATACTGTGTGGTGCTGTATACTATAGGGTGCTATACTGCATACTGTGTGGTGCTGTATACTATAGGGTGCTATACTGCATACTGTGTGGTGCTGTATACTATAGGGTGCTATACTGCATACTGTGTGGTGCTGTATACTATAGGGTGCTATACTGCATACTGTGTGGTGCTGTATACTATAGGGTGCTATACTGCATACTGTATGGTGCTGTATACTATAGGGTGCTATACTGCATACTGTGTGGTGCTGTATACTATAGGGTGCTATACTGCATACTGTATGGTGCTGTATACTATAGGGTGCTATACTGCATACTGTGTGGTGCTGTGTACTATAGGGTGCTATACTGCATACTGTGTGGTGCTGTATACTATAGGGTGCTATACTGCATACTGTGTGGTGCTGTATACTATAGGGTGCTATACTGCATACTGTGTGGTGCTGTATACTATAGGGTGCTAAACTGCATACTGTGTGGTGCTGTATACTATAGGGTGCTATACTGCATACTGTGTGGTGCTGTATACTATAGGGTGCTATACTGCATACTGTGTGGTGCTGTATACTATAGGGTGCTATACTGCATACTGTGTGGTGCTGTATACTATAGGGTGCTATACTGCATACTGTGTGGTGCTGTATACTATAGGGTGCTATACTGCATACTGTGTGGTGCTGTATACTATAGGGTGCTATACTGCATACTGTGTGGTGCTGTATACTATAGGGTGCTATACTGCATACTGTGTGGTGCTGTATACTATAGGGTGCTATACTGCATACTGTGTGGTGCTGTATACTATAGGGTGCTATACTGCATACTGTGTGGTGCTGTATACTATAGGGTGCTATACTGCATACTGTGTGGTGCTGTATACTATAGGGTGCTATACTGCATACTGTGTGGTGCTGTATACTATAGGGTGCTATACTGCATACTGTGTGGTGCTGTATACTATAGGGTGCTAAACTGCATACTATGTGGTGCTGTATACTATAGGGTGCTAAACTGCATACTGTGTGGTGCTGTATACTATAGGGTGCTATACTGCATACTGTGGGGTGCTGTATACTATAGGGTGCTATACTGCATACTGTGTGGTGCTGTATACTATAGGGTGCTATACTGCATACTGTGTGGTGCTGTATACTATAGGGTGCTATACTGCATACTGTGTGGTGCTGTATACTATAGGGTGCTATACTGCATACTGTGTGGTGCTGTATACTATAGGGTGCTATACTGCATACTGTGTGGTGCTGTATACTATAGGGTGCTATACTGCATACTGTGTGGTGCTGTATACTATAGGGTGCTATACTGCATACTGTGTGGTGCTGTATACTATAGGGTGCTATACTGCATACTGTGTGGTGCTGTATACTATAGGGTGCTATACTGCATACTGTGTGGTGCTGTATACTATAGGGTGCTATACTGCATACTGTGTGGTGCTGTATACTATAGGGTGCTATACTGCATACTGTGTGGTGCTGTATACTATAGGGTGCTATACTGCATACTGTGTGGTGCTGTATACTATAGGGTGCTATACTGCATACTGTGTGGTGCTGTATACTATAGGGTGCTATACTGCATACTGTGTGGTGCTGTATACTATAGGGTGCTATACTGCATACTGTGTGGTGCTGTATACTATAGGGTGCTATACTGCATACTGTGTGGTGCTGTATACTATAGGGTGCTATACTGCATACTGTGTGGTGCTGTATACTATAGGGTGCTATACTGCATACTGTGTGGTGCTGTATACTATAGGGTGCTATACTGCATACTGTGTGGTGCTGTATACTATAGGGTGCTATACTGCATACTGTGTGGTGCTGTATACTATAGGGTGCTATACTGCATACTGTGTGGTGCTGTATACTATAGGGTGCTATACTGCATACTGTGTGGTGCTGTATACTATAGGGTGCTATACTGCATACTGTGTGGTGCTGTATACTATAGGGTGCTATACTGCATACTGTGTGGTGCTGTATACTATAGGGTGCTATACTGCATACTGTGTGGTGCTGTATACTATAGGGTGCTATACTGCATACTGTGTGGTGCTGTATACTATAGGGTGCTATACTGCATACTGTGTGGTGCTGTATACTATAGGGTGCTATACTGCATACTGTGTGGTGCTGTATACTATAGGGTGCTATACTGCATACTGTGTGGTGCTGTATACTATAGGGTGCTATACTGCATACTGTGTGGTGCTGTATACTATAGGGTGCTATACTGCATACTGTGTGGTGCTGTATACTATAGGGTGCTATACTGCATACTGTGTGGTGCTGTATACTATAGGGTGCTATACTGCATACTGTGTGGTGCTGTATACTATAGGGTGCTATACTGCATACTGTGTGGTGCTGTGTACTATAGGGTGCTATACTGCATACTGTGTGGTGCTGTGTACTATAGGGTGCTATACTGCATACTGTGTGGTGCTGTATACTATAGGGTGCTATACTGCATACTGTGTGGTGCTGTATACTATAGGGTGCTATACTGCATACTGTGTGGTGCTGTATACTATAGGGTGCTATACTGCATACTGTGTGGTGCTGTATACTATAGGGTGCTATACTGCATACTGTGTGGTGCTGTATACTATAGGGTGCTATACTGCATACTGTGTGGTGCTGTATACTATAGGGTGCTATACTGCATACTGTGTGGTGCTGTATACTATAGGGTGCTATACTGCATACTGTGTGGTGCTGTGTACTATAGGGTGCTATACTGCATACTGTGTGGTGCTGTGTACTATAGGGTGCTATACTGCATACTGTGTGGTGCTGTATACTATAGGGTGCTATACTGCATACTGTGTGGTGCTGTATACTATAGGGTGCTATACTGCATACTGTGTGGTGCTGTATACTATAGGGTGCTATACTGCATACTGTGTGGTGCTGTATACTATAGGGTGCTATACTGCATACTGTGTGGTGCTGTATACTATAGGGTGCTATACTGCATACTGTGTGGTGCTGTATACTATAGGGTGCTATACTGCATACTGTGTGGTGCTGTATACTATAGGGTGCTATACTGCATACTGTGTGGTGCTGTATACTATAGGGTGCTATACTGCATACTGTGTGGTGCTGTATACTATAGGGTGCTATACTGCATACTGTGTGGTGCTGTATACTATAGGGTGCTATACTGCATACTGTGTGGTGCTGTATACTATAGGGTGCTATACTGCATACTGTGTGGTGCTGTATACTATAGGGTGCTATACTGCATACTGTGTGGTGCTGTATACTATAGGGTGCTAAACTGCATACTGTGTGGTGCTGTATACTATAGGGTGCTATACTGCATACTGTGTGGTGCTGTATACTATAGGGTGCTATACTGCATACTGTGTGGTGCTGTATACTATAGGGTGCTATACTGCATACTGTGTGGTGCTGTATACTATAGGGTGCTATACTGCATACTGTGTGGTGCTGTATACTATAGGGTGCTATACTGCATACTGTGTGGTGCTGTATACTATAGGGTGCTATACTGCATACTGTGTGGTGCTGTATACTATAGGGTGCTATACTGCATACTGTGTGGTGCTGTATACTATAGGGTGCTATACTGCATACTGTGTGGTGCTGTATACTATAGGGTGCTATACTGCATACTGTGTGGTGCTGTATACTATAGGGTGCTATACTGCATACTGTGTGGTGCTGTATACTATAGGGTGCTATACTGCATACTGTGTGGTGCTGTATACTATAGGGTGCTATACTGCATACTGTGTGGTGCTGTATACTATAGGGTGCTATACTGCATACTGTGTGGTGCTGTATACTATAGGGTGCTATACTGCATACTGTGTGGTGCTGTATACTATAGGGTGCTATACTGCATACTGTGTGGTGCTGTATACTATAGGGTGCTATACTGCATACTGTGTGGTGCTGTATACTATAGGGTGCTATACTGCATACTGTGTGGTGCTGTATACTATAGGGTGCTATACTGCATACTGTGTGGTGCTGTATACTATAGGGTGCTATACTGCATACTGTGTGGTGCTGTATACTATAGGGTGCTAAACTGCATACTGTGTGGTGCTGTATACTATAGGGTGCTATACTGCATACTGTGTGGTGCTGTATACTATAGGGTGCTATACTGCATACTGTGGGGTGCTGTATACTATAGGGTGCTATACTGCATACTGTGTGGTGCTGTATACTATAGGGTGCTATACTGCATACTGTGTGGTGCTGTATACTATAGGGTGCTATACTGCATACTGTGTGGTGCTGTATACTATAGGGTGCTATACTGCATACTGTGTGGTGCTGTATACTATAGGGTGCTATACTGCATACTGTGTGGTGCTGTATACTATAGGGTGCTATACTGCATACTGTGTGGTGCTGTATACTATAGGGTGCTATACTGCATACTGTGTGGTGCTGTATACTATAGGGTGCTATACTGCATACTGTGTGGTGCTGTATACTATAGGGTGCTATACTGCATACTGTGTGGTGCTGTATACTATAGGGTGCTATACTGCATACTGTGTGGTGCTGTATACTATAGGGTGCTATACTGCATACTGTGTGGTGCTGTATACTATAGGGTGCTATACTGCATACTGTGTGGTGCTGTATACTATAGGGTGCTATACTGCATACTGTGTGGTGCTGTATACTATAGGGTGCTATACTGCATACTGTGTGGTGCTGTATACTATAGGGTGCTATACTGCATACTGTGTGGTGCTGTATACTATAGGGTGCTATACTGCATACTGTGTGGTGCTGTATACTATAGGGTGCTATACTGCATACTGTGTGGTGCTGTATACTATAGGGTGCTATACTGCATACTGTGTGGTGCTGTATACTATAGGGTGCTATACTGCATACTGTGTGGTGCTGTATAGGGTGCTATACTGCATACTGTGTGGTGCTGTATAGGGTGCTATACTGCATACTGTGTGGTGCTGTATAGGGTGCTATACTGCATACTGTGTGGTGCTGTATAGGGTGCTATACTGCATACTGTGTGGTGCTGTATACTATAGGGTGCTATACTGCATACTGTGTGGTGCTGTATACTATAGGGTGCTATACTGCATACTGTGTGGTGCTGTATACTATAGGGTGCTATACTGCATACTGTGTGGTGCTGTATACTATAGGGTGCTATACTGCATACTGTGTGGTGCTGTATACTATAGGGTGCTATACTGCATACTGTGTGGTGCTGTATACTATAGGGTGCTATACTGCATACTGTGTGGTGCTGTATACTATAGGGTGCTATACTGCATACTGTGTGGTGCTGTATACTATAGGGTGCTATACTGCATACTGTGTGGTGCTGTATACTATAGGGTGCTATACTGCATACTGTGTGGTGCTGTATACTATAGGGTGCTATACTGCATACTGTGTGGTGCTGTATACTATAGGGTGCTATACTGCATACTGTGTGGTGCTGTATACTATAGGGTGCTATACTGCATACTGTGTGGTGCTGTATACTATAGGGTGCTATACTGCATACTGTGTGGTGCTGTATACTATAGGGTGCTATACTGCATACTGTGTGGTGCTGTATACTATAGGGTGCTATACTGCATACTGTGTGGTGCTGTATACTATAGGGTGCTATACTGCATACTGTGTGGTGCTGTATACTATAGGGTGCTATACTGCATACTGTGTGGTGCTGTATACTATAGGGTGCTATACTGCATACTGTGTGGTGCTGTATACTATAGGGTGCTATACTGCATACTGTGTGGTGCTGTATACTATAGGGTGCTATACTGCATACTGTGTGGTGCTGTATACTATAGGGTGCTATACTGCATACTGTGTGGTGCTGTATACTATAGGGTGCTATACTGCATACTGTGTGGTGCTGTATACTATAGGGTGCTATACTGCATACTGTGTGGTGCTGTATACTATAGGGTGCTATACTGCATACTGTGTGGTGCTGTATACTATAGGGTGCTATACTGCATACTGTGTGGTGCTGTATACTATAGGGTGCTATACTGCATACTGTGTGGTGCTGTATACTATAGGGTGCTATACTGCATACTGTGTGGTGCTGTATACTATAGGGTGCTATACTGCATACTGTGGGTTGCTGTATACTATAGGGTGCTATACTGCATACTGTGTGGTGCTGTATACTATAGGGTGCTATACTGCATACTGTGGGGTGCTGTATACTATAGGGTGCTATACTGCATACTGTGGGATGCTGTATACTATAGGGTGCTATACTGCATACTGTGGGTTGCTGTATACTATAGGGTGCTATACTGCATACTGTGTGGTGCTGTATACTATAGGGTGCTATACTGCATACTGTGTGGTGCTGTATACTATAGGGTGCTATACTGCATACTGTGTGGTGCTGTATACTATAGGGTGCTATACTGCATACTGTGTGGTGCTGTATACTATAGGGTGCTATACTGCATACTGTGTGGTGCTGTATACTATAGGGTGCTATACTGCATACTGTGTGGTGCTGTATACTATAGGGTGCTATACTGCATACTGTGTGGTGCTGTATACTATAGGGTGCTATACTGCATACTGTGTGGTGCTGTATACTATAGGGTGCTATACTGCATACTGTGTGGTGCTGTATACTATAGGGTGCTATACTGCATACTGTGTGGTGCTGTATACTATAGGGTGCTATACTGCATACTGTGTGGTGCTGTATACTATAGGGTGCTATACTGCATACTGTGTGGTGCTGTATACTATAGGGTGCTATACTGCATACTGTGTGGTGCTGTACACTATAGGGTGCTATACTGCATACTGTGTGGTGCTGTATACTATAGGGTGCTATACTGCATACTGTGTGGTGCTGTATACTATAGGGTGCTATACTGCATACTGTGTGGTGCTGTATACTATAGGGTGCTATACTGCATACTGTGTGGTGCTGTATACTATAGGGTGCTATACTGCATACTGTGTGGTGCTGTATACTATAGGGTGCTATACTGCATACTGTGTGGTGCTGTATACTATAGGGTGCTATACTGCATACTGTGTGGTGCTGTATACTATAGGGTGCTATACTGCATACTGTGTGGTGCTGTATACTATAGGGTGCTATACTGCATACTGTGTGGTGCTGTATACTATAGGGTGCTATACTGCATACTGTGTGGTGCTGTATACTATAGGGTGCTATACTGCATACTGTGTGGTGCTGTATACTATAGGGTGCTATACTGCATACTGTGGGGTGCTGTATACTATAGGGTGCTATACTGCATACTGTGTGGTGCTGTATACTATAGGGTGCTATACTGCATACTGTGTGGTGCTGTATACTATAGGGTGCTATACTGCATACTGTGTGGTGCTGTATACTATAGGGTGCTATACTGCATACTGTGTGGTGCTGTATACTATAGGGTGCTATACTGCATACTGTGTGGTGCTGTATACTATAGGGTGCTATACTGCATACTTGGGGGTTTACATCCACTTTAATCATACAACTAAAAAAACGAAATAAATATAGATATATATATAAATGTACACACACTCTGGTGCTGGTGGGTAATGCTGGTGTGGGTACTGCTGGTGCTGGTGGGTATTAATGTTGGAGTGGCGTGTGTACTGCCTGGGTACTCTACATTGTGACATCACAAAAAAAAAAAATGTTTGGGTTTACATCCACTTTAAGTTATTAGTGCCCCTCAAGTTTTGACTGTAATATCTTATGTGTCCCCCTTATATAGCAATCTTAGAGTTGCCACTCGTTCGAGGAAGTGTAAAAAAGGTGAGGAAAAATAAAGTTTATTACGTGTTGGTGAAAATAACCTTTAGTGCAGAAATGAAACGTAATGTTTTGAGTGGAGCACAGAAGAGGAAAAAGGCTGCAGAGGAGAAAGAGAAAATGTGCAAACTTCCAAAACTAACATCTTGGCTCAATCCAGGTGCAACGTCAGCCAGTAGTTCTGCTCCTCCAGATGTAGCATCCACATCTACATGCACTCCAATTCCAGCAGAAATACCAATGGTATCATTACCTGATCCTACTGCTGGGGAAAATCCACAAGAGGAAATGCCCAATAAATATCGCCTTATTGATAATTTGCATTTTTATTCTAGTGCGTGATTGTGTAGACAGGGCCCCAGTGCACTGTATTGCCCGGGGGCCTATAATGCTCTTAAGATGGCACTGATGTGAGGGGCACAGCAAACATGTGGAAGAAGGTGCTCTTGTCAAATTAGACCCAAGTTAAACTTTTTGGCCTAAATGCAAAACTCTATGTGCGGCGGAAAACTAAGACTGCATATTCCCTGAACACACCATCTCCACTGTGAAACGAAGTGGTGGCAACATTATGCTGTGGGAATGCTTTTCTTTAGCAGGGACAAGGAAGCTGGTCAGAGTTAGGGCGCATTCACACAACCATAGTGTTTTGCCGATCCGCAAAACACGTTTACCAGCCGTGTGCATTCCGCAATTTGCAGACCGCACATGGCCAGAACTATAATAAAACAAAACACCTATTCTTGTCCACATGCTCTATCTTTTTTTTTGCGGGGCTGAAGAACAGAACCACGGATGTGGTCAGTGCACGGTGGGCTGTCCCCATCTTTTGCAGCCCCATAGAAATTGCGGAACGGATGCGAACTCATTTATAGGGCCGTCTAAATGAGCCCTTAATGGGAAGATGGATGGAGCTAAATACAGGGCAATCCTGGAGGAAAACCCGGTACAGGCTGCAAAAAAATTGAGACTGGGGCAGAGGTTCACATTCCAGCAGGACAGTGGCCCTAAACATCCAGCCAGAGCTACAGTGGAATGGTTTAAATCAAAGCATATTCATGTGTTAATATGGCTCAGTCAAAATCTAAACCTAAATCCCATTGAGAATCTGTGGCAAGACTTGAAAATTGCTGTTCACAGACGCCCCCCATCCAATCTGACTGAGCGCGAGCTATTTTGTAAAGAAGAATGGGCAAAAATGTTCGCCTCTAGATATGCAAAGCTGGTAGAGACATACTCCAAAAGACTTTCAACTGTAATTGCAGTGAAAGGTGATCCTATAAAGTATTGACTCAGGGGCGCGGAATACAAATGCACACCACAGTTTCCATATTTAGATTTATTACAAATTCTGAATACCATGCATCATTTTCTTTTCACTTCACACATACTTGCCACTTTGTGTTGGTCTATCACAAAAAATACCAATACAAACAAGTTTTGTAGGTGTAATGTGAAAAAATATGGAAAAGTTTATGGGGTATGAATACTTTTTCAAGGCACTGTATCTAACAATCTATTTCTCTACATAACACAAATGTATACAATACATAACAAAAAGGAAGATCATGTTGTTGCTATGAGAGGAAACTCCATCCTGGTTTGTTCCACCATTTTTGGAACTGAGTGTAGAGAACCTACGCACGACTGCCCTCTAGAGAAGAACTGTATTGTTCTCAAGCAAGGGTATGAAGACTATCCCAAGTGCCATGGAAAGACAGTGGAGGCGGAAACAATCTCCAGGCTATGGGCCTCCATCAGTACTATGTATGCCGCTGCACATTCTATCATTATGTACACTCTTACTATCTCATACCTACAAATGTGTTATTTATGCTAAAAATTATTTAGAGCTCGTGCAGGCGCCGGTCATTGCTAGGTACACGCACTGCTCTGCCCGCTATGGGTGGAGGGAGGCACTCATCTTAACAGTGCGTGGGCCCGGCGGTGAGCGGCTCTCACATGAGATCTAAGCCAGAGGAGAAGGATGAATTAGGAGAGGAGGGCGGGCATGGGGACTCCAAGGGGACCGGTTACGCTGCCACATCAGAGAGGGGCCTGGATACTTGCAGCCATAACGACGCCCCTGGGCACTTGCAGGACCTAATGTAGGACTACAAGTTGTTCCAAAGCAAATTCAATACAATTTTGCTATATATGCCCTTGACAGGCTGCAATTCACAAGATAACCACTGGGTGAACAGGGGCGCCTTTATAATGAAGTAAAGAAAATACCTGACAACTGATCAATTTTTGTAACAAAAAGTAAATTACAAAAGTAACTTTTTTTATACTGAATTATATTAAAATAACCTCTCATGGTGGCACAACCCTTTAAAATATATTAACATTAAATTCTAGGTTGCCCTACAAAATAAATAAAAAAATAAAAATGATGTGATTTCATTAATTTAAAGCTTAGAAATGTTATTTCCGTGAATGGTGCATGTTTCTTTCAATCAGAATTTTACATTTATAATTTCTTGTGCAATATTTGACAATTTTCCTTATGTTGTAATCTGTTTTTAAAGTATCTCAGGGAGAAACGCATTAAACACATGGAGAGCGATTATTATAGTTCTGTAATATACCTATTCAAATTGTAACAGCTAATTGAAAGATTAATGTTTTGTACTGTGAGTTAAAGCATAGAAACTGACAAAGAAAAAGCGCTGAGGACAATACCGTCACAGCTTCGTGAAAATACCTTCTGTAAAGCAAGCCTCTGGTTCCATGACTTCCTCCTGTTCTACTAAAGCTACGGGTTCTCCTTCCCCTGCTGGTCCTATGTCAACAGTGCTGCCTTCTGACGAGCTTGATAGGGTCAATTTCTGAAAAATAATTGGTTACCACCGTTACGTACATAAAGCAAAGACACATTTTCCCTTAATGTGCTACTCCTCTTAACACAAAATTCCATCTGATTACTCATAGGGAAGCAAAACTGTATGACAATTACCCATCTCCAGCTCTGTCATTGTAACAGTCCTTGACTGCCGTCTCTACATACTGTGTTACTAGTGTGATAATATTTTATGGGATCTTCTCAAAGCTCACAGCAGAATGAGGACCATGGCTAATTTTTAGTAATACACATTAGTATTTATTTTTATATTTATATTTTTTATTTTGGTAAAAAAAAAACAAAAAAAAAAACAAACGGTCCACGGTGCAGTTTTTAGCTATATTTTTACAACATACACTGATCATCAGAAATACAATCAAATGTATTCTATGCAAAATAATGGTGTTTTTTTAAGTTCTCAAAAATTTGATTCATGACGAATTACTTAATCATGAAGTGCATTTCTTTGCACATAGCGGGTGCAATGACAGTGAACGGCGATTGCGCCGCCCCCCCGTCATTGAACGCCTCAGATGCCGTGTTCATCATTGATCGAGGCTTCTGAGATAATTCCTGAAATTCGGATCAAAGTCCACTTCGTGAACTTCGATTCGCTCAAAAGTAGTGTTTCTGTTTGTTGTTTGTTATTTTTTTATTAAATTATGTAGCATTTTTTAAAGACACCCTTAGATTACAGGTAGTTTTCTAAAACCAATATTAAAGGAGTTTTCTGAGACTTAAATACTGATGACCTATCCTCTGGATAGGTTATCAGTACCTGATCGGTGGGGGTCCGACTCCCGGGACCCTCGCTGATTAGCTGTTTGATAAGGTATCAGTGCTTGCAATAGTGCCACAGCCTTCTCACAGCTTTCCCTAGGCCATGTGACGTCAGGTTCATCTGTCACATGGCCTAAGCGCATCGCAGCCCCATTAAAGTGATAGACCTGAGCTGTAATATCAAGAACAGCCACTATACAAATTTGCGGCGCTGTGCCGATGCCTTCTCAAACAGCTGGTCGGTGGGGGTCCTGGGTGTTAGACTCCAACTGATCAGATACTGATTCTGATACAGATCAGATACAGTCTGACAACTGGAACCTCCACCGATCAGCTGTTTGAGAAGGCACTGCCGCTGCCTTCACCTTGCTCACTAAGGACAACGCTGTACATTGTGTAGCAGCTGTGCTTGGTATCGCAGCTCAGCCCCATTTACTTCAATGAGGCTGCACCTAGGCAATGTGAACTATGAACTTGACGTCACGTGGCCTAGGGAAAGCTGCGAGAAAGTTGCGGTGCTACTATAAGCAGCAAACAGCTGATCCGCGAGGCTCCCGGGTGTCGGACCCCCACCAATCAGGTAATAATGATGAGCTGCAGAGGATAGGTCATCAGTATTTATTTTTTAATCTTACTGCATTGTACTTATTTTGAGCTAAACATTTTTTTTAAATTGGTCTTTATTAAAAATATGGCGTCCGTTTTTCTGTACAGAGCTGAAATGCTATAGTAGCACCCTTTGGCTTTTCTGTCTTTCCCGTCAGACCAGGAGCAGATGGACTTCTTATTTCTGCTCTCTGACATCATAAACACTCATTATAGAACATTTTTTATCTTACTACAAGGGTCCATTCACACATCCGTGTGTGTTTTGCGGATCCACGGATCCGCAAAACACGGACAGCGGCAATGTGCGTTCCGCATTTTGCGGACCACACATTGCGGACCACACATTGCCAGCACTAAGAGAATATGCCTATTCTTGTCCGCTATTGCAGACAAGAATAGGACATGTTCTATTTTTTTCAGGATCGGAATTGCGGACCTGGAAGCGTGGGTCCGCAATTCTGGATCGGGGCCGCACATCGTGCGGCCCCATAGAAATGGATGGGTCCGCAATTCCGTTCCGCAAAATGCGGAATGGAATTGCCGATGTGTGAATGGAGCCTAAGAATGTGGCTTAAATAAGTGACCTCTTATTTTGAAGTTTAGAGATAAGGTTTATTAGTGAACGTACCAGTCACACAGCTAGAAAAAACCTTTGTGACAGAACAGTTAAATATTTTTTTAAAAAGGCCAATAGAAAAAAAATATTTTTAGTCTAAAATGAGTAACATGAAATTATTTTAAAAAATTGCCTCCGAAGGTGTACATAGCCTTTAAGTCTCAGAAAACCCTTTTACTGCACTAACCTTAAGACAGACCATCCATATTTGATTGGCAAGATTATGACACATTTAGATAGGGTCAGAGTTACTAGTGGGATACCACAGGGGTCAATATTGGACATTATTATTATTATATTAAAGAAAAATCAGGATTATTTGGAAGCCTGTCAGAGAGATGGCAAATGAGATTTAAAAGCAATAAATGTAAGGTTATGCACTTGGTTAGTGAAAGTACAGTTTATGTCAACAGTACACACTAAATGGAAAACATTAAGAAGGTAAAAGCCTGGAGAAGAAAGTAACTGGACTGTAGCAACCAGTATCAGGCAGCTGCTGCCAAGGCAACGGGGATTCATTAAAAGAAGCTAGATATTCATGATGAGAAGATATTTCTACAGCTTTAAAAATCACTAGTCAGACAGGAATACTTTTTTCTTAGCAGCAGTGCACAAAAACACATATAGTACAGCTGGAGCAGGTTCAAAGCCATGAACTGTAAACTGCAGTATACAGAAGAATTATCAAAATTTGCAACAAAGTTGGTCACCTAATGATTATAGTATTATCAAATAATGTATTTATTTCCAGGACTGTAGCTATTACATGGACGTATCCAGTATTTATAGAGGAAAGAAGCATTCAGCATTATTATAGGTTTTGTTTCGTTTCGGTCTGACTGCCTTTGTTGAAACTAATAGTACAAAATATAGTTATATGCACTAGATTACTGGAGCTTGGTTATTCATCTACATGCCGTATTTGTAGCTGGGAAGGGATCTTCCCTCTGACAGTCCTATCAGTAATAATAAGTCAAAGCAACTGAACTTGCTGTCAAGAACCTCATGTTGATTGCATCTGCATGACTAAAAAAATTATGTGTGATTAAACTGCCTCGTTAGAGGTGGTGGAACAGCACTGTAAGTGGCAAACAACAGATCTGTTTCATCTCTCCACCTCTATTCAAGCTTGGTTTCCCTATTTTAACATACAGTACAGTACATAACACCTATTATGAGTCTTCCTCTGTGTCTAAGATGCAAACCTTGGTGTCATCAAGCAGGAGCACTTTGTCCTTAAGATGTAGGTACACTTGCAATGCTGTTCTAACACCTCTCCCGAAGCAGTTTAATCATGCCTAATAGCTTCAGCCATGCAAACGCAATCAACATATTACTTTGATTAGTTCTTTGACCTTGTGTTGATTATGATAAACAGATTATGGTGACTGAAACATGAGTCACTAGTATTTAATGCCGTAGAGTCTTTGTACAAATTATTCTAAGTGAGAAAGCCAATCGGACAACTAGCTAAATGCCTTTAAGATAAAAATTCAACAAGTCCTGTTGCTTTGACTTACAGTATCAATACTGATATACCAGAACTGGATGAATGAGAACATTCAAAGAAATCTAACAGCCCTAAGCACACGGCATGGATCTAAATGACTCTAACACCTCAATGCCTGCAAATATACAGACATAAATGTCACTATTCGAATCAGTCAGGATGTGCACATTGATGTGGAGGGGTGATGCCCCTATAAAATATTGAGATGTCAAAGGATCTGCAGACGCAGGCTTGTATTTTTAAGCACTGATAATTCAGTACGCAAGATTTTTTTCTATTTTGTTATGTACAATCAAGGGCATTTTATGTATCACATTGAATATTTTTTTTTCAGATGACTCTGCTGTATTGAGAATGCTTGAACATTCTAATTTTGGCATACAGATGCAGCATCTTCCAGTCTTTATGATTTGCTGGGTATAAGGACATATTTCATAGTAGATAACAAGCACAGTAGGCAACCACTTCAGACTCACACATTGCCCTCTACCTCTGTCTTCTCTTTAATCCACCTAAGGGCTCTTTCACACCTGCATTATTGTCTTCCGGCATAGAGTTCCGTCGTCGGGAATCCTGATCAGGATTATCCTAATGCATTCTGAATGGAGAGTAATCCGTTCAGGATGCATCAGGATGTCTTCAGTTCCGGTACGGAACGTTTGTTGGCCGGAGAAAATACCGCAGCATGCTGCGCTTTTTGCTCCGGCCAAAAATCCGGAACACTTGCCGCAAGGCCGGATCCGGAATTAATGCCCATTGGAAGGCATTGATCCGGATCTGGCCTTAAGCTAAACGTCGTTTCGGCGCATTGCCGGAGCCGACATTTAGCTTTTTCAGAGTGGTTACCATGGCTGCCGGGACGCTAAAGTCCTGACAGCCATGGTAAGTGTAGCGGGGAGCGGGGGAGCAGTGTACTTACCGTCCGTGCGGCTCCCCGGGCGCTCCAGAGTGACGTCAGGGCGCCCCAAGCGCATGGATCACGTGATCGCATGGATCACGTCATCCATGCGCATGGGGCGCTCTGACGTCATTCTGGAGCGCCCCGGGAGCCGCACGGACTGTAAGTATACCGCTCCCCCGCTCCCCGCTCCTACTATGGCAACCAGGACTTTAATAGCGTCCTGGGTGCCATAGTAACACTAAAAGCATTTGGAAGACGGTTCCGTCTTCAAATGCTTTCAGTACACTTGCGTTTTTCCGGATCCGGCAGGCACCTCCGGCAACGGAAGTGCATGCCGGATCCCAACAACGCAAGTGTGAAAGAGGCCTAAAAGGGTTCCAGGATTTGAATATTGATATATTTTCCTATGAACAGGCCATCAATATCACACTGGTGAGGATCCAATACCCTGCACCCCTGTCGATCAGCTGAGGTGAATGGTAGCAATGGTGCAGTTACAAGCTCCATCTGCTGTGCAATGGATGGAGCTGTGGAGCTATGGTGCCGACTTCCTCCACCAAAGTTACTCTGAAATAGCTGATGGCCCATCCTGAATATAGGACAACCCATTTACTGCTATGCAAATATCCAGTGGCTTACAACCCTATTTCTCTCCAACTCAATAGCTCAAGCCAGAATTGGGCCATATGGGGCTTTCCTTATAATGAATACACAGAATCCTCAAAAATGTATAGATTTCACAATTTTCTCTAAAATCACTCTGCAGTAGTGACTATGATTCTGAGATTGAGTGTCAGCTTGAGTATAGGAGTAATAGGAGCCTGGGGCTCAAGGCTAGGGATGAGCGAACTTGTGTTGTCAAGTTTGGAATTCTTAGATAACCCAAACCTTGTACGCCGAACTTGAAAACACAAGTTCGCACATCTCTACTCATGGAACTTTTAAAGTTGGATGGGATCAAAACAGAGAGACTCCTATTCATCAGATTTGCAATAAATCTATGTCTTTGGAAATGTCCCTCTAGCTGTTATTTACCAGACATACAGATATGTCCATCCTTACATTACCTCTAATTTGGTTAAAGGGAACCTGTCATCAACTTTATGCTTTATGCACTAACGCAGCCTAAAGTAGAGACAGGTGAGTTGATTTCAGCAGTCTGTCATTTAAAAGTAAGTGGTTGCCGAGAACCAACATCACAATCATTGCAGACTGGGCATGGAAAAGAGTCACGGCCACCTGAGAAGAGTCATGGTTATTCATGAATTCCTGTTTTCCCTGCCCACCTGCTGATGATTGACAGGCTTCTACCTAGTTTTCTTCCTTTCTCTCTAGGAGAGAACTGACAATCATCAGCAGATGGGCGGGAGAGCAGGAGATTATGAATAACCAGGACTCTTCTCAGGTAGATTTGACTCTTTTCAAGGCCTGGGCTGCAATGATTATGATGCTGGTTCTCTGCAACCACTTACTTTTAGCTGAAATCAGCATTTTTGTCACTATTTTATGCTGCCCTCAGTGAGTTCAGCATAAAGTTGATGACAGGTTCCCTTTAAGGACTCCAATTTCTCATGAAACCAATTCAATACAATATTGCAACAAGCTAGCAAAACCTTCAACAGGATGAAACTCAAAACACAACCACTGGGTGGCCACACATAGGCTCATATAGGATAGACACCTTGTGACACAATATCATGAAATATTTTTGTTTTCAAATCTGGTGACACACATATCAGGACATGTCCAGCCAAGAGGGGAGGTACAGTAACATGGAGAAAGATAGACTGTCTCTCAAAAAGATTTGAGAGGTTGGTCACATGTGAGGGTAAAAGATAAAGTTTCCAATTGTAGGGTCTAAGCCACCTTGGGACCCACAGACTTTCATATGTATGATGTCCTTTACAAGTACTCAGGCATCTTCCACACTTCCTGATAACTGCCTTGACCGTCTATACCAGTGCACACAATCAATGCAGAGAATAAATGGTACGTAACACATGTGTAATGTTTTACACTTAAAAGGTCACTAACTTGCTTTGCATAAATAAAAAGTACAGGTAATATGAGAAACTTTATACGGTATCTTAAGAAAAATAACAGCATGATTATTTATCCAATGTACTGTACAGACCAAAAGTTTGGACACACCTTCTCATTCAAAGAGTTTTCTTTATTTTCATGACTCTGAAAATTGTAGATTCACACTGAAGGCATTAAAACTATGAATTAACACATGTGGAATTATATTCATAACAAACAAGTGTGAAACAACTGAAAATATGTCATATTCTAGGTTCTTCAAAGTAGCCACCTTTTGCTTTGATTACTGCTTTGCACACTCTTGGCATTCTCTTGATGAGCTTCCAGAGGTAGTCCCCTGAAATGGTTTTCACTTCACAGGTGTGCCCTGTCAGGTTTAATAAGTAAGATTTCTTGCCTTATAAATGGGGTTGGGACCATCAGTTGCGTTGAGAAGTCAGGTGGATACACAGCTGATAGTCCTACTGAATAGACTGTTAGAATTTGTATTATGGCAAGAAAAAAGCAGCTAAGTAAAGAAAAATTAGTGGCCATCATTGAATGAAGGTCAGTCAGTCAGCTGAAAAATTGGGAAAACTTTGAAAGTAAGGGCTATTTGACCATGAAGGAGAGTGATGTGTTAATTCATAGTTTTGATGCCTTCATAGTCATGAAAATAAAGAAAACTCTTTGAATGAGAAGGTGTGTCCAAACTTTTGGTCTGTACTGTATATTACAATCACATTAAAAGATACATGTTTTTCACCAAGTGCGTCCTTAAAAAGGAGTGTTGTGTATTTCCTTTCTTCTGCTCTACCAGCTGCTGCAGTAAGGTAAGTATTCTGCTTGCACTGGGGTTGCCAAAGTAACAAGAACAGGTTGTTCCAAGACATTGTCATGTGACTTCCACTATAATTTGCCCTTGACAGGATGTCTATAATGGTAACCTCAAGGCAAACACAATATTTACATTGAAGCAGCAGTTAGAAGCTGAACAATATATTAGAAATAGAGATGAGGGAATTTCTTAAAGTTAGTTTCATCTCCAATTTGTTGATTTTTTTTAAAATTGATTTGTCCACAATGTCATCCTGTTTTTATTCATTAATGTGGCGCCTATCGACAGCAAGGGACAACTGTAACCTACTACTACTGCTACTGGCCGGATGGCTGGTTTGCAATACTACCAACATTCTGACTCTCGGATGATATGGCATGGGACTTTTGTTTTGCAGTCTCCCGTTTACCAGACATTTTAATATGAGGTCTATAAATGAAAAGTTATGGGTTTGGCAAACAGATTATTTAACAGTAGTATCAAAATTGTTTTGTTTTTGTAATATAAAGACAGAGGTTTAGTTAAATGTCCCTCCTCTTCTGCAAACACACTGCACACTGGTATTGACAATTTACAATGTTAATAATGCAGGCAACTACCAGTTCACTAGTACACATTCACTAACATTAGTATACTAATGCAGTATTTGCAGTAAAGCGCGTTTACTAACAAGGGAGCAGTTTTGACAGACAAAAATACTTTTGCTAACTTAATTTAATACAACACATTCAAAAACATGAGTGTAGTTTTTGTAGTAAAATGTGTTTACTAACACCCGTCCAGTTTTTGCAATAAAATGTTTTTGCTGTGACTACCTGTTATCTTGCAGTAATGCAGTGCGTTCAATAACACGGTATGATGCCCTGAAATGCCCAACTGCAAAGCGTAAATTAAAACTGGTATCTATCAAAATAAGGCAATTGCTCAGTGTATCCAGCAGAAAATGCTTTTGAGATGCTGCAGGTGCTGGCAATAAGTCGTTGGATGGCTGTTCATTGCATAATTTTGCAGAATTTGCTAGCAAACTGTATGAAACACCACACAACTCTTAAACAGTGACCAGTCCCTCCACTCTCCACCTGTGCTTTCCCTGATAAAATCCTACAATCTGTTCAATTATGTCTCACTATTCTCTCCCTATAGGGTCCCTAGAGCAATTGGCTTGTGTCTGGGAACAGAATGGCATCTGTCCAATTCTGAGCAGAAGGATCTGGCTGAATACTGCTCCCTGATTGGCTGATCACGCTGTCTGTCAACCTCTAAGCCAACCAAACCCTCCCCCTCCACTTTCTCCCAGTGTCATGTGATCTTTCATCTTCCTGCCTCCTGCCTCGGATTTGTTTGGCAGACAAATTTTCGTGAAATTCTTAAGAAATCCAATTAGTTTACAAGAGTTGAGCGGACACCTGAATGTTCTGGTTCAGCAGGTTCGGCCGAACTTGAAAAAATAAATTCGGGTACGGGACCCGAACTTGACCCCGAACCCGAACCCCATTGAAGTCAATGGCGACCCGAACTTTTGAGCACTAAAATGGCTGTAAAAATGTCATGGAAAGAGCTAGATGGCTGCAAAAGGCAGCAAAATGTGCTTAAGAGCATGGCAAATGCTCTGCAAACAAATGTGGATAGGGAAATGAATAAAAAAAACATAAAAGACATTCAAAAAATAAAAATTAGGAATGATGTAGGAGGAAGAGGTTGAGGAGGCGGTGAATGGGTGGATGTGGCCGTGTAGGCTAACGTGGCGGTCTATGTGGAAGCGGCGGCGAAGGAGGAATAGGTAGCCAACACAGATGTGTGTTATTTTGCATTTTTATATAGGGGTATCCCCCAAAATATTGGGACATATAAAAAAAAAAAGGAATAAGTGCACTTGAGTACAAGGATGGATGGTTGAGGCTGTTAGAACTGTCTATTCTGCACAAGGTACAGACAAGTCCTGAGGGATCCAAGCCTGGTTCATTTTAATGAACGTGAGCTGGTCCACGTTGGCTGTGGACAGGCGGC
The DNA here is from genome assembly GCF_905171765.1 of Bufo bufo. NCBI lineage: Eukaryota > Metazoa > Chordata > Amphibia > Anura > Bufonidae > Bufo > Bufo bufo. The sequence continues at coordinate 193,449,288 of NC_053395.1, read as the reverse complement.
TGCGTCTGTCTGTAATGACGCCTCCTGCCGTGCTAAATACACGTTCAGAGAGTACACTGGCTGCAGGGCAGGCCAGCACCTCCAAGGCATACAGGGCTAACTCTGGCCATATGGACAATTTTGAGACCCAGAAGTTGAATGGAGCAGAACCATCAGTCAGTATGTGTAGGCATGTGCACAGGTACTGTTCCACCATGTTGTTCAAATGCTGCCTCCTGCTAACACGCTCCATATCAGCAGTTGGGTCGGTTGTTGCGGCGAGGTGACAAAGCTTTTCCACACGTCGGCCATGCTAACCCTGCCTTCTGAGGTGCTGCGCTGACACAGCTGCGTTGGCGACCTCTTCCTCCTCCCCTGCCTTCGCCTTGTGCTTCCACTTGTCCCCCGGCGTCAGTCGGGAATGCTCTCAGAAGCACGTCTAGCAGCGTGCGCCTGTAGTCGCGCATCTTCCGATCACGCTCCAGTGAGGGAATTAAGGACGGCACATTGTCTTTGTAACAGGGATCCAGCAGGGTGGCCACCCAGTAGTCAGCACATGTTAAAATGTGGGCAAATCTGCTGTCGTTGCGCAGGCACTGCAGCATGTAGTCGCTCATGTGTTCCAGGCTGCCCAGAGGAAAGGACAAGCTGTCCTCTGTGGGAGGCGTATCGTCCTCTGTATCCCCCCAGCCACGCACCAGTGATGGGCCTGAGCTGTGCTGGATGCCACCCGCTGTGAACATGCTTCATCCCCATCCTCCTCCTCCTCCTCCTCCAGTAGTGGGCCCTGGCTGGCCAAATTTGTACCTAGCCTCTGCTGTTGCAAAAATCCTCTTTCTGAGCCACTTCTAAAAGACTGGCCTGAAAGTGTTAGAGATGACCCCTCTTCCTCCTCCTCGTCCTGGGCCACATCCTCTTCCATCATCGCCCTAAGTGTTTTCTCAAGGAGACATAGAAGTGGTATTGTAACGCTGATAACGGCGTCATTGCCACTGGCCATGTTGGTGGAGTACTCGAAACAGCGCAACAGGGCACACAGGTCTCGCATGGAGGCCCAGTCATTGGTGGCGAAGTGGTGCTGTTCCGCAGTACGACTCACCCGTGCGTGCTGCAGCTGAAACTCCACTATGGCCTGCTGCTGCTCGCACAGTCTCTCCAGCATGTGCAAGGTGGAGTTCCACCTGGTGGCACGTCGCAAATGAGGCAGTGAGCGGGAAGGCCAAAGTTATGCTGTAAAGCAGACAGCCGAGTGGCGGCAGGATGTGAATGCCGGAAGCGCGCACAGATGGCCTGCACTTTACGCAGCAGCTCTGACATGTCGGGGTAGTTGTGAATGAATTTGCACCACCAAATTAAGCACATGCGCCAGGCAAGGGATGTGCGTCAAACCGGCTAGTCCCAGAGCTGCAACGAGATTTTGCCCATTATCGCACACCACCAAGCCGGGCATGAGGCTCACTGGCAGCAACCACTCGTCGGTCTGTTGTTCTATACCCCGCCACAACTCATGCGCGGTGTGGGGCCTGTCCCCCAAACACAGTTTCAGAATGGCCTGCTGACGTTTACCCCTGGCTGTGCTGAAGTTGGTGGTGAAGGTCTGTCGCTGACCGGATGAGGAGGTGGTAGAAGAGGAGGAGGAAGCCGAGTAGGAAGAGGAGGCAACAGGAGGCAAAGAATGATGCCCTGCGATCCTTGGCGGCGAAAGGACGTGCGCCAAACAGCTCTCCGTCTGGGGCCCAGCCGCCACTACATTTAGCTAGTGTGCAGTTAGGGAGATATAGCGTCCCTGGCCGTGCTTACTGGTCCACGAATCTGTGGTTAGGTGGACCTTGCCACAGATGGCAGTGCGCAGTGCACACTTGATTTTATCCGATAGTTGGTTGTGCAGGGAGGGCACGGCTCTCCTGGAGAAGTAGTGGCGGCTGGGAACGACGTACTGTGGGACAGCAAGCGACATGAGCTGTTTGAAGCTGTCCGTCTCCACCAGCCTGAATGACAGCATTTCAAAGGCCAGCAGTTTAGAAATACTGGCATTCAGGGCCAGGGATCGAGGGTGGCTAGGTGGGAATTTACACTTTCTGTCAAAGGTTTGTGAGATGGAGAGCTGAACGCTTTCGTGTGACATGGTGGAGATGCTTGGTGAAGGAGGTGGTGTTGTTGGTGGCACATTGTCTGTTTGCTGGGCGGCAGGTGCCAACGTTCCTCCAGAGGCGGAGGAAGAGGCAGAGGCAGCAGCAGAAGAGGGAGCAGGAGGGGCCTGAGCCCTTTCTTGGTTTTGAAGGTGCTTACTCCACTGCAGCCCGTGTCTCGCATGTAGATGCCTGGTCATGCAGGTTGTGCTAAGGTTCAGAATGTTAATGCCTCACTTCAGGCTCTGATGGCACAGCGTGCAAACCACTCGGGTCTTGTTGTCAGCACATTGTGTGAAGAAGTGCCATGCCAGGGAACTCCTTGAAGCTGCCTTTGGTGGCCAGTAGCAGGCGAACTGTTTTGGCGACGGCTGCTCTGCCTTTGCACCCTGCTCCCGCTTTTGCTACGCTGTTGGCTCGGTCTCACCACTGCCTCTTCCTCCGAACTCTGAAAGTCAGTGGCACGACCTTCATTCCATGTGGGGTCTAGGACCTCATCGTCCCCTGCATCGTCTTCCACTCAGTCTTCCTCGCTGACCTCATTTTCGGGCTGCACACTGCAGAAAGACGCAGCAGTTGGCACCTGTGTTTCGTCATCATCAGAGACGTGCTGAGGTGGTATTCCCATGTCCTCATCAGCCGTCCTCATCAGGAAACATAAGTGGTTGTGCGTCAGTGCATTTTATGTCTTCCACCCCTGGGGAAGGGCTAGGTGGATGCCCTTGGGAAACCCTGCCAGCAGAGTCTTCAAACAGCATAAGAGACTGCTGCATGACTTGAGGCTCAGACAGGTTCCCGGATATGCACGGGGGTGATGTGACAGACTGATGGGCATGGGTTTCAGGCGCCACCTGTGTGCTTTCTGCAGAAGACTGGGTGGGAGATAATGTGAACGTGCTGGATCCACTGTCGGCCACCCAATTGACTAGCGCCTGTACTTGCTCAGGCCTTACCATCCTTAGAACGGCATTAGGCCCGACCAAATATCGCTGTCGATTCTGGCGGCTACTGGGACCTGAGGTTTTAGGTTCAGTAGGACGTGTAGCTGTGGCAGAACGGCCACGTCCTCTCACTGCACCAGAGGCTCCACCAACACCACCACCACGACCATGACCGCGTCCCTTATTAGATGTTTGCCTCATAGTTAGCGTTAGCAAAGCAAAGTAAAAAGTGGTTACGTCTGTTAAAAATAATTAACCGCCAATAAAAACCCTGATGTAGGGTAATGCACTCAAATTTTTTTTTTAAAACTCTATATGACAGCGGTATTTGTGGCCTAAATTTCACAGTAACTTATGCACGTCTTATCCCAGATGTGCAGTATATCAGAGAGTTTTTTGACCCCAGTAAGCACAAAGCCGTATTTCTGGCCTAAATGTGACAGTCACTTAGGCACGTCTAATCCCAGATGTGCAGTATGTTAGAGCGTTTTTTCACCCCAGTAAGCACAAAGCTGTATTTCTGGCCAAAATGTGACAGTCACTTATGCACGTCTAATCCTAGATGTGCAGTATATCAGAGTGTTTTTTCACCCCAGTAAGCACAAAGCCGTATTTGTGGCCTAAATGTGACACTCACTTATGCACGTCTAATCCCAGATGTGCAGTATATTAGAGGGTTTTTTCACCCCAGTAATCACAAAACCGTTTTTCTGGCCTAAATGTGACAGTCACTTATGCACGTCTAATCCCAGATGTGCAGTATATTAGAGGGTTTTATTACCCCACTAAGCACAAAGCCGTATTTCTGCCCAAAATGTGACAGTCACTTATGCACGTCTAATCCCAGATGTGCAGTATATTAGAGGGTTTTATTACCCCACTAAGCACAAAGCCGTATTTCTGCCCTAAATGTGACACTCACTTATGCACGTCTAATCCTAGATGTGCACTATATGAAACAGATGTTTTTTTTTACCCCAGTATGAGAAAGCCGTATTTGTGGCCTAAATTTCAGTCACTTATGCACGTCTAATCTCAGATGTGCAGTATATCAGAGGGTTTTTTCACCCCAGTAAGCAAAAAGCTTTATTTCTGGCCTAAATGTGACACTCACTTATGCACGTCTAATCCTAGATGTGCATTATATGAAACAGATCGTTTTTTTTCACCACAGTAAGCAAAAAGCTGTATTTCTGGCCTAAATGTGACACTCACTTTTGCACGTCTAATCCTAGATGTGCACTATATGAAACAGATGGTTTTTTTTTCACCACAGTAAGCAAAAAGCTGTATTTCTGGCCAAAATGTGACACTCACTTTTGCACGTCTAATCCTAGATGTGCACTATATGAAACAGATGGTTTTTTTTTCACCACAGTAAGCAAAAAGCTGTATTTCTGGCCAAAATGTGACACTTACTTATGCACGTCTAATCCTAGATGTGCACTATATGAAACAGATGTTTTTTTTTCACCACAGTAAGCAAAAAGCTGTATTTCTGGCCTAAATGTGACACTCATTTATGCACGTCTAATCCTAGATGTGCACTATATGAAAAAAAGTTTTTTTTTAACCCCAGTAAGCAAAAAGCTGTATTTCTGGACTTGCAGACATGTAGATATTCTGTGCTGGTGCACTATCGTTGCATAAAATGGCTGCCAATTATATATTGATATTGACAAACTGAAGTAAAAAAAGTTCGATTTCAGCAGTAGTTGGCTCAGGGCAGGCTTAAAAAAATTGTGCACTGCACCCCACAAAACACATTTGCTGTAGATCGCTGAGTAAAAAAGCAGTTCTTCATAAGATTTCTCCCTGATCTCTCCCTCACAGCAGCTGCAGCCTCTCCCTACACTAATCCGAGCAGAGTGACGGGTGGCGCTATGTGACTCCAGCTTAAATAGAGGCTGGGTCACATGCTGCAGTTGGCCAATCACAGCCATGCCAAATGCCAATAGTAGGCATGGCTGTGATGGCCTTTTGGGGCAAGTTGTATGAAGAATATGTCAAGTATATGAAAATGTATTATTTTTTAACTACTTTAAATTAAGGACACAATCAATGTTGGCCTTAAAGGGGTTGTCAGATTTTTTTTATATTGATGACCTATCCTGCAGATAGGTCATCAATATCAGATTGGTGGGGTTGCTGGGAGCTGTTTAAAATTGTTGCCTTCTCTTCACTGTTTACCTGCTCGCCATCACAACTGCAGCGGTGATCAGGTGTAGTAACAACTATGCCATTCCATTAACTTCAGTGGAATGGATCCTTTCTATTCAAGTGAATAGGACAGAGCCATCCCATCTGAAGTGAATGGGACGGCATAGTGAAGAGAAGGCAGCATACTAGCTGTCACCAACCAGCAGGTGTAAACCCATTGTGCCATGTGTCCTACCTCCTCTAAGGGCATTGTCTAAGTGAACCCCTCGATCTTCAAAGTACCCCTGATGGTGGGGATAGACTTTCCCGAGGGGAACACCAGGTTGCTACCTCTTGAGGAGGATTGGCACACAAGGCAGCTGGTCCAGGCGGAACCAGGAGGTACCTGAGCAAGGTGCCAGAGGTACAGAAGTAGTCAGCAGGCTGAGTTGTAACCAGGAGCAACAGTGCAGGACCAAAGGATGAGGCAGAGGTGAAGTCAACAGGCAATAGGTCAGGGCAGGCAGCACAGGTACAAGTCAGGCAATCTGGGTCGGCAACAGGAGAGTCAAGGCAAGCAGGCAGGGATCAAACAGGTAGCGGAGTCCAGAAACACAAGCTCGAGTCAGGTACACAGGAACACAAGCAGAGATAACAGCAACCTTAGCAGGACACAAGGACCTTGACACTGAGGCATCTGGGAAGGGGGTTAAGCCACTTATATATGTGCAGGAGGGCTAGGATTGGTTAGCGAGGTCACATGATCTAAGGCTACTTTCACACTAGCGTTGTTTTAATCCGGCGCTCAATTCCGACACCGTAACTGCCCGCCGGATCCGTAAAAACGTGTGAAAACGGATTACATTTGAATCCTGATCAGGATTTTGATCACAATGAAAAAATGCATTGGAAAAAACGGATCCGCCATTTATGGACCTTAACATTTTTTTAACATTTTTCGGGTTTAACATGCAAAAGCCGGATCCGACTTGACTGAACACACAG